>NC_091997.1:34508505-34808505 GCF_044704955.1 Pristiophorus japonicus
GAGGGGGGGCAGTGTGTGGTGGGGGGGGCCAGTGTGGTGGGGGGGGGCAGTGTGTGTGGGGGGGCAGTGTGTGGGGCGGAGGCAGTGTGTGGGGGGGGGCAGTGTGTGGGGGGGGCAGTGTGTGGGGGGGGCAGTGTGTGGGGTGGCAGTGTATGGGGGGGGGCAGTGTGTGGTAGGGACAGTGTGTGGGGAAGGGACAGTGTGTAGGGGGGGCAGTCTGTGGGGAGGCACAGTGTGGGAGGGGCAGTGTGGAGGGGGCAGTGTGTTGGGGGGGGACAGTGTGGGGAGGCAGTGTGTGGGGGGGCAGTGTGTGGGGTGGGGACAGTGTTGAGGGGCAGTGTGTGGGGGGGGGCAGTATGTGGGGATGGGACAGTGTGTGGGGGGGGCAGTATGTGGGGGGGGCAGTGTGTGGGGTGGGGACAGTGTGGGGGGGCAGTGTGTGGGGGGGGCAATGTGTGGGGATGGGACAGTGTGTCGGGGGGGCAGTGTGTGGGGGGGGCAGTGTGTGGGGGGCAGTATGTGGGGGTGCAGTGTGTGGGGGAGGGGACAGTGTGTGGGGGGCAGCGTTTGGGGAGGGGACAGTGTGGGGAGGGGACAGTGTGGGGAGGGGGCAGTGTGTGTGGGGGGGGCAGTGTGGTGGGGGCAGTGTGTGGGGAGGGGACAGTGTGGGGGGGGCAGTGTGTGGGGAGGCACAGTGTGGGAGGGGCAGTGTGGAGGGGGCAGTGTGTGGGAATGGGACAGTGTGTGGGGGGGGGCAGTGTGTGGGGGGGGCAGTGTGGGGAGGCAGTATGTGGGGGGGGGGCAGTGTGTGTGGGGATGAGACAGTGTGTGGGGGGGGGGCAGTGTGTGGGGTGGGGACAGTGTTGAGGGGCAGTGTGTGGGGGGGGGCCAGTATGTGGGGATGGGACAGTGTGTGGGGGGGGCAGTGTGTGGGGGGGGCAGTGTGTGGGGTGGGGACAGTGTGGGGGAGCAGTGTGTGGGGGGGGGCAGTGTGTGGGGATGGGACAGTGTGTGGGGGGGGGCAGGTGTGTGGGGGGGCAGTGTGTGGGGGGCAGTATGTAGGGGTGCAGTGTGTGGGGAGGGGACAGTGTGTGGGGGGCAGCGTTTGGGGAGGGGACAGTGTGGGGGGGGGCAGTGTGGGGGAGACAGTATGTGGGGAGGGGACAGTGTGGGGAGGGGACAGTGTGTGGGGGGGGCAGTGTGTGGGGGGGCAGTGTGTGGGGGGCGCAGTGTGTGGGGGGCAGTGTGTGGGGAGGGGGCAGTGTGGGGGGGCAGTGTGTGGGGGGGGCAGTGTGGGGGGGGCAGTGTGTGGGGAGGTGACAGTGTGGGGGGGGCAGTGTGTGGGGATGGGACAGTGTGTGGGGGGGGGGGCAGTGTGTGGGGTGGGGACAGTGTGGTGGGGGCAGTGTGTGGGGAGGTGACAGTGTGGGGGGGGCAGTGTGTGGGGATGGGACAGTGTGTGGGGGGGGGGCAGTGTGTGGGTGGGGACAGTGTGGGGGGACAGTGTGTGGGGATGGGACAGTGTGTGGGGGGGGGGCCAGTGTGTGGGGTGGGGGACAGTGTGGGGGGACAGTGTGGAGGGGGCAGCAGTGTGTGGGGATGGGACAGTTGGAGGGGGGCAGTGTGGTGGGGGGGGGGGGACAGTGTGGGGGGGAGGGGACAGTGTGGGGGGGGCAGTGTGTGGGGGGGGGAACAGTGTGGGGGGGAGGGGACAGGGTGGGGGGGCAGTGTGTGGGGGGGGTCAATGTGTGGGGAGGGGACAGTGTGGGGGTGGCAGTTGTGTGGGGGGGGACAGTGTGGTGGGGGCAGTGTGTGGGGGGGCATTGTGGGGTGGGTCAGTGTGTGGGAGGGGACAGTGTGGGGGGGGCAGTGTGTGGGGAGGGGTCAGTGTGGTGGGGGGGCATTGTGTGGGGAGGGGACAGTGTGGGGAGGGGACAGTGTGGGGGGGGCAGTGTGTGGAGAGGGGACAGTGTGAGGGGGGCAGTGTGTGGGGGGGGGCAGTGTGTGGGGATGGGACAGTGTGGGGGGGGGGCAGAGTGTGCGGAGGGGACAGTGTGGGGGGCAGTGTGTGGGGGGGGGGGAGCAGTGTGTGGGGAGGGGACAGTGTGGGGGGGGCAGTGTGTGGGGGGGGGACAGATGTGGTGGGGGCAGTGGTGTGGGGGGGCATTGTGGGGGGGGCAGTGTGTGGGGAGGGGACAGTGTGAGGGGGGCAGTGTGTGGAGGGGGGCAGTGTGTGGGGATGGGACAGTGTGGGGGGGGCAGAGTGTGCGGAGGGGACAGTGTGTGGGGGGCAGTGTGTGGGGAGGGGACAGTGTGTGTGGGGGGGGGGACAGTGTGGGGGGGCACTGTGTGGGGGGGCACTGTGTGGGGGGGTGCAGTGTGTGGGGATGGGACAGTGTGTGGGGGGGCAGTGTGTGGGGAGGGGACAGTGTGGGGGGGGGGCAGTGTGTTGGGGGTGGACAGTGTGGGGGGAGGGGACAGTGTTGGGGGGCAGTGTGTGGGGGGGGCAATGTGTGGGGAGGGGACAGTGTGGGGGGCAGTGTGTGGGGGGGGGGACAGTGTGGTGGGGGCAGTGTGTGGGGGGGGGCAGTGTGTGGGGAGGGGACAGTGTGGGGGGGCATTGTGTGGGGAGGGGACAGTGTGGTGGGGAGGCATTGTGTGGGGAGGGGACAGTGTGGGGAGGGGACAGTGTGGGGGGCAGTGTGTGGGGAGGGGACAGTGTGAGGGGGGCAGTGTGTGGGGGGGGGCAGTGTGTGGGGATGGGACAGTGTGGGGGGGCAGAGTGCGCGGAGGGGACAGTGTGGGGGGGCAGTGTGTGCGGAGGGGACAGTGTGGGGGGCAGTGTGTGGGGGGGGCAGTGTGTGGGGAGGGGACAGTGTGGGGGGGGCAGTGTGTGGGAGGGGGGCAGTGTGTGGGGGGGGCAGTGTGTGGGGGTGCAGTGTGTGGGGATGGGACAGTGTGTGGGGGGGCAATGTGTGGGGGGGCAGTGTGTGGGAGGGGACAGAGTGGGGGAGCAGTGTGTGGGGGGGGACAGTGTGGGGGGAGGGGACAGTGTGGGGGGGGGGCAGTGTGTGGGCGGGGCAATGTGTGGGGAGGGGACAGTGTGGGGGGGCAGTGTGTGGGGGGCGGCAGTGTGTGGGGATGGGACAGTGTGTGGGGGGGGGGCAGTGTGTGGGGGGGCAGTGTGTGGGGAGGGGACAGTGTGGTGGGGGCAGTGTGTGGGGGGGGCATTGTGGGGGGGGGGGCAGTGTGTGGGGAGGGGACAGTGTGGGGGGGGGCAGTGTGTGGGGAGGGGACAGTGTGGTGGGGGGGCATTGTGTGGGGAGGGGACAGTGTGGGGGAGGGGACAGTGTGGGGAGGGGACAGTGTGTGGGGGGCAATGTGTGGGGGGGCAGTGTGTGGGGAGGGGACAGAGTGGGGGAGCAGTGTGTGGGGGGGGGGACAGTGTGGGGGGAGGGGACAGTGTGGGGGGGGCAGTGTGTGGGGGGGGCAATGTGTGGGGAGGGGACAGTGTGGTGGGGGAGTGTGTGGGGGGGGCATTGTGGGGGGGGCAGTGTTTGGGGAGGGGACAGTGTGGGGGGGGCAGTGTGGTGGGGGGGCATTGTGTGGGGAGGGGACAGTGTGGGGAGGGGACAGTGTGGGGGGCAGTTTGTGGGGAGGGGACATTGTGAGGGGGGCAGTGTGTGGGGGGGGGGCAGTGTGTGGGGATGGGACAGTGTGGGGGGGGGCAGAGTGTGCGGAGGGGACAGTGTGTGGGGGGCACCGTGTGGGGAGGGGACAGTGTGTGGGGGGGGAAGTGTGTGGGGGGGGCAGTGTGTGGGGGGCAGTGTGTGGAGGGGCAGTGTGTGGGGAGGGACAGTGTGTGGGGAGGGGACAGTGTGTGGGGAGGGGACAGTGTGGGGAGGGGACAGTGTGTGGGGAGGGGACAGTGTGAGGGGGGCAGTGTGTGGGGGGGGGACAGTGTGGGGGGAGGGGGCAGTGTGTGGGGAGGGGACAGTGTGGTGGGGGCAGTGTGTGGGGGGGGCATTGTGGGGGGGGGCAGTGTGTGGGGAGGGGACAGTGTGGGGGGGCAGTGTGTGGGGAGGGGACAGTGTGGTGGGGGGGCATTGTTTGGGGAGGGGACAGTGTGGGGAGGGTACAGTGTGGGGAGGGGACAGTGTGGGGATGGGACAGTGTGGGGGGGGCAGAGTGTGCGGAGGGGACAGTGTGGGGGGGCAGTGTGTGGGGGGGAGCAGTGTGTGGGGAGGGGACAGTGTGTGGGGGGCAGTATGTGGGGATGGGACAGTGTGTGGGGGGGCAGTGTGTGGTGGGGGGGCAGTGTGTGGGGGGGGGGCAGTGTGTGGGGGGGGAAGTGTGTGGGGGGGGGCAGTGTGTGGGGGGGGCAGTGTGTGGGGGGGGGGCAGTGTGTGGGGGGGGCAGTGTGTGGGGGGGGCAGTGTGTGGGGTGGCAGTGTATGGGGGGGGGCAGTGTGTGGTAGGGACAGTGTGTGGGGAAGGGACAGTGTGTAGGGGGGGCAGTCTGTGGGGAGGCACAGTGTGGGAGGGGCAGTGTGGAGGGGGCAGTGTGTTGGGGGGGGACAGTGTGGGGAGGCAGTGTGTGGGGGGGGCAGTGTGTGGGGTGGGGACAGTGTTGAGGGGCAGGGTGTGGGGGGGGGCAGTATGTGGGGATGGGACAGTGTGTGGGGGGGGCAGTATGTGGGGGGGGCAGTGTGTGGGGTGGGGACAGTGTGGGGGGGCAGTGTGTGGGGAGGGCAATGTGTGGGGATGGGACAGTGTGTCGGGGGGGCAGTGTGTGGGGGGGGCAGTGTGTGGGGGGCAGCGTTTGGGGAGGGGACAGTGTGGGGAGGGGACAGTGTGGGGAGGGGGCAGTGTGTGGGGGGGGCAGTGTGTGGGGGGCAGTGTGTGGGGAGGGGACAGTGTGGGGGGGGCAGTGTGTGGGAAGGCACAGTGTGGGAGGGGCAGTGTGGAGGGGGCAGTGTGTGGGGAGGGGGCAGTGTGGGGGGGGGCAGTGTGTGGGGGGGGCAGTGTGGGGAGGCAGTATGTGGGGGGGGCAGTGTGTGGGGATGAGACAGTGTGTGGGGGGGGGCAGTGTGTGGGGTGGGGACAGTGTTGAGGGGCAGTGTGTGGGGGGGGGGCAGTATGTGCGGATGGGACAGTGTGTGGGGGGGGCAGTGTGTGGGGGGGGCAGTGTGTGGGGTGGGGACAGTGTGGGGGAGCAGTGTGTGGGGGGGGGCAGTGTGTGGGGGGGGGCAGTGTGTGGGGGGGGCAGTGTGTGGGGGGGCAGTGTGTGGGGGGCAGTATGTAGGGGTGCAGTGTGTGGGGAGGGGACAGTGTGTGGGGGGCAGCGTTTGGGGAGGGGACAGTGTGGGGGGGGGCAGTGTGGGGGAGACAGTATGTGGGGAGGGGACAGTGTGGGGAGGGGACAGTGTGTGGGGGGGGCAGTGTGTGGGGGGGGCAGTGTGTGGGGGGCGCAGTGTGTGGGGGGGCAGTGTGTGGGGAGGGGGCAGTGTGGGGGGGCAGTGTGTGGGGGGGGGCAGTGTGTGGGAATGGGACAGTGTGTGGGGGGGGCAGTGTGTGGGGTGAGGACAGTGTGGGGGGGCAGTGTGTGAGGGGGGACAGTGTGTGGGGATGGGACAGTGTGTGGGGGGGGCAGTGTGTGGGGAGGGGACAGTGTGGGAGGGGCAGTGTGGAGGGGGCAGTGTGTGGGGAGGTGACAGTGTGGGGGGGGCAGTGTGTGGGGATGGGACAGTGTGTGGGGGGGGGGCAGTGTGTGGGGTGGGGACAGTGTGGGGGGACAGTGTGGAGGGGGCAGCAGTGTGTGGGGATGGGACAGTTGGAGGGGGGCAGTGTGTGGGGGGGGGGGGGACAGTGTGGGGGGGAGGGGACAGTGTGGGGGGGGCAGTGTGTGGGGGGGGGAACAGTGTGGGGGGGAGGGGACAGTGTGGGGGGGTCAATGTGTGGGGAGGGGACAGTGTGGGGGTGGCAGTGTGTGGGGGGGGGACAGTGTGGTGGGGGCAGTGTGTGGGGGGGCATTGTGGGGTGGGTCAGTGTGTGGGGAGGGGACAGTGTGGGGGGGGCAGTGTGTGGGGAGGGGTCAGTGTGGTGGGGGGGCATTGTGTGGGGAGGGGACAGTGTGGGGAGGGGACAGTGTGGGGGGGGCAGTGTGTGGAGAGGGGACAGTGTGAGGGGGGCAGTGTGTGGGGGGGGGCAGTGTGTGGGGATGGGACAGTGTGGGGGGGGGGCAGAGTGTGCGGAGGGGACAGTGTGGGGGGGCAGTGTGTGGGGGGGGGAGCAGTGTGTGGGGAGGGGACAGTGTGGGGGGGGCAGTGTGTGTGGGGGGGCAGTGTGTGGGGAGGGGACAGTGTGTGGGGGGGCAGTGTGTGGGGGGGCAGTGTGTGGGGAGGGGACAGTGTGTGGGGGGCAGCGTGTGGGGTGGGGACAGTGTGTGGGGGGGGCAGTGTGTGGGGAGGGGACAGTGTGGCGGGGAACAGTATGTGGGGAGGGGACAGTGTGGGGGGGGGCAGTGTGTGGGGGGTCAGTGTGTGGGGAGGGGGCAGTGTGTGGGGAGGGGGCAGTGTGTGGGAAGGGGGCAGTGTGTGAGGAGGGGGCAGTGTGTGGGGGGGGCAGTGTGTGGTGGGGGGGCTGTGTGGTGGGGGGGCTGTGTGGTGGGGGGGCAGTGTGTGGTGGGGGGGCAGTGTGTGGTGGGGGGGCTGTGTGGTGGGGGGGCTGTGTGGTGGGGGGGCAGTGTGTGGTGGGGCAGTGTTTGGGGGGGGAGCAGTGTGTGGGGAGGGGACAGTGTATGGTGGGGGGGGGCAGTGTGTGGGGAGGGGACAATGTGGGGGGCAGTGTGTGGGGGGCAGTGTGTGGGGAGGGGACAGTGTGTGGGGGGGGCAGTGTGGGGAGGAAACAGTGTGGAGGGGGCAGTGTGTGGGGAGGGGACAGTGTGGGGGGGGCAGTGTGTGGGGGGGGCAGTGTGTGGGGATGGGACAGTGTGGGGGGGGGCAGTGTGTGGGGATGGGACAGTGTGGGGGGGTCAGTGTGTGGGGGGGGCAGTGTGTGGGGAGGGGACAGTGTGGGGGGGGGCAGTGTGTGGGGGAGGACAGTGTGGGGGGGCAGTGTGAGGGGAGGGGACAGTGTGGGGTGGGCAGTGTGTGGGGGGGGGCAGTGTGGGGGGGCAGTGTGTGGGGACGGGACAGTGTGGTGGGGGCAGTGTGTGGGGAGGGGCATTGTGGGGGGGGGCAGTGTGTGGGGAGGGGACAGTGTGGGGGGCAGTGTGTGGGGAGGGGACAGTGTGGGGGGGCAGTGTGTGGGGATGGGACAGTGTGTTGGGGGTGCAGTGTGTGGGGTGGGGACAGTGTGGGGGGGCAGTGTGTGGGGGGGGGCAGTGTGTGGGGGGGGGCAGTGTGTGGGGATGGGACAGTGTGTGGGGGCAGCAGTGTGTGGGGAGGGGACAGTGTGGGGGGGGGCAGTGTGTGGGGGGGGCAATGTGGGGGGAGGGGACAGTGTGGGGGGGCAGTGTGTGGGGGGGGGGGCAATGTGTGGGGGGGGGGACCGTGTGGGGGGGCAGTGTGTGGGGGGGACAATGTGGTAGGGGCAGTGTGTGGGGGGGGGGGCATTGTGGGGGAGGGGGCAGTGTGTGGGGAGGGGACAGTGTTGGGGGGGCAGTGTGTGGGGGGGGCAGTGTGTGGGGGGGGGGCAGTGTGTGGGGGGGCAGTTTGTGGGGGGGGCAGTTTGTGGGGAGAGGACAGTGTGTGGGGGGCAGCGTGTGGGGAGGGGACAGTGTGTGGGGGGGGCAGTGTGGGGGTCAGTGTGTGGGGGGGCAGTGTGTGGGGAGGGGACAGTGTGTGGGGGGCAGCGTGTGGGGAGGGGACAGTGTGTGGGGGGCAGTATGGGGGAGGGGACAGTGTGGGGGGGGACAGTATGTGGGGAGGGGACAGTGTGGGGGGGGACAGTATGTGGGGAGGGGACAGTGTGGGGGGGACTGTGTGGGGGGGCAGTGTGTGGGGGGGGGCAGTGTGTGGGGAGGGGATAGTGTGTGGGGAGGGGACAGTGTGTGGGGAGGGGGCAGTGTGTGGGGAGGGGGCAGTGTGTGGGCAGGGGGCAGTGTGTGGGGGGGGCAGTGTGTGGCGGGGGCAGTGTGTGGGGAGGGGACAGTGTGGGGGGGGACAGTATGTGGGGAGGGGACAGTGTGGGTGGGGACAGTGTGGGGGGGGCAGTGTGGGGAGGGGACAGTGTGTGGGGAGGGGGCAGTGTGTGAGGAGGGGGCAGTGTGTGAGGAGGGGGCAGTGTGTGGGGGGGGCAGTGTGTGGTGGGGGGGCTGTGTGGTGGGGGGGCAGTGTGGTGGGGGGGCAGTGTGTGGTGGGGGGGCAGTGTGTGGGGGGGGCAGTGTGTGGGGGGGGCAGTGTGTGGGGAGGGGGCAGTGTGTGGGGAGGGGGCAGTGTGTGGGGAGGGGGCAGTGTGTGGGGAGGGGGCAGTGTGTGGGGAGGGGGCAGTGTGTGGGGAGGGGGCAGTGTGTGGGGGGGCAGTGTATGGGGGGGCAGTGTGTAGGGGGGGGCAGTGTGTTGGGGGGAACAGTGTGTGGGGGGGACAGTGTGTGGGGGGACTGTGTGGGGAGGGGACAGTGTGTGGGGGGGGACAGTGTGTGGGGAGGGGATAGTGTGTGGGGAGGGGGCAGTGTGTGGGGAGGGGGCAGTGTGTGGGGAGGGGTCAGTGTGTGGGGGGGTGCAGTGTGTGGGGGGGGGCAGTGTGTGGCGGGGGCAGTGTGTGGGGAGGGGACAGTGTGGGGGGGGACAGTATGTGGGGAGGGGACAGTGTGGGTGGGGACAGTGTGGGGGGGGACAGTGTGGGGAGGGGACAGTGTGTGGGGAGGGGGCAGTTTGTGAGGAGGGGGCAGTGTGTGGGGGGGGCAGTGTGTGGTGGGGGGGCTGTTTGGTGGGGGGGCAGTGTGGTGGGGGGGCAGTGTGTGGTGGGGGGGCAGTGTGTGTGGGGGGGGCAGTGTGTGAGGGGGGCAGTGTGTGGGGAGGGGGCAGTGTGTGGGGAGGGGGCAGTGTGTGGGGGGGCAGTGTGTGGGGGGGCAGTGTATGGGGGGCAGTGTGTGGGGGGGGCAGTGTGTGGGGGGGAACAGTGTGTGGGGGGGACAGTGTGTGGGGGGGGACAGTGTGTGTGGGGGGCAGTGTGTGTGGGGGGGCAGTGTATGGGGGGGCAGTGTATGGGGGGCAGTGTGTGGGGGGGGCAGTGTGTGGGGGGGGCAGTGTGTGGGGGGAGCAGTGTGTGGGGGGGGCAGTGTGTGGGGGGGGCAGTGTATGGGGGGGGGCAGTGTGTGGGGTGGGCAGTGTGTGGGGGGGGCAGTGTGTGGGGGGGGCAGTGTGTGGGGGGGGCAGTGTGTGGGGAGGGGACAGTGTGTGGTGGGGGGGCAGTGTGTGGGGAGGGGACAGTGTGGGGGGTGCAGTGTGTGGTGGGGGCAGTGTATGGGGGGGGCAGTGTGTGGGGTGGGCAGTGTGTGAGGTGGGCAGTGTGTGGGGGGGGCAGTGTGTGTGGGGGGAGCAGTGTGTGGGGAGCGGACAGTGTGTGGTGGGGGGGCAGTGTGTGGGGAGGGGACTGTGTGGGGAGGGGACAGTGTGGGGGGTGCAGTGTGTGGGGGGGGCAGTGTCTGGGGAGGGGACAGTGTCGGGGGGGCAGTGTGTGGGGAGGGGACAGTGTGTGGGGGGGGCAGTGTGTGGGGGGGGCAGTGTGGGGAGGGGACAGTGTGGAGGGGGCAGTGTGTGGGGAGGGGACAGTGTGGGGGGGGCAGTGTGTGGGGGGGGCAGTGTGTGGGGATGGGACAGTGTGGGGGGGGCAGTGTGTGGGGAGGGGACAGTGTGTGGGGGGCAGCGTGTGGGGAGGGGACAGTGTGTGGGGGGGGCAGTGTGGGGGAGGGGACAGTGTGGGGGAGGGGACAGTGTGGGGGAGGGGACAGTGTGTGGGGGGGGCAGTGTGTGGTGGGGGGGCTGTGTGGTGGGGGGACCGTGTGATGGGGGGGCAGTGTGTGGTGGGGGGGCAGTGTGTGTGGGGGGGAGTGTGTGGGGGGGGGGGGGGAGTGTGTGGGGGGGGCAGTGTGTGGGGAGGGGGCAGTGTGTGGGGGGGCAGTGTATGGGGGGGCAGTGTATGGGGGGGCAGTGTGTGTGGGGGGGGGGCAGTGTATGGGGGGGCAGTGTGTGGGGGGGGACAGTGTGTGGGGGGGGCAGTGTGTGTGGGGGGGGCAGTGTGTGGTGGGGGAAGTGTATGGGGGGGGCAGTGTGTGGGGGGGCAGTGTGTGGGGGGGGGCAGTGTGTGTGGGGGGAGCAGTGTGTGGGGAGGGGACAGTGTGTGGTGGGGGGCAGTGTGTGGGGAGGGGACAGTGTGGGGGGGGGGGGGGAGTGTGTGGGGGGGGCAGTGTGTGGGGAGGGGACAGTGTGGGGGGGGACAGTGTGGGGGGGGGGGCAGTGTGTGGGGGGGGCAGTGTGGGGAGGGGACAGTGTGGAGGGGGCCGTGTGTGGGGAGGGGACAGTGTGGGGGGGGTAGTGTGTGGGGGGGGGCAGTGTGTGGGGATGGGACAGTGTGGGGGGGGCAGTGTGTGGGGAGGGGACAGTGTGTGGGGAGGGGACAGTGTGTGGGGGGGCAGTGTGTGGGGGGGGGCAGTGTGTGGGGGGGGCAGTGTGGGGGGGGGCAGTGTGTGGGGGGGGCAGTGTGGGGGGAGGGGACAGTGTGGGGTGGGCAGTGTGTGGGGGGGCAGTGTGTGGGGGGGGGCAGTGTGTGGGGGGGGCAGTGTGGGGGGGGCAGTGTGTGGGGAGGGGCATTGTGGGGGGGGGCAGTGTGGGGGGGGGCAGTGTGGGGGGGGGCAGTGTGGGGGGGGGCAGTGTGGGGGGGGCAGTGTGTGGGGAGGGGCATTGTGGGGGGGGGGCAGTGTGTGGGGAGGGGCATTGTGGGGGGGGGGGCAGTGTGTGGGGAGGAGACAGTGTGGGGGGGGGCAGTGTGTGGGGTGGGGACAGTGTGGGGGGGCAGTGTGTGGGGGGGGGCAGTGTGTGGGGGGGGGCAGTGTGTGGGGATGGGACAGTGTGGGGGGGGGGCAGTGTGTGGGGAGGGGCATTGTGGGGGGGGGGCAGTGTGTGGGGAGGGGACAGTGTGGGGGGGGGCAGTGTGGTGTGGGGGGGCAGTGTGTGGGGGGGGGGCAGTGTGTGGGGGGGGGCAGTGTGTGGGGATGGGTCAGTGTGTGGGGGGCAGCAGTGTGTGGGGAGGGGACAGTGTGGGGGGGGCAGTGTGTGGGGGGGGCAATGTGGGGGGAGGGGACAGTGGGGGGGGGGCAGTGTGTGGGGGGGGCAATGTGTGGGGGGGGGGACCGTGTGGGGGGGCAGTGTGTGGGGGGGACAATGTGGTAGGGGCAGTGTGTGGGGGGGGGCATTGTGGGGGAGGGGGCAGTGTGTGGGGAGGAAACAGTGTGTGGGGGGGGCAGTGTGTGGGGGCGGGCAGTGTGTGGGGGGGCAGTTTGTGGGGGGGCAGTTTGTGGGGAGGGGACAGTGTGTGGGGGGCAGCGTGTGGGGAGGGGACAGTGTGTGGGGGGGGGCAGTGTGGGGGGCAGTGTGTGGGGGGGCAGTGTGTGGGGAGGGGACAGTGTGTGGGGAGGGGACAGTGTGTGGGGGGCAGCGTGTGGGGAGGGGACAGTGTGTGGGGAGGGGACAGTGTGTGGGGGGCAGTGTGGGGGAGGGGACAGTGTGGGGGGGACAGTATGTGGGGAGGGGACAGTGTGGGGGGGACTGTGTGGGGGGGGGCAGTGTGTGGGGAGGGGATAGTGTGTGGGGAGGGGACAGTGTGTGGGGAGGGGGCAGTGTGTGGGGAGGGGGCAGTGTGTGGCGGGGGCAGTGTGTGTGGAGAGGACAGTGTGGGGGGGGACAGTATGTGGGGAGGGGACAGTGTGGGTGGGGACAGTGTGGGGGGGGGGCAGTGTGGGGAGGGGACAGTGTGTGGGGAGGGGGCAGTGTGTGAGGAGGGGGCAGTGTGTGGGGGGGGCAGTGTGTGGTGGGGGGGCTGTGTGGTGGGGGGGCAGTGTGTGGTGGGGGGGCAGTGTGTGTGGGGGGGGCAGTGTGTGGGGGGGGCAGTGTGTGGGGGGGGCAGTGTGTGGGGGGGGCAGTGTGTGGGGGGGGCAGTGTGTGGGGAGGGGGCAGTGTGTGGGGGGGCAGTGTATGGGGGGGCAGTGTGTGGGGGGGGCAGTGTGTGGGGGGGGCAGTGTGTGGGGGGGAACAGTGTGTGGGGGGGACAGTGTGTGGGGGGGGGACAGTGTGTGGGGAGGGGGCAGTGTGGGGGGGGACAGTATGTGGGGAGGGGACAGTGTGGGGGGGACTGTGTGGGGGGGACAGTGTGTGGGGAGGGGACAGTGTGTGGGGAGGGGACAGTGTGTGGGGAGGGGACAGTGTGTGGGGAGGGGACAGTGTGTGGGGAGGGGGCAGTGTGTGGGGAGGGGGCAGTGTGTGGGGAGGGGGCAGTGTGTGGGGGGGGGCAGTGTGTGGGGGGGGGCAGTGTGTGGCGGGGGGCAGTGTGTGGGGAGGGGACAGTGTGGGGGGAGGGGACAGTGTGGGGGGGGACAGTATGTGGGGAGGGAACAGTGTGGGTGGGGGCAGTGTGGGGAGGGGACAGTGTGTGGGGAGGGGGCAGTGTGTGAGGAGGGGGCAGTGTGTGGGGGGGGCAGTGTGTGGTGGGGGGGCTGTGTGGTGGGGGGGCAGTGTGGTGGGGGGGCAGTGTGGTGGGGGGGCAGTGTGTGGTGGGGGGGCAGTGTGTGTCGGGGGGGGTAGTGTGTGGGGAGGGGGCAGTGTGTGGGGAGGGGGCAGTGTGTGGGGAGGGGGCAGTGTGTGGGGAGGGGGCAGTGTGTGGGGGGGCAGTGTGTGGGGGGGGCAGTGTGTGGGGGGGAACAGTGTGTGGGGGGGAACAGTGTGTGGGGGGGAACAGTGTGTGGGGGGACAGTGTGTGGGGGGGGACAGTGTGTGGGGGGGGACAGTGTGTGGGGGGGGCAGTGTGTGTGGGGGGGCAGTGTGTGTGGGGGGGGCAGTGTATGGGGGGGCAGTGTGTGGGGGGGCAGTGTGTGGGGGGGCAGTGTGTGGGGGGGGCAGTGTGTGGTGGGGGCAGTGTATGGGGGGGGCAGTGTGTGGGGTGGGCAGTGTGTGGGGGGAGCAGTGTGTGGGGGGGGGACAGTGTGTGGTGGGGGGGCAGTGTGTGGGGAGGGGACAGTGTCGGGGGTGCAGTGTGTGGTGGGGGCAGTGTGTGGGGTGGGCAGTGTGTGGGGTGGGCAGTGTGTGGGGTGGGCAGTGTGTGGGGTGGGCAGTGTGTGGGGGGGGCAGTGTGTGTGGGGGGAGCAGTGTGTGGGGAGCGGACAGTGTGTGGTGGGGGGGGCAGTGTGTGGGGAGGGGACAGTGTGGGGGGTGCAGTGTGTGGGGGGGGCAGTGTCTGGGGAGGGGACAGTGTCGGGGGGGCAGTGTGTGGGGAGGGGACAGTGTGTGGGGGGGGCAGTGTGTGGGGGGGGCAGTGTGGGGAGGGGACAGTGTGGAGGGGGCAGTGTGTGGGGAGGGGACAGTGTGGGGGGGGCAGTGTGTGGGGGGGGCAGTGTGTGGGGATGGGACAGTGTGGGGGGGGCAGTGTGTGGGGAGGGGACAGTGTGTGGGGGGCAGCTTGTGGGGAGGGGACAGTGTGTGGGGGGGGCAGTGTGGGGGAGGGGACAGTGTGGGGGAGGGGACAGTGTGTGGGGGGGGCAGTGTGTGGTGGGGGGGCTGTGTGGTGGGGGGACCGTGTGATGGGGGGGCAGTGTGTGGTGGGGGGGCAGTGTGTGTGGGGGGGACAGTGTGTGGGGGGGGGGGGGGAGTGTGTGAGGGGGCAGTGTG
The DNA here is from genome assembly GCF_044704955.1 of Pristiophorus japonicus. Classification (NCBI taxonomy): domain Eukaryota; kingdom Metazoa; phylum Chordata; class Chondrichthyes; family Pristiophoridae; genus Pristiophorus; species Pristiophorus japonicus. The sequence continues at coordinate 34,522,385 of NC_091997.1, forward strand.
TGGGGAGAGGGCAGTGTGTGGGGGGGCAGTGTATGGGGGGGCAGTGTGTGGGGGGGGACAGTGTGTGGGGGGGGCAGTGTGTGTGGGGGGTGCAGTGTGTGTGGGGGGGGCAGTGTGTGGTGGGGGAAGTGTATGGGGGGGGCAGTGTGTGGGGAGGGGACAGTGTGTGGTGGGGGGGCAGTGTGTGGGGAGGGGACAGTGTGGGGGGGGGGGGAGTGTGTGGGGGGGGCAGTGTGTGGGGAGGGGACAGTGTGGGGGGGGGCAGTGTGTGGGTGGGGCAGTGTGGGGAGGGGACAGTGTGGAGGGGGCCGTGTGTGGGGAGGGGACAGTGTGGGGGGGGTAGTGTGTGGGGGGGGGCAGTGTGTGGGGATGGGACAGTGTGGGGGGGGCAGTGTGTGGGGAGGGGACAGTGTGTGGGGGGGGCAGTGTGTGGGGGGGGCAGTGTGTGGGGGGGGGCAGTGTGTGGGGAGGGGCATTGTGGGGGGGGCAGTGTGTGGAGGGGGCAGTGTGGGGGGGGGCAGTGTGGGGGGGGGCCGTGTGGGGGGGGGCAGTGTGGGGGGGGGCAGTGTGTGGGGAGGGGCATTGTGGGGGGGGGGCAGTGTGTGGGGAGGGGCATTGTGGGGGGGGGGGCTGTGTGTGGGGAGGGGACAGTGTGGGGGGGGGCAGTGTGTGGGGGGGGCAGTGTGGGGGGGGGCAGTGTGGGGGGGGCAGTGTGTGGGGAGGGGCATTGTGGGGGGGGGGCAGTGTGTGGGGAGGGGCATTGTGGGGGGGTGGGCAGTGTGTGGGGAGGGGACAGTGTGGGGGACAGTGTGTGGGGAGGGGACAGTGTGGGGGACAGTGTGTGGGGAGGGGACAGTGTGGTGGGGGCAGTGTGTGGCGGGGGACATTGTTGGGGGGGGGCAGTGTGTGGGGGCAGTGTGTGGGGGGGCAGTGTGTGGGGAGGGGACAGTGTGGGGGGGTACAGTGTGTGGGGGGAGGCAGTGTGTGGGGAGGGGACAGTGTGGGGGGAGGGGACAGTGTGGGGGGGGGCATTGTGTGGGGAGGGGACAGCGTGGGGGGGGGCAGTGTGTGGGGAGGGGACAGTGTGGGGGGGGGGCAGTGTGTGGGGAGGGGACAGTGTGTGGGGGGCAGTGTGTGGGGAGGGGACAGTGTGTGGGGCGCAGTGTGTGGGGAGGGGACAGTGTGTGGGGGGCAGTGTGTGGGGAGGGGACAGTGTAGGGGGGGTCAGTGTGTGGGGAGGGGACAGTGTGTGGGGGGCAGTGTGTGGGGAGGGGACAGTGTGTGGGGGGCAGTGTGTGGGGAGGGGACAGTGTGTGGGGGGCAGTGTGTGGAGGTCAGTGTGTGGGGGGGGGCAGTGTGTGGGGAGGGGACAGTGTGTGGGGGGGGGGACAGTGTGTGGGGGGGGACAGTGTGTGGGGGTCAGTGTGTGGGGGGGGGGCAGTGTGTGGGGGCGGGGGGGATGCACTGTGCGGCAGGGCTTGCTGGAGTATATTCAGACCCTGGCTAAGTCCTGGGTCGAGCTGCCTGCACCCAGTGCCAGCTCTCTGCACCTCGCCCGCGTGTTCTCCAAACACCGGGCCACACCGGTGAGTCGTGAGCCGCCCCTGGCCAGCCTTCTCCAGCATCCCCTGAACCCCCGCAATCGAGGAGCAATCAGCCATATCCTCTTTGGAGCAGGATAGCTGGACTCAAAATCATAGGATGGGGAGTCACCAAAACCTCTAGCTATTTAAATTACTTTTGATTTATTTTAAAACTTCGCAAGCACCATAACATATCACGAAAAATAACTCAGTTTGAGCCGTGCGGAGGCCGATAAGCAATTTGTGCTGCGTGGCCCCGGAGCTGCTGGTGAATCTGCGATAACAGCAGCAACCAATTAACCCCGGGGCCGTCACATCATCCGCACAGCAAGGAGCTCCTCGACGATCCAGTGCAGAAGGGGTTAAGAGCGAGGCGGATCCCGATTTCACTCACCGTGTCCGTGGGCTCCGTTGGCTGTGCCTCCGCGTTCTCCGCGCTGATTAGCCGCTCGATGGCCACCGGCGCCTGTCCCGTCCTCCATTCATACACGGTTGTGTTTCCTTTGAGTCGAGCGTGTCTCAACATCGGAACAGTGGGTTCGGAGACACTGTCAGCCACAACACACCACAATTACTCAGCAGGTAGGCGCGGGGGGGGAACAGGGGGGGGGGGCCGCGAGGAGGGCGGCGCGAAGAGGGTGCGAGTCATCAAAACATAAGAATTAGGAGCAGGAGTTGGCTATTTGGCTGCTCAAGTCTGCTCCGCCATTCAATGAGATCATGGCTGGTCTGTATCTTAACACCATCTACCTGCCTTGGCTCCGTATCCCTCGAAAATCGATCAATTTCAGTCTTGAAATTTTCAATCGCCACCCCCCGGCCTCAACAGCATTTTTGGGGGAGAGTGTTCCAGATTCCCACTGCCCTTTGTGTGAAGAAGTGCTTCCTGACATCACCCCCGAACGGCCTGGCTCTAATTTTAAGGTGACACCCCCTTGTTCTGGACTGCCCCCACCAGAGGGAACAGTTTCTCTCGATCTACCTGATCTGTTCCCCTTAATATCTTGAAAACTTCCATCAAATCCCCCCTGCCGCCCCCCCCCCCCGACCCTTAACCGTCTAAATTTGTGGGAAAACACCATGTGGGAACATCCCAGCCGGAGTGCTTCCTGCCGCGATCTTACCTGCCGCACACAAACTCCACACAGGCCTCGTACAGCTCGAGCGCGTCTGTAAGGTTTCTGGTCCCCTCCGCGATGCCATCCAGACTGGATGGGAGGTTCTTGCACAGGGAGAGCAGCTCCTGCCGCACATTGTTACCCTGGTAAGTGACACAGAAACACGCTGCTTATAACCAGGGCCAAATGGTCTCCGCTCCTTATGTTATTTTTTTAGTAGGGGGAGTTACTTTCTCTCCTTTAAAGGGGGCGCAGGAAGAGAGAGACCTGGGGGTTCACGTATGCAAATCTTCGAAGACGGCAGGACAAGTTGATGAAGTATACAGGATCCTGGGCTTCACGTTGAGTTTCATCGAGCGTACGGCACAGAAACAGGCCAGGTTGGTGTGGAGCATAAACCCCGGCACATGCTTCACACCAGCCCCCTCCCACCCCTCTCCATCTCAGCCCACCACCATATCCTTCTATTCCTTTCTCCCTAATGTGTTTATCCAGCTTCCCCTTAAATGCATCGATACTATTCGCCTCAACCCCTCCCTGTGGCAGCGAGTTCCACATTCTCACCACTCTCTGGGTAAAGGGTTTTATGACTCGAGTACAAAAGCAAGGAAATTATGCTAAACCTTTATAGAAACATAGAAACATAGAAACTAGGTGCAGGAGTAGGCCATTCGGCCCTTCTAGCCTGCACCGCCATTCAATGAGTTCATGGCTGAACATTCAACTTCAGTACCCCATTCCTGCTTTCTCGCCATACCCCTTGATCCCCCTAGTAGTAAGGACCTCATCTAACTCCTTTTTGAATATATTTAGTGAATTGGCCTCAACAACTTTCTGTGGTAGAGAATTCCACAGGTTCATCACTCTCTGGGTGAAGAAGTTCCTCCGCATCTCGGTCCTAAATGGCTTACCCCTTAGATTGTGACCTCTGGTTCTGGACTTAACCCCGTCAGAATTTTAAATGTTTCTATGAGGTCCCCTCTCATTCTTCTGAACTCCAGTGAATACAAGCCCAGTTGATCCAGTCTTTCTTGATAGGTCAGTCCCGCCATCCCGGGAATCAGTCTGGTGAACCTTCGCTGCACTCCCTCAATAGCAAGAATGTCCTTCCTCAGGTTAGGAGACCAAAACTGTACACAATACTCCAGGTGTGGCCTCACCAATGCCCTGTACAACTGTAGCAACACCTCCCTGCCCCTGTACTCAAATCCCCTTGCTATGAAGGCCAACATGCCATTTGCTTTCTTAACCGCCTGCTGCACCTGCATGCCAACCTTCAATGACTGATGTACCATGACACCCAGGTCTCTTTGCACCTCCCCTTTTCCTAATCTGTCACCATTCAGATAATAGTCTGTCTCTCTGTTTTTACCACCAAAGTGGATAACCTCACATTTATCCACATTATACTTCATCTGCCATGCATTTGCCCACTCACCTAACCTATCCAAGTCGCTCTGCAGCCTCATAGCATCCTCCTCGCAGCTCACACTGCCACCCAACTTAGTGTCATCCGCAAATTTGGAGATACTACATTTAATCCCCTCGTCTAAATCATTAATGTACAGTGTAAACAGCTGGGGCCCCAGCACAGAACCTTGCGGTACCCCACTAGTCACTGCCTGCCATTCTGAAAAGTACCCATTTACTCCTACTCTTTGCTTCCTGTCTGACAACCACTTAGGCCTCAGCTGCAGTCTTGTGGCCTATTGTGCACCGCACTTTAGAGAGATTTACTGGAATAGAACCAGGGATAATAACATAAGAAACAGGAGCAGGAGTAGGCCATTCGGCCCTTCGAGCCTGCTCCACCATTCAATAACATCGCGTCTGATCTACCTCAACACTTTCCCGCCCGATCCCCATATCCCTCGATTCCAAAAATGTATCGATCCGAGTCTTGAATATACTCAACGACTGAGCCGCCACAGCCCTCTGGGGCAGAGAATTCCAAAAATTCACCACCCTCTGAGTGAAGAAATTCCTCCTCATCTCAGTCCGACCCCTTATCCTGAGACTGTGACCCCTGGTTCTGGACTCTCCAGCCCGGGGGAAACAGACTCTGTATACTGCCCACGGAGTTCCTGGATTGCAGCCACCTACTGCTAGCCATGCCAAGGTTTGAGAGGAAGAAGACCCATGCCCCCAACTCCCACCCTCTCTGTGGCAATAAGAGGCGTGTAATACGGGACGGGGAAGGAAAAGACACAGCTTCCATTTTTACAGTGCCTTTCACAACCTCAGGACATCCCAAAGTGCTTTACAACCAATGAAGTATTTTTTGAAGTGTGGTCACTGTTGTAATGTGGCTGGAACGTGTCGGCCTATTGGACCTTCCAGCTGTAACGGGACACACACACACACACATCGACGATCTAGTTTACCCGACAACCTGCTGCTGCCATTAATTGTTTAACGGGGATTATTGAAGGTCTGGCCGACCCACCGTGATCCCGAGCTGCCTGCAGGAGGTGAGGAACTTGTCCCGCGCGCCGGCTGCGTTGCTGATGTAGTCCAGCTCCTTGCGGCTGTACTCCTGCTGCAGCTGTTGGCATTTACTGATCTGCTTCTTCAGCGACGGGATCTCGTAGCTCACGTTCCGCACCAGCAAACTGGAGAGCTCCACTGTGGCAAAAAATAAAACAGAAAGCGTGCCCGTGAGGCGTGAGAGAGGTCGAAAGTGCAGCGACAGACGGAGAGAATTCTCCGCAATCATAGAGAAATTACAGCACTGAAGGAGGCCATTCGGCCCATCGTGTCCACGCCGGCCGACAAAGAGCCACCCAGCCTAATCCCACTTTCCAGCTCTAGGTTCATAACCCTGCAGGTTACAGCACTTCAGGTGCACATCCAAGTATTTTTTAAATGTGGTGAGGGTTTCTGCCTCTACCACCCTTTCAGGCAGTGAGTTCCAGACCCCCACCACCCTCTGGGTGAAGAAAGGTTTCCTCATTTCCCCTCTAATCCTTCTACAAATTACCTTAAATCTATGCCCCCTGGTTATTGACCCCTCTGCTAAGGGAAATAGGTCCTTCTGATCCACCCTATCTAGGCCCCTCATCATTTTATACACCTCAATTAAATCTATTCATCCCATCATGGATGCTTTTAAGGGGAAGCTGGATAAATACGTGAAGCTGAAGCAGGCCAGGACTCGTTTCTCTAGATCAGAGAAGGCCGAGGGGTGACCCGATCGAGGTCTTTAAAATTATGAAGGGGTTCGATAGGGTGGACGTAGAGAAGATGTTTCCACTTGTGGGGGGAGACCAAACTTAGGGGCCATAAATATAAGATAGTCACTGATAAATCCAATGGGGAATTCAGAAGAAACTTCTTTACCCAGAGAGCGGTGAGAATGTGGAACTCGCTGCAACAGGGAGGGGTTGAGGCGAATAGTATCGATGTATTTAAGGGGAAACTAGATAAACATTTGAGGAAGCAAGGAATAGAAGGATATTGTAATGTATTTGTTTCATGGGTTCTTTGCTTAAGAATTCATAGCAACACATTGCTATTAAGAACTAGTTGGTTTATTAACAAAGGTTTAACAATCACACGACACATTATCAGTTCATCCACTAGGCTCACAACTGCATACCTCATCATGGATGACCGAAACCCAGCTGACTGGGGGTTTATTGAGTCTTGTGAACATCACGTCACTCACAGTGCAACTGTTCTACAACTAATTTAAATGAACAGATAAAACCGAGTGCCCCCTTATTAAAGGGACACTAGAACCCACATATTAACATGCTCACAGGTGTATACAGTGAGATAGCAAGGGTCAGGAGGAGGCTCGTGTGGAGCATTAACACCGGCACGGAGCAGGTGGGCTGAATGGCCTGTTTCTGTGCCGTACACTCGATGTAAACCTGTGGACCTGTGAGGTATATATTGCACCACTCATTTTCTGCCGCCAGAGGGCACTCTTCACGTGGTTCACTGAGGCCCTTGCCAGAATCCAGAACAGCACTGTCCCCTGCCCCGGAAACCCCACCTGTTTTCAGCATAAAACAATGCAGTGGGTTTGTTTTTGACTTTTGGATCCTGACTGGGGTTCACACTGGCCGGCTGTCCATTCCGGCGCCGAACAGGCCCTCCACTCCTACCCCCCCACCCCCACAATTTCGAGGCCCCAGACTCGTTTAAATATGGCAGGCGAGCCGCGGGGAGACAAACAGTCAGCTCGAGCCGAGGCAGCCGCCAGCAAGGGCAGTTGTGTGGGAGGGAGAGATGTCGCCATGGCGGTAGTCCCGATTACGGGGCCCACAAAAATAATTCCACACTTCCCATTAGCCGGATCAACTTAAAATAGCAATCAGCGTCCTATTTACGTCACAGCCCACCCCCAATTTCCATATTAAAAGGGGCCAACTGTCCACATTTAATGGACACCCCCTGAGCAATCTGGTCGCACTGTAATTATGCCCTCTCACCAGTGATGGCGCTGCAGCATGACAAGTTTACATAGAAAATCGCCCTTATAGATGTGGACACAGAAATATAGACCGCAGGAGGCATCGTGTCTAATATATATAGATACATGTACTGCGAGATGTTTCACATCATCTGTTTTAAGTGTTGGGTGAGGGATAAATGTTGGCCAGGACACTAGGGAACAACCTTCCAGCTCTTCTTTGAATAGTGCTGTGGAATCTTTAACATCCACCTGACAGGATCTCGGTTTAACGTCTCATCCGAAAGACGGCACACCTCCAACAGTGCAGCACGTCCTCAGTACCAACGTTCCCTATAAGCGGCGTGGCGCTCAGCAAAGCCCGCGCAGCCGGTGAGCCAGCTTTTAAACAGAAAAACCGCATGTGCGTGGAATTTTGAATGGCCCTTAAAGAGGGCCGCGCGGCCCACAGAAAATTAGAGAAAACATTACTCGGTACTGCACTGAAGTGTCAACTGAGCTTATGTGCTCAAGTCTCTGAAGTGGGACTTGAACCCACGACCTTCTGACTCAGAGACGAGGGTGCTGCCCACTGAGCCATAGCTGACACCTAGGCTGCAGGAGCGTCCTGAATTTAATGTGTGAAAAACAATCGCAAACTGGCTTCCTTACCTAGATAGATGTTGTCTTTTTCATACAGAGACACTATTTCCTGCCAATCCTACAGCAACAAAAAGATAAAGGTAACTTTTGGGTTTTAAAAAAAAACAGATGAAACTTTACGTCAAATTCATAATAAATTTACCTTCATTCGCTGAGAAGAATAGCCACCAAAAATATTCTTTGTGGATGCTTCTGTTCTTCTGAGAATCTCGACAATTCTCAAACAATGGAAATAATGGATATCTGTAGAAGGGGTAAATTATCAGTCCACAGGGAAGGAATATCACACTAATACAAAAGCAAGATACTAGAGATGTTGGAAATCTGAAATAAAAACAGAAAATGCTGGAAATACTCATATAGAGACACTACTCTGTAACAACCCTATCAAATAAAGAGTTCTGATGAAAGGATCTTCACAGGAGGGTAATCAGACAAAATTTGACACTGAGCCACATAAGGAGATATTAGGACAGGTGACCAAAAGCTGGGTCAAAGAGGTAGGTTTTAAAGAGCATCTTAAAGGAGGAGATGGAGGTAGAGAGGTTTAGGGAGAGAATGCCAGAGCTTGGGACCCAGGCAGCTGAAGGCACGGCCGCCAATGGCAAAGCGATTAAAATCAAGGATGTGCAAGAGGGCAGAATTGGAGGAGCACAGACATCTCGGGGGGTTGTGGGACTGGAGGAGGTTACAGAGATAGGGAGGGGCGAGGCCATGGAGGAATTTGAAAGCAAGGATGGGAATTTTAATATCGAGGCTTTGCCAAACCGGGAACTGTAACGTATGCACCTGTATGCTCACAGGTTTGTAGAGCTGTTGCATTGTGAGTGGCTTAGCCAGTCATGTGATGTTCACAAGACTCAATAAAAACCCCAGTCAGTTGGGTCTAGGTCATCCACGATGAGGTACGCAGTTGTGAGCCTAGTGGATGAACTGGTAATGTGTAGTGTGATTGTTAAACCTTTGTTAATAAACCAACTAGTTCTTAATAGCAATGTGTTGCTATGAATTCTTAAGCAAAGAACCCATGAAGTAAATACATTAAAGGAACCAATGCAGATCAGCGAGCACAGGGGGTGATGGGCGAGCGGGACTTGTCCTTGCTACTGCCGAGAGGACAGTACAAAATGTACAGAGAGAAAATTAAAATATCAAAGTTTTGGGTGCATTTAAGGGGAAACGTGGGAGAAAGGGATATACTGACAGGGTGAGATGAGGTAGGGTGCGAGGAGGCTCGAGTGGAACATAAAAGTTGGGCAGTTGGGTTCTGTGATGTAAAACATGCAGCAGATAGAGTGTTTGCGCTCAGTGTACACTGCTCCTGAACCATCGCAGGGTTAACTGTGAACCTTGTTTACACACACAGGCTGCCGCGATGAGACTTGGCAGAAGTGGTACTGACATGATCCTGACAGGAGCAGTTTGATCTCCTCATTCTCGGGCATATCCTGGATGGCATTGTTTATTTTCTCGCGAATGGTCAGCACCGAGTTCTGCCACTTCAACTTGCAGTGTCGCCTGTCCACCAGCCAGTCTGCGAGAGACAGCAAACAGAAGACCCTCGTGAGACACGCACCATCCCAAATGTACAGGAAACAAAGTCATCCATTTTTTATTTATTAAACACACAAATACGCCCGCCTACTTTCCACTCTGGGCTACACATTGATTCGGAGGCACTCGGCATAATCTAGGCTGATACTCCCAGTGCAGTACTGAGAGAGCGGCGCACTGTCGGAGGGGCAGTACTGAGGGAGTGCTGCACTGTCAGAGGGGCAGTACTGAAGGAGTGCTGCACTGTCGGAGGGGCAGTACTGAGGGATCGCCGCATTGTCAGAGGGGCAGTACTGAGGGAGTACTGCACTGTCGGAGGGGCAGTACTGAGGGAGCGCCGCACTGTCGGAGGGGCAGTACTGAGGGAGCGCCGCACTGTCAGAGGGGCAGTACTGAGGGAGCGCCGCACTGTTGGAGGGGCAGTACTGAGGGAGCGCCGCACTGTCGGAGGGGCAGTACTGAGGGAGCGCCGCACTGTCAGAGGTGCCACCTTTTGGATTAGATGTTAAACCGAGGCCCCCGTCTGCTCCCTCAGATAGATGTAAAACATCCCACGGCCACTATTTCGAAGAAGAGCAGGGGAGTTCTCCCCGGTGTCCTGGGGCCAATATTTATCCCTCAAACATCTCTAAAAATCATCTAGTCATTTAACTCATTGCTGTTTGTGGAGCTTGCTGTGCGCAAATTGACTGCTGTGTTTTCCACATTATAACAATGACCATACGTTAAGAGTACTTCATTGCCTGTAAAGAACTTTGAGACGTGTCATGAAAGGTGCTATATAAATGCAATTCTTTCTTGCTTCCAGACCATGCTCAATGTTGCGGTGAAGTGACCACTGACCATACTTGAGGCACTGACCACACTTGATCAGCTCCGCTGGGCAGGCCATACTGTCCGCATGCCAGACACAAGTCTTCCAAAGCAAGCGCTCTACTCGGAACTCCTTCACGGCAAACGAGCCAAAGGTGGGCAGAGGAAACGTTTCAAGGATACCCTCAAAGCCTCCCTGATAAAGTGCAACATCCCCACCGACACCTGGGAGTCCCTGGCCAAAGACCGCTCTAAGTGGAGGAAGTACATCCGGGAGGTGCTGAGGTCCTCGAGTCTCGTCGCTGAGAGGATGCAGAAATCAAACGTCGACAGCGGAAGGAGCGTGCGGCAAACCAGTCCCACCCACCCTTTCCTCCAACCACTATCTGTCCCACCTGTGACAGAGTCTGTGGCTCTCGTATTGGAATGTTCAGCCACCTAGGGACTCATTTTAAGAGTGGAATCAAGTCTTCCTCGATTCCGAGGGACTGTCTATGATGATGATGAAGTGACCACTGGGTGGGGGGAGTGAGCGGGTTGGGAACGACCCCTCCTACCCGAGGGTAGATGCAACCCGGACCTTCACTCAGCTCCCACAGTAACCGTTTCACAGGGAGAAGGGAGAAAGGAAAGATTCACTCCATGGTGCAGCAACACAATCATAGAATAGAATCATCGAACGGTTACAGCACAGGAGGCCATTCGGCCCATCGAGCCCGTGCCGGCTCTCTGCAAGAGCACCTCAGCCAGTCCGACTCCCCCGCCCTTTCCCCGTAGCCCTGCACATTTTTTTCCTTCAGGAACTTATCCAATTCCCTTTTGAAAGCCAAGATTGAGTCTGCCTCCACCATCATTTTTCCCTCATGTCACCTTTGGTTCTTCTGCCAATCGCCTTAAATCTGTGTCCTCTGGTTCTCGACCCTTCCACCAATGGGAACAGTTTCTCTCTATCTACTCTGTCCAGACCCCTCATGATTTTGAACACCTCGATCAAATCTCCTCTCAACCTTCTCTGCTCCAAGGAGAACAACCCCAGCTTCTCCAGTCTATCCATGTAACTGAAGTCCCTCATCCCTGGAACCATTCTTGTAAATCTTTTCTGCACCCTCTCTAAGGCCTTCACATCCTTCCTAAAGTGCGGTGCCCAGAATTGGACACAATACTCCAGTTGAGGCCGAACCAGTGTTTTATAAAGGTTCATCATAACTTCCTTGCTTTTGTACTCTATGACTCTATTTATGAAGCCCAGGATCCCGTAAGATTTTTTAACCACTTTCTCAACCTGCCCTGCCACCTTCAACGATTTATGCACACACACCCCGAGGACTGTAGGTATGACATTTTTATAAAAATGAGACTCAATAGCTGTCCGATATATTATAAAATAACGATCACGTTATTTCCAACACTCTAGTTTTTTTTTTAAAGTTTTGTTTTGTAGAATTATTGCCATTCAGCCTCATCGCAACACAAACACGCGCCTAGCAGCTCCTGGCTTTCCAAGCAGCAAACACTGGGGGCTAAAAATTCGTTATAGCCCAGTTTGAGGCGGTAACACCGCCTGTTTGGTAAGTTTAGCGCCGGGTGAAGTTTACCGCCTCCAACCGGGATATTCGCTACTAGCGCCCCAAGAGGGGAGTGGAGCACTAAGGGAAGCGTTCCCTGCGACTCTCGGGGCGCTACAGGGCGGGACTGCTGCGGGGATAATGAAGTTCTAACGCTAGGAGCCCGGTATCCCAGCGCCTAATGGGGAGGTCAGCGGCACCACCCGAAACATGAGAAAGTTGAAGGGAGCGTTGGAAACGTCAGCAGCAGAATGTCAGACCTCACAGGATCACAGCGACGTTAACAGACTTTACATTGCACACCCACCTGCTCCCGTGGGATAACATCGCCCCGGAAGCTCACACGGAGCGCCCGCTCTCCCTGTCCGTGACGGCGCCGGGCGCTGCAGCAGGTTCGGGATGGCGACGCTAACATGGCGTTGCACATTCATGACGTCACCAAGTGGGCGGTGCTAGAGTGCGCAGCGCTAACTGACAGCGCCGCCGCTAAACCACCGATGAAGTTTGCGGCAGGCACTAACAGCGCGATGCTCGGGCGGTAAGCGCTTAGCAGCCCGTTATCGCCCCCCTCGGATGAATTTCTCGCCCTGATGGAGTCCTTATACTGTTCCAAACCGTAGCGAGTCCACGTGACTCTAACTTGGGTCACTTAATTGACCAGCTCCTCCTTGTTGCTCACTGATGCATTCCGATCTCGTGTCCTACCCCAAGGAGAGTCTTGCTCAATTGCTGACATTTTTCTGGACACGCTTTTCCCAGAGGGACTGCGGCAGCCAAATCGTGCACAGCAATTTCTACACTGGGAGTGTCCGCCTTGGATTATGTGAAGTCTGAGAGACTGAAGGAATATCCCTCTGTTCCTTTCTCCCTCGTGCACTTATTTAGCTTCCCCTTAAATACATCTAACTTCTTGGTATTTTACTTTCCTCCTTGTATCTCTTTTTTCTTGTTCCCCCAGTAACGAGGGCTTGTCCCATTCACCCTTCCCCGCGCCCCCCCCCCCCCGCCCCCATACTCGCTCACCCACATCGGCTCCCAGTCCGGCAACGCCTCGACTTTTAAACAGAGGACACTCCAGTCTCTGGAGTAGGGTTTGAGCCCACAACCTTGCGGCTCCGAAGCGTGACACTCAGGACAGTCAGTGCCTCTGGGGAGTGAGGTTCATCAGCAGGGTGCACGCAATGCCACGCACAATTCACCAATTATAAAATATTCCCTGAAACTGCCTGCACATCCACATTGCCTCTAAAATTAGCAAACGTTCGCAAAATATATTCCCCAAACACATTTAAGATCATTGGCAAAATAACCAGAGGGGCGATGAGGAGAATTTAATTTTACACAGCGAGTTGTTGTGATCGGGAACGCGCTGCCTGAAAGGCCGGTGGGAGCAGATTCAATAGAATTGGATAAATACTTGAAAAGGAAACATGTGCAGGGCTGTGTGGGAAGAGCAGGGGGAGTGGGACTGATCGGATCGCTCTGTCACAGAGCCGGCACAGGCACGATGGGCTGAATGGCCTCCTTCTGTGCTGTAGGATTCTACGTTAAGCAGTTTGAATACAGATCTGTTGAGATTTACCCAAGAGCTTGCTGGTCTGTATGTCGATTGGCAATGTCTTTCGTTCCTGCAAGAAAATAAACACAGGGAAAAAAAAAAACGATAAAAAACTGGAACAGCTTGTGTTTCTATAGCAGTCCTCACACAGCATTTTGCAAAAGAGGGGTGGGGCTGAAGGAAAAGAGGATCAGAGAAGTCGAATGTGAAAGACAAAGGTTCTTAAAAAGGGTTTTGAAGGTTCAGAGGGAAGAGGCAACGTGGAGATGCTGGGGCAACAACAACTTGTATTTATATAGCGCCTTTAACATAGTGAAACGTCCCAAGGCGCTTCACAGGAGTGTTATGAGATAAAAATTTTACACCGAGCTGCACGAGTAGAAATTAGAGGTAGATTTTAAGGAGCGTCTTGAAAGAAGAAAGAGAGGTAGAGAGGCGGAGAGGTTTAGGGAGGGAGTTCCAGAGCTTGGGGCCAGGCAACAGAAGGCACGGCCACCAATGGTTGAACGATTATAATCAGGGATGCTCAGGAGGGCAGAATTAGAGGAGCACAGACATCTCGGGGGGTTGTGGGGCTGGAGGAGATTACAGAGATAGGGAGGGGCGAGGGACATGGAGGGATTTGTAAACAAGGATGAGAATTTTGAAATTGAGGCATTGCTTAACCTCGATGAGGGAATTACAGAAGGTGCAAGTGTAATGCAGGTGGAGCTGGGAGTGAGGAACAGGCTGGTGTGGGAGGATTAGACACAAGGGAAGGACATGGAGGGTCGAGCAGCTTAAAGTTGATTCATTGCAGCGGCTGCAGTGTGCAGATGGGAGTGCGGGCGATAACGTGCAGAATCTCAGACACCAGCAGCCTGGCCCGGGAGCTGCTCGCGCCAAAGGCAGGGCAGCTCCATCCCACTCGGACATTGAGACAGCCAGCACCACTCCGCTCGGACATTGCAGGTCAGTCAGCTCGAACACTGCGGGTCAGTCAGCTCGGACACTGCGGGTCAGTCAGCTCGGACACTGCGGGTCAGCTCGGACACTGCGGGTCAGTCAGCTCGGACACTGAGGGTCAGTCAGCTCGGACACTGCGGGTCAGTCAGCTCGGACACAGCGGGTCAGTCAGCTCGGACACTGAGGGTCAGCTCGGACACTGCGGTTCGGTCAGCTCGGACACTGAGGGTCGGCTCGGACACTGAGGGTCAGTCGGCTCGGACACTGAGGGTCGGCTCGGACACTGAGGGTCAGTCGGCTCGGACACTGCGGGTCAGTCAGCTCGAACACTGAGGGTCGGCTCGGACACTGAGGGTCAGTCAGCTCGGACACTGCGGGTCAGCTTGGACACTACGGGTCAGTCAGCTCGGACACTGAGGGTCGGTCGGCTCGGACACTGAGGGTCGGTCGGCTCGGACACTGAGGGTCGGTCGGCTCGGACACTGAGGGTCGGTCGGCTCGGACACTGAGGGTCGGTCGGCTCGGACACTGAGGGTCGGTCGGCTCGGACACTGCAGGTCAGTCGGCTCAGACACTGAGGGTCAGTCGGCTCGGACACTGCGGGTCGGTCGGCTCGGACACTGAGGGTCAGTCAGCTCGGACACTGCGGGTCAGCTCGGACACTGCGGGTCGGTCAGCTCGGACACTGAGGGTCGGTCAGGTCGGACACTGCGGGTCAGCTCGGACACTGCGGGTCAGTCAGCTCGGACACTGCGGGTCAGCTCGGACACTGCGGGTCGGTCGTCTCGGACACTGAGGGTCAGCTCGGACACTGAGGGTCAGTCGTCTCGGACACTAAGGGTCGGCTCGGACACTGAGGGTCAGTCGTCTCGGACACTGAGGGTCGGCTCGGACACTGAGGGTCAGTCGTCTCGGACACTGAGGGTCGGCTCGGACACTGAGGGTCGGTCGTCTCGGACACTGAGGGTCAGTCGTCTCGGACACTGAGGGTCGGCTCGGACACTGAGGGTCGTCTCGGACACTGAGGGTCGGTCGTCTCGGACACTGAGGGTCGGCTCGGACACTGAGGGTCGGTCGTCTCGGACACTGAGGGTCGGCTCGGACACTGAGGGTCGTCTCGGACACTGAGGGTCGGTCGTCTCGGACACTGAGGGTCGGCTCGGACACTGAGGGTCGGTCGTCTCGGACACTGAGGGTCAGTCGTCTCGGACACTGAGGGTCGGCTCGGACACTGAGGGTCAGTCGTCTCGGACACTGAGGGTCGGCTCGGACACTGAGGGTCAGTCGTCTCGGACACTGAGGGTCGTCTCGGACACTGAGGGTCGGTCGTCTCGGACACTGAGGGTCGTCTCGGACACTGAGGGTCAGTCGTCTCGGACACTGAGGGTCAGTCGTCTCGGACACTGAGGGTCGGCTCGGACACTGAGGGTCGGTCGGCTCGGACACTGAGGGTCGGTCGTCTCGGACACTGAGGGTCGTCTCGGACACTGAGGGTCGGTCGTCTCGGACACTGCGGGTCAGCACGGGCACTGCGGGTCAGCTCGGACACTGCGGGTAAGCTCGGACACTGCGGGTCAGTCGGCTCAGACACTGCGGGTCAGCTCGGACACTGCGGGTCAGCTCGGACACTGCGGGTCGTCTCGGACACTGAGGGTCGGTCAGCTCGGACACTGAGGGTCAGTCGGCTCGGACACTGCAGGTCAGCTCGGACACTGAGGGTTGGTCGGCTCGGACACTTAGGGTCGGTCGTCTAGGACACTGAGGGTTGGTCGGCTCGGACACTGAGGGTCGGTCGGCTCGGACACTGGGTCAGTCAACTTGGACACTGTCATGGCCATCCAAGCCCATGCCCCCACCTGGGACCCGGCTTCTGATTGGTTGTCACGGGTGATGACGACATTAGGCTGCTGCGATCGTCACTCGGTGACGTCAGAGGAGGCCGGTTACCGGGGCAACCCAGGCCTCGCTGCTCGGTGCGACCTGAGGCCCGGCCGCCGGGTCAGGGCTACCCGTTGAGGGCCCGGGATCCGCTTCCCTCACCGCCCGGCGCCTCTCACCTCCATCCCGCCGCTCAGGCCCCGACACCTCGGCACACGTGTCCCTCTCACACCAGCGAATCAGGAAAGAGGCTCACACCGAACGGACCAATCAAAATAGACTATCCCTCCGCAGCCAATCAGCGACGGACCTATCGCATTCCAGACCACCAATCAGCTCTGAGGAAGCGGCCGCATCATTGACCAATCACAATCCGCGCTTCCAAGTTTACCCAATCAAATTCGTTTTGTATTTATTGACCAATCATAATGAATACTGTGACCTTCTTTGGTGGGATCAGATTAAGGCGGGACTTCTATTAGCCAATAAAACAGCTTGTTTTATACTGACCAATCAGCTTTTAGATAGCATTGCAAATAAAATTAATTCCTAGTTTTGTAGTTATTGCAGGCACAGAAAGTGAGGCAGGAGGGAGCATTTATATAAACTTTATGAAGGACTGTGGAGGGGGACAACCTGTTGCTGAGTACCCTGGAGGGGTAGCCAGCCAGAAGCAACATGCACTCTACTCGGAGCTCCGACACGGCAAGCGAGCCGCGGGTGGGCAGAGGAAACTCTTCAAGGACACCCTCAAAGTCTCCTTGATAAAATGTAACATCCCCACCGACACCTGGGAGTCCCTGGCCCCAGACCGCTCAAAGTGGATGAAGACCATCCAGGAGGACGCCGAACACCTCGAGTCTCTTCGCCAGGAGTACACGGAGGCGAAGCGCAGGCAGCGAAAGTAGCGCGCGGCAACCCAAGCACCCCACCCACCCGTCCCTCCAACCACCGTCTGCCCCACCTGTGACAGAGACTGTAGATCCTGCATTGCACTGTACAGTCACCCGAGAACTCATGTTAGTGTGGAAGCAAGTCAGCCTCGACTCTGGGGGACTGCTGGAGAAGAAGAAGAGAATGTCCCTCCCAGAGGACAGGGATGAAGTACAGGTAGTTGTGTAAATTGCTTGTTCCTTTCGGTGTTTCTCTCCACAGATGCTGCCTGGCCCGCTGAGATTTCCAGCATTCTCTGTTTATATTTCAGATTCCAGCATCCGCGGTATTTTGCTTTTATATTATAATAGTGCAGTGTAGATTCCTCACTGAGTTCAGAGATGTGTGTCAAATCCCTCGCTGACAAAAATATCTACAGCCAGCAGATGGCTGAGTATGTCAAGCAAAAGGAGGAGAAATTATATTAAAAAACACTGAATAGAGCAAACAACATGATTTTAACACGCAAAGGACTATTACAAAAAATCCAGGAAGCTGTGCATTTTAACAGAAATCCAGCAATGCACCTTTAAAACAGCTTCTGGCAGCAAACAGAATCAAGCAGAGTCCTCTAAATTATGTCCTTAAGTTGGAGATGTGGGGTTTTGATATAGAATAAATGAAGAGAAATTGTTTCCACTGGTAGGAGGCTCGATAACCAGGGGACACAGATTTAAGGTAATTGGCAAAAGAACCAGAGGGGGAGATGAGGAGAATGTTTGCACGCAGCGAGTTGTTGTGATCGGGAACGCGCTGCCTGAAAGGGCGGTGGGAGCAGATTCAATCGTAACTTTCAAATGGGAATTGGATAAATACTCGAAGGGAAGGACTATGGGGGAAGAGCAGGGGGAGTGGGACTAATTGGATCGCTCTGTCACAGAGCCGGCACAATGGCCGAATGGCCTCTTTCTGTGCTGTATCATTCTGTGATGTTGGAAATGGAGACGCTACTTTTCATTCCCCGGCCGCTGCTTTCTCTTTGGGACAAAGAAACCAATCATGGCCCATACTGTGCGTCAGTTAGATGCTGTGACCCAGAGAAGGGGCGGTAGGGACCATCACAGTAACACAGAGCGAAAGGGAACCCCTTGGAGAATGTCCAAATCATGGGAGCCAGCACCCCCCCCGTGGCCCAGTGACAAAGGAACATGCAGTGATCCCTGCTGCTGATGCACGTCTGGACATTGGGTGAGGGCAAGGATTGTGCTCAGCTGTGATGCCCTCCATGGTCGTGTAGTATGTCAATAACGGCTTGCATTTATATAGTGCCCCTTATCCAGCAGGATACTCACGTTCAGGTGTTGGTGACCCACCTCATCGTATGGGGTTGTGGGAGGCCCTGAAACCCTCTCGCTGTGTAGGACTGGCCCCCCTTCCCCGGTTGGCTGGGATACAGGTGGTCACAGCTCTGGAAGGAGTGTTCACATTGCGGCCTGCCAGTCACACGAGAATGTATGGACAATAAAATGTGCCCTTAAATAACAAGATATTATTGAGAAGCAACAGGGCTGTGAGGTGAGGGTGACAATATGACATCCTCTGGCAAGTGACTGAAACGGGACAGAGACAGGCTGCATGGGGCAGAACAGCAGGCGGCAAGCCACAGTGTTATTTGGGTGATTTACTGTCCATGCCTCTGGTCAGTCTTCTATGGGCCGGCTGCGAGATCGAAGGCTTCCGAATGCAAAGTTTATTCAGGAAGCAGGACCTGAGTAACTATGGCTGAAGGCTTTGAATCGGATCCATATTACTCAACTCGCCTTTAAGAATCAATAGCTGGAACTGTAAAGACAATCTTTGGACCCTGAGCCAACAACCTGTGTTATTCTGACTTGGCTCCAGAAGCGATTCCCTTATAATAAATCTATCCGATGACGGGAGTTTCAATAGCCTGGGGTGGGGTAGCCTGGCTGGTTTCGGACTGCACCACTCCTAACAGTTACCGACTGCGGCCTTCCCTCCCCCACCATCTGAGCAATTTCATTTCACTTAATTTTTAA
The DNA here is from genome assembly GCF_044704955.1 of Pristiophorus japonicus. Lineage (NCBI taxonomy): Eukaryota > Metazoa > Chordata > Chondrichthyes > Pristiophoridae > Pristiophorus > Pristiophorus japonicus. The sequence continues at coordinate 34,541,394 of NC_091997.1, forward strand.
CCTAGTTTAGTGCCCCGTGCTGCAGGATTCTGCAATCATTTATATACCCTACGGCTGAGAGACCCGTTAAAGCCACGCTCATTTTACAGGCGTAAATTGGGCACCCAAACGTCCAATATGGCGCGCACACAGAAGAGCGCTGTCTGCCATATTGGTAAAGGCAGGAGTATAGGCATCCCGGGCCCACACCTGAAACGTGCGTTAAATCCTTTTCATACACAAACATGCGGTACCGCTCAACCACACTTGCTTACCTCCCCTCCTCCAATCGCCCCCCTCCCCCCTCGGTCATGCCCCCTCGCCTCCCAATCACTCCCTCCTTCCCAATCGACCCCCTCTCCCGATTGCCCCCTCCCTCCCAATTGCCCCCCCTCTCCCAATTGCCCCTTCTCTCCCAATTGCCCCTTCTCTCCCAATTGCCGTCCCCCCCCCGTCTCCTCGATCGCCCCCTCCCTCCCGATCGCTCCCTGCCTCCCGATCGTCCCCTCCCTCCCAATCGCCCCTCCCTCCCAATCGCCCCCTCCCTCCCAATCGCCCCCTGTCTCCCGATCGCCCCCTCCCTCCCAATCGCTCCCTGTCTCCCGATCGCTCCTCCCTCCTGATCACCTCTTCCCTCACGATCGCCCCCTCCCTCCTGATCGCTCCCTGTCTCCCGATCGCTTCCTATCTCCCGATCGCCCCTCCCCCCCTCAATCGTCCCCCTCCCTCCCGATCGCCCCCTCCCTACCGATCGCCTCCTCTGTCCTGATTGCTCCCGATCGCCCCCTCCGTTCCAATCGCCCTGTCCCTCCCTCCCGATCACCTGCCAATTGCCCCCTCCCTCCCAATCGCCCCCTCCTTCCCGATCACCCCCTGTCTCCCAATCGTCCCCTCTCTCCCGATCACTCCTTCCCTCCCAGTCGCCCCCTCCCTCCCGATTGCGCCCTCTCTCCCGATCACCCCCGCTTCCCCCCAATCCCCCCCCATCTCCCGATCACCCCTCCCCTCTTTCCCGATCACCCCCTCCCTCCCAATCGCCCCCTCCTTCTCAATCGCCCTCTCTCTCCCGATCGCCCCCTCCTTCCCGATCGCCCCCTCCTTCCCGATCGCCCCCTGTCTCCTGATCGCCCCCTGTCTCCCGATCGTCCTCTCTCTCCCGATCGCCCCCTCTCTCCCGATCGCCCCCTCTTACTCAATCCCCTTCAGATAAGGCGTGCTAATTTCCCGGGAAGGCCCGCCATCCAATTTCACCCCCGATGTGCCATTCGACCTGTGGTATTGCACGTGGAGTCAGGAGTCGGGGCGGGCCATTCACCGTCAGCGGTGGGGGAACGGGCAATCCCAGTATTCAAACCCTTTCCCACTGGAGCACTGAATAAGGAGCAGGTCTGCACTGTGGTTTCATGGCCTGGGTTGAAATAGCACGAAACCCATTTTGCTCATCAGTCTGGGACAGATTTACAATGAGGCCAGTGTGTGCTCACCTGGTACACACCTCTCTTATCCTTATCGCACCTGGTGTCCACCCTTGTAACTTTCACTGCCAAGATTTCTTCTGTCATGCAATGAACCCGGTCTCGGGCTCCAGTGTTAATGATTAACTCCTTCTGTAGAGGAAGGAATGGGATCAATTGGTGAGAAAAATGTTCGACTTATTAACCGCTGCAAATTGTATCATAGTTGTGAACACCCTGGTGCCCTTTGACTGCTTTGTACAGGATAAACCATGGCCCCACCCTCCGCCCTGACCTCCACGACCAAGGAGGTCAGGAGCAGCAATATCAAGGGAGCTCCCTCACCTCCAGTGTCAGCCATGGCTCAGATAGTAGCACCCTCGCCTCTGGATCAGAAGGTTTGTGGGTCCAGATCCCACCTGAGCATGGGATCCAGGGCAAAGTGGCAAGTTGGATCCAAAATTGGCTCAGAGGTAGGAAGCAAAGGGTAATGGTTGATGGATGTTTTTGTGACTGGAAGGCTGTTTCCAGTGGGGTTCCACAGGGCTCAGTACTGGGTCCCTTGCTTTTTGTGATATTGTGTACATCAATGATCTAGATTTGAATATGGGGGTATGATTAAAAAGTTTGCAGATGACACTAAAATTGGCTTCAAGTACTTATCCAATTTCCTTTTGCACAGTTACTATTGAATCTGCTTCCATTGCCATTTCAAGCAGTGTGTTCCAGATCACAACTCGCTGCGTGAAAAATGTGTCCTCTGGTTACCGACCCTCCTGCCAGCCTTATTTACTCCATCAAACCCCCTCAGGATTATAATTTTATTGACTTCCTCAGTCTTGTGTCCTGAAGTAGCCTCGATTCAGTTAAGCTTCCTCACACAAACAAAAGCAAAATACTGCGGATGCTGGAATCTGAAATAAAATCTGGAAATCTCAGCGGGTCAGGCAGTGTCTGTGGAAAGAAACAGAGTTAACGTTTCGGGTCAATGACCCTTCGTCAGAACTGGAGAGTGTTCAGAAAGAACAGATTCTTAACAAGCACCGAAAGGCGGCAGGGAAGAAAGAACAAAAGGGAAGGTCTGTGATAGAGTGGAAGACAGGAGAGATTAGAGAGACAAAAGGGTCGATGGGCCAAATTCAAATGGTAATGCCAGGAGTTAGAAAAACATTAGCCAAGATAGAGTGTGAATGGTGGGATTATGACCAGCTGGCATTAGAGACAAAGAAAAAAAAAAAGAAAGAAACAGGCTCTTGGTGGTGGGGGGGAGGGGGGAGGGGGGGGAGGCGGGGGAAGTGGGGGAGGGGGGGGAGGAAAGGGAGCCAAAGATTGGCAGAGGTTGAGCTCTGAAATTTTTGAACTCGATGTTGAGTCCAGAAGGCTGTAAAGTACCTAAACCAAAGATGAGGTGCTGTTCCTCGAGCTTGTGTTGAGCTTCATTGGAACAGTGTAGGGGGCCGAGGACGACGATATCTGAGTGTGAGTGGAGCGGGGAATTAAAGTGACAGGCGACCGGAAGCTCAGGGTCACACTTACGGACTGAACGGAGGTGTTCCGCAAAGCGGTCACCCAAACTACGCTTGGTCTCCCCAATGTAGAGGAGACCACATCGTGAGCAGCGAATACAGTATACTAAATTGAAAGAAGTACAAGTAAATCGCTGTTTCACCTGGAAGGAGTGTTTGGAGCCCGGGACAGTGGAAAGGGAAGAGGCAAAAGGGCAGATGTTGCATCTCCTCCGCTTGCACGGGAAGGTGCCGTGGGAAGGGGAGGAGATACTGAGGGTGACTGCGGAATGGACCAGGGTGTCGCAGAGGGAGCGGTCCCTTTGGAATGCTGGGAGGGGAGGGGAGGGAAAGATGTGATTGGTGGTGGGATCAGGCTGGAGGTGGTGGAAATGGTGGAGGATGATCCGCTGCACATGGAGGCTGGTGGGGTGAACAGTGAGGACAAGGGGAACCCTGTCGTGGTTCTGGGAGGGAGGGGATGGGATGAGAGCAGAGGTGCGGGATATGAAACGAACACGATCGAGGGCCATGTTAACCATGGCGGAGGGGAATCCTCAGTCGAGGAAAAAGGAAGACGTGCCAGAGGCACGAGTGTGAAAGGTGGTGTCGTCAGAGCAGATGCGATGGAGACAGAGAAACTGGGAGAATGGAATGGAGTCCTTACAGGAAGTGGGGTGGGAGGAAGTGTAGTCCAGGTAGCTGTGGGAGTCAGTGGGCTTATAGTGGATACTGGTCGAAAGCCTATCCCCAGAGATGGAGACGGAGAAGTCAAGGAAGGGAAGGGAAGAGTCGGAGATGGACCATGTGAAGGCAAAGTGAATGAAATTTTCAAGTTCAGGGTGAGAGCAGGAAATGGCACCGATACAGTCATCAATGTACCGGAAAAAGAGGTGAGGGAGGGGACCCGAGTCGGACTGTAACAAAGAATGTTCCACATATCCCATGAAAAGGCAGGCATAGCTCGGACCCATGCGGGTTCCCATAGCAACACCTTTAATTTGGAGGAAGTGAGTGGAGTTAAAGGAGAAGTTGTTCAATATGAGAACAAGTTCAGCCAGGCGGAGGAGGGTGGTGATGGATGGGGACGTGATAGAGAATTCAAACAGGCTACATTTAGACAAGTTGAGAAAACACAGACTCCAATGACTACGTGCAGTTCAGCATGTTGCATTAAGTCATCAATCAACTTGACATTTTAGGACCTTGGGTAGCGAGCCAATTAAAAGGTGAAAAGACTATTAATTGAGCCAATAAGGTCAAAAAAGCGAGTACTTTTCTGTAATGGCCTTGGAAATAGTGGATGAATTGACAGTCATTTTCCAACATTCCATTGACTCTGGATCAGTTCCTATGGAGTGGAGGGTAGCCAATGTAACACCACTTTTTAAAAAAGGAGGGAGAGAGAAAACAGGGAATTATAGACCGGTTAGCCTGACATCAGTAGTGGTAAAATGATGGAATCAATTATTAAGGATGTCATAGCAGCGCATTTGGAAAGAGGTGACATGATAGGTCCAAGTCAGCATGGATTTGTGAAAGGGAAATCATGCTTGACAAATCTTCTGGAATTTTTTGAGGATGTTTTCAGTAGAGTGGACAAGGGAGAACCAGTTGATGTAGTGTATTTGGACTTTCAGAAGGCTTTCGACAAGGTCCCACACAAGAGATTAATGTGCAAAGTTAAAGCACATGGGATTGGGGGTAGTGTGCTGACGTGGATTGAGAACTGGTTGGCAGACAGGAAGCAAAGAGTAGGAGTAAATGGGTACTTTTCAGAATGGCAGGCAGTGACTAGTGGGGTACGCAAGGTTCTGTGCTGGGGCCCCAGCTGTTTACATTGTACATTAATGATTTAGACGAGGGGATTAAATGTAGTATCTCCAAATTTGCGGATGACACTAAGTTGGGTGGCAGTGTGAGCTGCGAGGAGGATGCTATGAGGCTGCAGAGTGACTTGGATAGGTTAGGTGAGTGGACAAATGCATGGCAGATGAAGTATAATGTGGATAAATGTGAGGTTATCCACTTTGGTGGTAAAAACAGAGAGACAGACTATTATTTGAATGTGACAGATTAGGAAAAGGGGAGGTGCAACGAGACCTGGGTGTCATGGTACATCAGTCATTGAAGGTTGGCATGCAGGTACAGCAGGCGGTTAAGAAAGCAAATGGCATGTTGGCCTTCATAGCGAGGGGATTTGAGTACAGGGGCAGGGAGGTGTTACTACAGTTGTACAGGGCCTTGGTGAGGCCACACCTGGAGTATTGTGTACAGTTTTGGTCTCCTAACTTGAGGAAGGACATTCTTGCTATTGAGGGAGTGCAGCGAAGGTTCACCAGACTGATTCCCGGGATGGCGGGACTGACATATCAAGAAAGACTGGATCAATTGGACTTGTATTCACTGGAGTTCAGAAGAATGAGAGGGGACCTCATAGAAACATTTAAAATTCTGACGGGGTTCAGACAGGTTAGATGCAGGAAGAATGTTCCCAATGTTGGGGAAGTCCAGAACCAGGGGTCACAGTCCAAGGATAAGGGGTAAGCCATTTAGGACTGAGATGAGGAGAAACTTCTTCACCCAGAGAGTGGTGAACCTGTGGAATTCTCTACCACAGAAAGTTGTTGAGGCCAATTCACTAAATATATTCAAAAAGGAGTTAGATGTAGTCCTTACTACTAGGGGGATCAAGGGGTATGGCGAGAAAGCAGGAATGGGGTACTGAAGTTGCATGTTCAGCCATGAACTCATTGAATGGCGATGCAGGCTCGAAGGGCCGAATGGCCTACTCCTGCACCTATTTTCTATGTTTCTATGTAAATTGATCCAGGTATAAGTACAGCCATTTTGACCATGTGGTCCCAGAAGGACAAAGACCTGGCTTAAAGCCAAGAACTTGTTACTGCTGTCTACCAAAATAAAGAAGTTAAAACTACAATCGGAGTTCGTATTTCATTGGAAATTAAGAGATCTAACAATTTTGGCGTCACGAACAGAATCGCTGAGGAAAGAAACTGAATTTTGGACATCGGACCTACATACTGAGGTAAGGACACCTTTTTTTAAAAGTCCTCGGACAAAAGTCTAAATTCGCCTCTCCTTCTACGCGATTCCGAAAACCTCCGGTTTGCGAACTCTCCGGTTGGTAGTCGGCTCGAGGTCCCATAGACGTGTAAACTTCGGCGGTGTGTTAGTTAATTAATCACCGACCGATTGATCGGCTAGAAAGCCTACGACTCGAGACCCCAGTAAAGAACTCGGTGTTATGGCAGCAGGAGATAAGAGCAAAGAATTGCCTACAACTCTTAAAGGTGGGCAGGCACCAACTGAAGTTTTGCTAGATTTAATTCTCGAACAGTTGAAAGAATACAATTCAATTTATCTAAAACCTATATTAAGATCGAACAAAAGTACGGAACCTCCAAAGGACAATGGTCCTTGGATGAGATTAAAAAGGTCTGGGGAAAAACGACCCATATGAAAAATAAAGAGCGAACTAGATGGTCCCTAGCGGTTATGGGCCAGATCCGAAACCGGAATGAAATTATAATGCGTTCCCAACATGATCGAGAACTGACCAGTACAAAGGATCAATTGCAAGCAGTTTGTGCGCAGCTGCGACAGAAAAAGCTTGAACTTGAAAAGCTGGAAGCGGAAGTTAAAGATCTTAAAGGTGAAATTAAAGAATGGAAAAAATCATTAGGTCAAGAGACAGTAATAGGAAAAGGAAAATGTATTGATCAATTCCCAGGGTACCCATGTTTGGATAAGTTAAAAGCGCAAACCCAAAGTCACGACCGAGGAATCGATACGGATTCTGAATCCTCCGACAATACAGTGTCGGAAGATGAAGAATTAGGGGTGCGCTTTGCCCCGTTTAAAAAAAGACGAGTTGTAGTCAAATCAGAAGAGACTGCGGATGAGGGCGGAACCAAAAAAACAAAGAAAAGGGTGTACGAAGAATACTTAGTTCATGATCCGGCAGACCCAGAGAAAATTGATAAATGGTCCAAGGAATTGCCCAATCCAAAGAAAGGGGGAGTAAAAACATGGGACCAATTGGACCGCTTAAGAAATATATATCAACTTCATCCCTGGGACTGAGTGCAAATTTTGACAATAATGGTGCCAAAAACACAGGGAAGAAAATTGCACGACAAGGTAGAAGCAGCTTTGGGGCAGGATGAGCAAGATTTAGATGCAGGATGGGAGGCGATTAAACATTGGCTGCAAGCCTTCAGTCCAGCTAAGACAGACTGGGGAAAAATTGCAGTCTGCCAACAGAAAGGAACAGAGGAGGTCCTGGAGTATGACGAGCGGTTTAGATGCACGTGGCTAGAACATTCGGGTATGAATAATACGGATGAGGAAATGGATGAACAAGTGTTTGGACCCCTGAAAGCAGCTTTCGTGGCAGGTCTAAAGCCAGAACTGTCCAAAATGCTTAAGGTAGTGTTACCGGACTGGGAAGGTAGAGGAACTACCTTTGCAGCATTGGTGGATCGATGTAACCAATTAGATCGGGATATGGGAGCTAAAGTCCGAGCTGTACAGGCTATGGGATGGAAATCCCAGGATTCCGATAAACAGTCATTAGGAAAATTACCCGGAAAATGTCATTATTGTGGGAAAGAAGGTCACTGGGCTAAGACGTGCAGGGCAAAACAGAAAGGTCGTGGCTGGGGAAGAGGACGCAGCCAGGGATACAATTCAGCCAACAAACCAGGCTTGTCACAAGATAACGACCTCATAGAAGCATTTAAGCGACTGACAATACAACAACAGAAGGAGTTACTTGGGATAGCAAAAAACGATTAGAGTCCACCCTGGCCCCCCTCCTCGCACTAATACAACAGAGGGGAGATGAGTTATATATAACTGTGAGGGTGGGCGATAAGGATGTGAACTATCTTTTAGACACTGGGGCGGAATTAACATGCTTACCCCTACAATATGGAGACTTTTTGCCGTTGGATGGTAGGGCACGTACAGCCTATGGAGTTGGGGGCCATAAAATGGAAATTAAAAGGACAACACCGGTACTTATAGGGCTGGGTCCACATGAACTAACCACGCCGGTCTGGATAGGCCCAGTAGATCAACCCCTTTTGGGAATGGACGTTCTAATCCAAGTAGATTCATCGTTGCATTTCGAGGATGGTCGGGTGACATGGTCAATTAGAACTTTGAAGAAAGAAGAATTGAAGGAACACCCGATATGGGCTAAAGATAAGAACGATTGTGGCCTACTCCAGATGGAGCCTGCGTCATTTACAGGGACCAAGCCTCCATGCACTAAACAGTATCCCATCAGTCCAACTGCCATCGCGGGAATCTTACCGGTTATTCAGCAATTGGAGAAACAAGGGGTGCTCATTAAAACGCATAGCTCCTCCAATAGCCCCGTGTGGCCGGTACAGAAATCTAATGAGACTTGGCGTTTGACTGTCGATTATAGGAAAGCTAACCAGTGTATTGATCAAAAAGCTCCTTTGGTCGCAGATCCCTCCACCCTTTTTAATGCCCTCAAACCGGAACATAAATATTTCTTGGTTATAGATATGGCCAAGGGATTTTGGTTGGTGCCTCTGACACCGGAGGTTCAACAGTGGTTTGCTTTCACAGTCCAAGGACAACAGTATACTTGGACCCGGTTACTGCAGGGTTTCCACAACAGCCCTACGGTATTCCACATGGCTTTACAAAGCCATTTGCGAGAATTACCTCCCCTGTCATCCACAGTCATCCAATATGTAGACGATATCCTGCTAGCTTCAAACATGGAAGAACAGCATGAACAAGATTTACGAGCTTTGCTGGACCACCTTCGGCTGAAAGGACATAAAGCCAGCATCGACAAAGCACAAATATCCCAAGAAGAGGTTGTATACCTGGGACAAAAGATTTCACAAGGAAAGAGAGAACTTACCCAGGATAGAACTGTAGCCATTCGGGCTGCTAAAAAACCCACCACTATTCAGGAACTAAGGTCTTTTTTGGGATTGTGTAACTTTAACAGAAATTGGATTGACTCCTTCACACAGCTTGTTCAGCCATTCAATGATATTTTAAAGGGGAAACGTGCCTCTAAAGAAGCCATCACCCTCACAAAAGAACAGCAAGAGGCCTTCCTGAGTTTGAAAAAGGCTTTGTGTTCGGCACCGGCTCTGGGAATCCCCGATAGTGGTAAGCCATTTACCCTGTTTGTCCATGAGAAAGAAGGATATATGACAGCTATACTGACACAAGAACATGGGGATCGACATTGGCTATTATTCGGCAAAACTGGATGCGGTAGCCCTCGGATGGGGAAGTTGCCTAAGGGCCATGGAAGCTACATGTCGAGCGGTAAGGACCACTGCGGGTCTAGTCCTCGACCAAAAGCTGATTGTCAAGTGTCCCCACACCGTACATGCTTTGCTGTCTATGAATAGAATGTCTCAGGTGACGGCAGCTAGATGGACCCGCTGGACAGCAGTTTTGGAAGCTCCTAATCTCCATATCGTCCGGGCCAGCCCGGTTAATCCCGCAACTATGCTCCCGATGTCAGAATCGAGGGAGCAAGAGGGGGGAGAATGTGAAGAGCATGACTGCGTGGAGATTTTAAAAGAAACAGAAGAAGCAGCCTTAGCAGCAGAGAAGCCTCTGCACAACCCAGACCTCATCCTGTTTACAGATGGTTCCTCCTTTGTTGACAATGGTACCAGAAAAGCAGGATGGGCAGTTACAACCTTATATGAGGTAGTGGCAAAAGGATGTTTACCCTCAGGAACGTCAGCACAACAGGCCGAGTTACGGGCCCTGTCAGAAGCATGTCGAATAGCAGAAGGACAGACAGCTAATGTCTACACAGATTCGCTATATGCTTTTGGTGTCGCTCACGACTTTGGTATGTTATGGCGGAAAAGAGGATTCCTCACTGCTGCTGGTACACCTATCCGAAATGGAAAAGAAGTCCGAGACTTACTAGAGGCCATACAATTACCTCAGGAAGTGTCCATCCTGAAGTGTAAGGCCCATACCAAGGAAAATACCACAGAAGCACAGGAAAATGCCCTAGCCGACCAGGCAGCTAAAGATGCCACCTCACAGGGCGTTTCCCCAGAAGAACCAATGTGCAGCTTGAAAGCACTCAGGACTCTGACACGAGACCTTCAAACAATGCAAGGCGAGTGCTCCCGAGAGGAAAAATGGACATGGATTGAGGCAGGAATTAAGCTATGCGAAGATGGTGTCTGGAGACAAAGAGTTACCGACAAGCCAGTCGCGCCACAAGCGCTTATGCCTTTTTTAGCCCAACAGATCCACTCGTGGGGACATTTGGCCTCACAACAGATGACGGCACGGTTCCAGAAAAGCTGGTGAGGTCGGGGATTTAAAAAACATGCCCAGCTGGTAACAGACCGCTGTGTGGTCTGCCAGAAAAATAATTCTGGACCCATCACGGTAATGCCCCAACTGAGGCCCCCTGCCCCTGTCGGACCATTCCAGCATCTGCAGGTTGATTATATATCTCTTCCCTCATGCCAAGGATACACTAACGTTCTTGTCATGGTCGACAGATTCTCTAGATGGGTAGAAGCTGTCCCAACTAAAAGAGCCACAGCCAATCACACTGCAAAGGTCTTGTGTAAGGATTACATTCCCCGATGGGGAGTCCCGAATAGCATTGACTCAGATCAGGGAACACATTTCACAGGTGCTGTCTGCCAAGAAGTCTGTAGGTTACTGAACATTACGTGGGATTTACACTGTCCTTATCATCCACAATCATCAGGACAAGTAGAGCGAATGAATCGAACTCTGAAACAACAGCTGCCAAGAAGGAACACCATGGCCCCAGGCACTACCAATAGTGCTATGTAGCATTAGGGCAACCCTGAACAGAACTACAGGTCTAAGCCCATTTGAAATTATAACAGGAAGACCCATGTCGCTGCCAGGAACTATCGATTTACGGAAAGCTGATGTTCACTTCATGAGTGACACTTTGTTATCATACTGTCAGAACTTAACCAATGCTATTAGTTCTGTTTCCCGACAGGTATCGACAGCTTGGGGAAATCCACCCAAAGGTGGACACAACATCATCCCGGAAATCTGGGTGTATGTGAAAAAGTTGCATAAAGAACCTTTGGGAGGGACCTTATCAAGTGTTATTGACCACCCAGGCAGCTGTTAAAGTCCAAGGAAAGAAAGCCTGGATCCACGCTTCACACGTTAAACGAGCACCCGTAATTGAAGCTGAAATCTAATAAGGACAATTACTTTTTGCGAAAATGTATAAATTTACTTTATTATTGATTGTAGGTATTCTAGGCATAGGCCTACTTCTTACTAGCCGACCTTCTGCACCAAAGGGAAATAGTAGGGTAGCAAGGGAATTACATGTAAATACCTTTTTATATATGTCGTACATTTATGCCAAACAAGGTAAAATTTCTAGTTGTTGGGTGTGTACGCATATTGCTATTCACTCAAAGGGAGGGATTCCCTTGAGGCCAGTTCCCTTAAATATCTTGGAAATGGCTGAGTGGATAATTAATCAAAACAAAACAGGCAATGCGTTTCAGGATACGGAAAACTGGGCACGTAAATGGAAGTCAGCAGGTTACAATCTGACTACCTTTGAAGGGGGATACCAACCGTGCTACAATAATTCCAAACGGCCCCCATTTTTTTTATCACTAATACAACGGGAATAGGAAGACCGGGGGAATCGGTCTGTCTGATTAGAAACATCAAAAGAAGCCAAAATATGGGGTATAGTAACTGCTCCTGGAATTATAATATAATCAAGCCACGGAACCGTCCAAACTGGGCCGATGTGGGAATTTTTAACGTAACGGGGATTCTGAATAAAACAGATGGAAAAGCCTGGACAGGTCCCGGAGTGTTGCTGACAAAGAAACAGCTAACATTCATTGCATATAATGGCACCTATTGGGTGTGTGGCCACAAGGCCTACCCTTGGCTGCCCCAGAATTGGATGGGATCCTGCTATTTAGCCTACATTGTGCCTTATATGTATCATATAAAGTCACTGTCGGAACATTTACTCCGTCCTAAGAGAGCTATCACAGAAACAGAGAGGTTCTTTGCCATTCTGATCCCCGGGTATGGGACCGCCAAACTGGCAAGGGAATCCATTAACATGGCATCCGTTGTGGAACGAGTAGCCAATGATACCTCAGAGGCCCTAGTTAAAATCAATGCAGAAATGGTAGCAATCCGCAGAGTAGCCCTACAGAATAGACTGGCCCTTGATTACATCCTGGCTGAAAAGGGAGGTACTTGCGCCCTACTCGGAACTGAGTGTTTCACATATATCCCAGACAGCTCCGAAGAAATTACCCACTTAGCGGAGCATATCCAAAAGGAGGTAGAAAAACTTAAGCAACCCCCATCATTCACTTTGTGGAGTGGAGCCACTGAATGGCTAGGTTCAATAGGAACTTCATTGGTGGAAGGTTTAATTCTATTTGTTGTAATTGTTTTACTTTTATATTGTTTGTTTATGTTGATTAAATGTTGTTGCGACCAGGCGGCTGTAGCTGCTGTCCCGCAGGTGAGACACCTTGCAGGTCCCAGCAGACCGTCTGTACGTGGCACAGGAGTATGTTATGCTTAAGGGAAGGTTGTTTACTGGTTGAACTAAGATATTGATTTGGATTAAATTGGAATAAGGTTAATTAACCTACTAAAACCAGACTTCCATTGTGGCCACGATGGAACTCGGGTTGGTGTAAATTAGTGTGGAAGCTACTAGTCCGGACATGTGGCGAAACACATCAACAAATTTTAGAAGGAAACTCTATTAACATGTATGAAATTATTTTGTAGAATGTTTAACCAGTGATACCTGATGTTTTATGATTTAGTTTGTGAAAGAATCAAAGGGGGGATTGATAGAGAATTCAAACAGGCTGCATTTAGACAAGTTGAGAAAACACAGACTCCAATGACTACGTGCAGTTCAGCATGTTGCATTAAGTCATCAATCAACTTGACATTTTAGGACCTTGGGTAGCGAGCCAATTAAAAGGTTAAAAGACTATTAATTGAGCCAATAAGGTCAAAGAAGGCGAGTTCTTTTCTGTAAATTGATCCAGGTATAAGTACAGCCATTTTGACCATGTGGTCCCAGAAGGACAAAGTCCTGGCTTAAAGCCAAGAACTTGTTACTGCTGTCTGCCAAAATAAAGAAGTTAAAACTACAATCGGAGTTCGTATTTCATTGAAAATTAAGAGATCTAACAGGACGGGTTGGGCCTCTGCTCGAGGAAGAAGCGGAGTGCGCTCAGGCCATCCTGGAGTGGGATGGAAGTGTAGAGAGATTGGACATCCATGGTGAAAAGGAGACGGTTGGGGCCAGGAAATTGGAAACTGTTAAAGTGACGGAGGGTGTTGGAGGAGTTGCGGATATAGGTGGGAAGAGTGGACAAGGGGAGAAAAAATAGATTTGAGATAGGAAGAAATAAGTTCTGTGGGGTAAGAACAGGCTGAAACAATGGGTCTACTGGGGCAGTCCTATTTGTGGATCTTGGGAAGGAGGTAGAAGCAGGCTGTGTGGGGTTGGGGAACTATGAGGTTGGTGGCTGTGGAGGGAAGATCTCCAGAGGAGATGAGCTCAGTGACAGTGTGGGAAATGATGGCTTGATGTTCAGTGGTGGGGTCATGGTCCAGGGGGAGGTAGGAGGAGGTGTCAGAGAGTTGGAGATCAGCCTCTGCAAGATAGAGGTCAGTTCGCCAAATAACAACAGCGCCACCCTGGTCAGCAGGTTTGATGTCAAGGTTGGGGTTGGATCTGAGTGAGCGGAGTGCTGCAAGTTCAGAGGGGGGGGAAGTTGGAGTGAGTGAGGGGAGCAGAGAAATTGAGACGGACGATGTCCCGTCAGCAGTTTGCAATGAAGAGGTCAAGAGAGAGTAAGAGGGAGGGGTCCAGGTACAGCGAGAATTCTGGTTTGCACGCTCCATGAGTCATTCTGTTGTGGAATTCCCCTTTGCAGTTTTATGGTAATCAGTGACCTGGGCAGCTGCTGAGTGTAAATCTCTTTGGAACACGAACCATGCTCTATAAATATATAATTAAATGAGTGAATTATTTAATAGGTTCGAACTGAGGAGAGCTCTAGACTTGGGAATAGTCACGATGCCTACCTTCTTTGAAGCTTATTTATGATTCTGCTGATGGCATTGGAACCCAAGCAGAGAGCAGGGCATTACATACACTCGCACTGGGACGGGCAGGGGTACAATCTGGCACAGCGGTACTGATGGGCACCATTGCTTCTTTGGAGGGCTTGCGGGCGAAAATTTCCACCACAGGGAAAGCCGGGGAAGAGGGAAATTTCCAATGCAATGCATTTATATTAGAACATAAGAAATAGGAGCAGGAGTAGGCCATTCGGCCCCTCAAGCCTGCTCCGCCATTAAATGAGATCATGGCTAATCTACCTCAACACTTTCCCGCCCAATCCCAATATCCCTTGATACCCTTAATATCGATCTCTGTCTTGAATATGCTCAATGACTGAGCCTCCACAGTTCTCTGGGTTGGAGAATTCCAAAGATTCACCACCCTCTGAGTGTAGAAGTTCCTCATCTCAGTCCTAAATGGCTGACCTCTTATTCTGAGACTGTGACCCCTGGTTCTAGACTCCCCAACCCGGGGGAAACATCCTCCCTGCATCTACCCTGTCAAGCCCTGTAATAATTTTGTGTGTCTCAATGAGATCACCTCTCGTACTTCCCAAATCTAGAACCCCTTTAACTTAGTAAAAAGTCCCAAGGCACTTCACAGGAGTGTTATCAAAAATAAATTGTCACCGAGCCACATAGGGAGATACTGGGACAGGGTGCAAAGAGGGAGGTTTTAAGGAGCTTCTTAAATGAGGAGAGAGAGGCGAACAGGTTTAAGGAGGTAATTCCAGAGCTTGAGGCCCAGGCAGCTGAAGGCACGGCCACTGATGGTGGGAAAAAGCAAGTCGGGGAATTCAGGAAACCAGAATTGGCTAAGATTGAAAGTGAGACTGCAGCAAAGAGAGGCATGGATTGTTTGTCAGCTTTAGCACTAATCTCCAAAGCATGCTACACTCTCGATGATATTTAGCTGGTTCTGTGACTCACAGATGCTTCATCGCGAATCTGTGGATCTTTATTGCTGGACAGAGCAAAGAACCTGGAATGCAGTGACTCAGAACGGGGTCAATCTGGTTATATATTTAACAGACCCCCACCCCTTACATTCCAACTACAACACCCAATCCATTGCATGGGTCAGGGTCGGTGGTGATGGTGATGGTGAGGAGGCGGGGGGGGGGGGGGAGAGGTGTTAGGATCGAGCCCCCACTGCAATCGCACAGGGCCCCGAGTGGAATATTTGCAGCTCTCCTGTAATCAGCTGGCCATTGAGGACTGAGATGAGGAGAAACTTCTTCACTCAGAGGGTGGTGAATCTTTGGAATTCTCTACCCCAGAGGGCTGTGGCGGCTCAGTCGTTGAATATTCAAGACAGAGGTCGATAGAGTTTTGATTATTAAGGGAATCAAGGGATATGGGGATCGGGTGGGAAAGTGGAGTTGAGGTAGAAGATCAGCCATGATCTCATTGAATGGCAAAGCGGGCTCGAGGGGCCGAATGGCCGATTCCTGCTCCTAATTCTTATATTCTTAATCCAAGGCACCTGCAGAAGTGACCTCTGACCTCAGTGCTGGTTCAGTCTCCTACCTGCGGTCCTGACCGAGGAGGGAGACTGGAAATACTGTGAATTGTAGGAAGTAGGATAACAATGAGGAAGGTCAGTTTGGCAGTTCGGGGACAGAAAGAGTTGGATTAGGAAATGGTGATTCCAACATAATGAGAATGAAGGAAGGAGGGAGTGTTTTTAAAAAAAATAATTGCCGAATTGTGGTAAGGTCAGCAAGTTGCCCTTGAGAAAGTGGCGATCTTTGTAGCGGTTCGGTGCAATGGAGTGTCTCACTGGGGCATTTCAGAGAGCAGTTAAGAGTCAGTTGAGTGCAGTTATTTTGCTCATATCCCTCTCCAGGGATTGAACACAATAAATCTAGACTGACACCCCCAGTGCAGTGCTGAGGGAGTGCTGCACTGTCGGAGGGGCAATACTGATGGAGCGCCGCACTGTCTGAGGTACCGTCTTCTGGATGAGACGTTAAACCGAGGCCCCCTCTGCTCTCTCAGGTGGATGTAAAAATCTCTTGGCACTATTTCAAAGAAGAGCAGCGGGAGTTATCCCCGTTGTCCTGGGGCCAATAGTTATCCTTCAATCCACATAACAAAAAGAGATTATCTGGTCATTATCAGGTTGCTGTTTGTGGGAGCTTGCTGTGCGTAAATTGGCTGCCGTGTTTCCCACATTACAACAATGACTACACTCCAAAAATACTTCATTGGCTATAAAGTGCTTTGAGGCATCCGGTGGTCATGAAAGACGCTATATAAATACAAGTCTTTCCTTTTCAACCGCATTGCTGTGGGTCTGGAGTCACACATAGGCCCAGACTCGGTAAGGACGGCAGATTTCCTTCCCTAAAGGACATTAATGAACCAGTTGTGTTTTTACAACAATTTGGCAGCTTCATGGTCACTTTTACTGAGGGAGCTTCTTAATTTCCATTTTTTAAAACTGAATTTAAATTCTCAAACTTCCTTAGAAAGGATTTGAACTCATGTTCTGTGGATCATTAGCACAGGCCTCAGGATTAACAAGACCAGTAATACAATCACTACATCACCGTATCCTGTCTGTACTCAGACATTCGGAGAGGCAATTTCAGGGGAGGATTGGTTACAGTAATACTAGAGGTGATCCAAAACTCGACTGCCTGTGTCCTAACTCGCACCAAGTCCCGTTCACTCATCATCCCCTGTGCTCCCTGACCAACATTGGCTTCCGGTTTAAGCAACGCCTCGAATTCAAAATTCTCCTGCTTATTTGCAAATCCCTCGTCCGAGATGTCTGTGCTCCTCTAATTCTGTCCTCCTGAGCATCCCTGATTATAATCGCTCAACCATTGGTGGCCGTGCCTTCTGTTGCCTGGGCCCCAAGCTCTGGAACTCACTCTCTAAACCTCTCCGCCTCGCTACCTCTCTTTCCTCCTTCAAGACGCTCCTTAAAACCTACCTCTTTGACCAAGCTTTTAGTCACCTGCCCTAATTTCTCCTTATGCGGCTGGGTGTCAAATTTTTGATTTCATAATATTCCTGTGAAGCGCCTTGGGATGTTTACATTAAAGGTGCTATATAAATACAAGTTATTGTTGAAATAGAGTGAGACAAGAAGGGTGTGCTGGAGAGAGATTGGAGGTTGGAGGTGAGAGAGGTTTCTTGTTGCAATCTGTCCGGCTTTTAAACTTTTTTCTTTGCTTTTTATCTGTTTTGGAAAACGGATTTTATTGTCACATTGATCTCGCCGACAGCTTTGTATCAGAGATTTATAACTAAATAAAGTGAAATAAGTTATTGCGTAAGGTTTTCCCACATCACAGGGCAGCTGAAATTGAAAGTACGCCAACAGTCAGCGCGGTTAATGATTGAGCTTCCGTTTGTTAAACATTATGGCAACAGCCAGCAAACGCTTGTTATATCTCCCTGCAGCCTAGATGCTACTTGACCTTCAACCTCCGCACTCACTCCCAGAATTCCTTTCTGCTGAGGGCATCTTATCCCCTAGCCCCCTGTTGCCGATTTGTGAATGTTATGCTCAAGGTGAAGGGGCTGTAATGTGGGAAACGCAACAGACAACATGCACACAGCAAGCTCCCACAAACAGCGATGTGATAAGACCAGATAATCAGTTTTTTTTGTTATATTGATTGAGGGATAAATATTGGCCCCAGGACACCGGGGATAACTCCCCTGCTCTTCTTCCAAATAGTGCCGTGGGATCTTTTACGTCCACCTGAGAGAGCAGACGGGGCCTCGGTTTAACATCTCATCCGAAATATGGCACCTCCGACAGTGCGGCACTCCCTCAGCACTGCACTGGGAGTGTCAGCCTAGATTTATACACTCAAGCCCCTGGAGTGGGACTTGAACCCACAACCTTCTGACCCAGAAGAGAGTGCTGCCCACTGAGCCGCAGCTGACATGTAATTGAGTATCCCTCAAACAGCCTTTTTCCCCATCACCAATATTTTTTATTACTAATAAACCAAAGTGGTCAAAGAAAATGGAGAAAACTAACTTTTTCTTAACGCCCCCTGTGATTTTTCTCCTGGACGTTAATCTTCAATTCACGGAGACTCCAGGCCAATCCTGGAGGGTTGGCGACTGTACTCTTGTCACACGTTGACGGGCACGCCGCCCGCAGTGGGAGAGAAGGTCAGGTAAATCAAATCTTGAATGATGCCAAGCTTGGTATTATGAAGCCTGTGGACTGGTGTGGGAAGGGATGGCGGGCGAGTCCAGAACAAGGGGGCTTAACATAAAAATTAGAGGCAGGCCGTTCAGGGGTGATGTCAGGAAGCATTTCTTCACACAAAGGGCAGCGGGAATCTGGAACTCTCTTCCCCAAAAAGCTGTTGAGGCCGTGGGGGTGGGGTTGGGGGAGGGGGTCAATTGAAAATTTCAAGTCTGAGATTGATAGATTTTTGTTGGGTAAGGGTATTAAGGGTCACGGAACCAGGCCGGTGGATGCAGTTAAGATACAGATCGGCCATGATCTGATTGAATGGGGGAACAAGCACCAGGGGCTGAATGGCGTCCTTCAGTTGAGGGAGGTGAGGAATGCCAATGCTCAGATGTCCTGGGGAAACAAGTCCTAATTTTATCAGAGGGAGGAAAAGAAAGAAAGACGTGCATTTATATAGCGCCTTTCACGAGTACCAGATGTTGCAAAGCACTTTACAGCCAATGAAGTACTTTTTGGAGTGTAGTCACTGTTATAATGTAGGAAACGCGACAGCCAACTTGCGCACAGCAAGCTCCCACAAACAGCAATCACCCCGCTGTGCGCGCTGACCTACATGGGCTCCTGGTTAAGCAAAATTCTCATCCTTATTTTCAAATCCCTCCATGGCCTCACCCCTCCCTACCTCTGTAATCTCCTCCAGCCTCACACCCCCCCAGATAATCTGTTATAGTGATTTAGGGAGGGGACGGTGTGTAGGACAGGGGAGTGTGGAGCTCAGGAGCCAGCAAGGGAGAGACCAGAGCACTGCAGGAAGGCTGGAGACGAGAGGTGAATCAGGGATTGTCTTGTCTGGGAGTGCAGGAGAGGAGCTGGCTCAGGCGTGGGGATCGTTGGACACTCGGATCGTCAACTCTGGCTGGACCTATTTCTGGAGGATTCATCACATGGCCTCCAACCGCCCCACCCGGTCAAACAGCCTTTTCACCGCCCCGCCCCTCACATCGCCAATATTTTTATAATTCATAAATGAAAGTGTTCAAAAGCTACCCGTCTCCTAACTCGAACCAAGTCCCGCTCACCAATCACCCCGCTGTGCGCGCTGACCTACATGGGCTCCTGGTTAAGCAAAATTCTCATCCTTATTTTCAAATCCCTCCATGGCCTCACCCCTCCCTACCTCTGTAATCTCCTCCAGCCTCACACCCCCCCCTGAGATGTCTGCGCTCCTCTAATTCTGCCCTCCTGAGCATCCCTGATTATAATCGCTCCACCATTGGTGGCCGTGCCTTCTGTTGCCTGGGCCCCAAGCTCTGGAACTCCCTCCCTAAACCTCTCCGCCCCTCCGCCTCTCCTCTTTCAAGACACTCCATAAAACCTACCTCTTAGACCAAGATTTCTACTTATGTGGCTCAGTGCCAAATTTTTATCGCCTTGGGACATTTCACTATGTTAAAGGCGCTATATAAATACAAGTTGTTGTTGTTGTTGAACTTGACAAGAAAACATTGGGTTTTTTGATGCCCCCTATGATTTTTGCTCCGGAGTTTTTGCTGACAGCAGTGTCCGGGGAATTAATCTTCAATGCCTGGAGACTCCAGGCCAATCCTGGAGGGTTGGGAACCACACTCTGCTGCTGTAAGTGCATTGGGGACCCTTTGGAGTGAATCTGGTTTATCTCTTTATGAAAGTGTGTACGGTCTGTCAAATCATCTCCTGAATCACCCTTTCTGTCTTTTTAAAAAGACCCAATTTCCTAAAACGCAGCTGATTCTGAGTTTTTTAAAAAAAGCAGAAAATCATTGACAATCTGTTTATAAATAAATAACTCGGGCCAATGTCATGGAGCAGGGCGGCTGAGCCAGGGGCCCGGGCTGGTGGGCCCAAGGTGCCACAGCGCTTGGCCACTTCACGAGGATCGAGGCTGATCAGCTCAACCGTTAAATTTGTACAACAAATAGTTTTGCGTTATCATAGAATCATTATTTGGAGAGCTGATTAATCTCGGATAGGGCTTGTCATGTATGTAACTACAATGTAACACCACTGTATTACTGTATACACTCAACCTAGATGCACACCTTGAACACAAGGGGGGAACTTGTGGGAGACACTCCTTACCTGATCACACAGGTATAAAAAGGAAGGTCCCACGCAGGGTCATTGTCTTTGGAGTCCTGTGAATAAAGAGTTAAGGTCACAGGGTGACCTTGTCCCCAGAATGTGCCTCGTGTGGTTTCATACTGTAGAGTAAGGACTTTACATTGGCGACGAGAAACGGGAATTCACGACCCACGAGAATGGCCACTGGTAGCACAGAGGAACGGTACTGTGTTCGGGAAGACTGGGACGATTTTGTCGAGAGGCTTCAGCAAAGCTTCGTTATGAAAGAATGGCTGGGGGATGCAGCGGCCGACAAGCGAAGAGCTCATCTTTTGACCAGCTGCGGACCAAAGACTTACACGCTCATGAAGGAC
The DNA here is from genome assembly GCF_044704955.1 of Pristiophorus japonicus. Taxonomy (NCBI): domain Eukaryota; kingdom Metazoa; phylum Chordata; class Chondrichthyes; family Pristiophoridae; genus Pristiophorus; species Pristiophorus japonicus. The sequence goes on from NC_091997.1 coordinate 34,562,182, forward strand.
TTACTAGCACCCGAAAAACCGGCGGACAAAACCTTTGAAGAACTTAGCAAATTGATCGGGGAGCACCTCAAACCAGCGAGTAGCATACATATGGCCCGACACAGATTCTGTACCCACCGACGTTGTGAAGGACAGAGCATACCGGACTTCGTAGCGGACCTCCGGCGTTTAGCCAGCCTCTGTAAGTTCACAGACACCTGCAAGGGGGAGATGCTAAGGGACTTCTTTATCGAGGGCATCGGTCATGCGGGAATTTTCCGCAAATTAATTGAGACCAAAGATTTGACCTTGGAAGCGGCGGAGTTGACAGCTCAAACTTTCATGGCGGGGGAGGAAGAGACAAAAATAATACACACGCGCAATTCTGCCTCTCACGCGACGATGGATCAGGGAACTCCACAGCGAGCACCCATGCATTGTGCTGATGAAGGCCATTGCCCAGTCACACGTTTGGTGGCCTGGAATTGATTCAGACCTGGAACACTATGTTCGCAGGTGCATGCTGTGTGCCAGCTGGGTAATGCCCCCAAGGAGGCCCCGCTCAGCCCTTGGCCCTGGCCCACCAGGCCATGGTTATGCATTCATGTTGACTGCGCGGGCCCGTTCATGGGTAAGATGTTCCTTATTGTGGTAGATGCGTACTCAAAATGGATCGAGTGCATCATTCTGAATTCATGCACGTCATCCACCACCGTGGAAAGCCTACATGCGATCTTTGCAACCCATGGCTTGCCGGACATCCTGGTTAGTGATAATGGTCCATGTTTCACAAGCTACGATTTCCGAGAGTTTATGTTGGGCAATGGCATCAACCACGTCAGGACTGCGCCGTTCAAGCGGCCTCCAATGGCCAGGCGGAATGTGCGGTCCAAATCATTAAGCAAGGTATGCTCAGGATTCAAGGACCCTCCCTACAATGCCGCCTATCGCGTCTCCTGCTGGCCTATGGATCCCGACCGCACTCGCTCACAGGGTCCCGCCTGCAGAGCTACTAATGAAACGGACACTCAAAACTCGGTTGTCCCTCATTCACCCAGTCCTGACCGACATAGTTGAGGGCAAGCGCAAGTCACAAAACGAGTACCATGACCGTAATTCGAGGGGGAGATGTATAGAAATAAATGATCCTGTATTCATCCTCAATCACGCCATGGGGCCCAAATGGCTTGAGGGCACTGTAATTGACAAAGAGGGGAATAGGGTCATCATGGTAAAACTCAACAATGGTCAGATATGCCGTAAGCATCTGGACCAAGTAAAAAAAAGGTTCAGCATCGACACGGAGGAACCTGAAGAAGACCATGAGATGGAGCTCACAACACCGCCAGTGAACGAGCAACAAGAGCAATCAGAAGAATGCACAGTCCCTGCGGTCAGCCTGGATCACCACAGGTGACAGACACTCACTTTAGTGTCCAACAACCAGAGCCCCAACTGCGGCGCTCCACGAGGGAGTGTAGAACCATACATAGAGAAACATAGAAAATAGGTGCAGGAGTAGGCCATTCGGCCATTCGAGCCTGCACCGCCATTCAATGAGTAGACCACCTGAAAGACTAAACCAATGATCCCAATAAGACTTTGGGGGGGAGGTGATGTCATGTATGTAACCACAATGTAACACCACTATATTACTGTATACACTCAACCTAGATGCACACCTTGACCACAAGGGGTGAACTTGTGGGAGACACTCCTTACCTGATCACACAGGTATAAAAAGGGAGGTCCCACGCAGGGTCATCATCTTTGGAGTCCTGTGAATAAAGAGTGACCTTGTCCCCAGAATGTGCCTCGTGTGGTTTCATACTATAGAGTAAGGACTTTACAGGGCTGGCCTCCGTTAAGGTCTTTTGGCAAGTCAATGGAAAGCTTATCAGATTCCCTCTGTACTTTAACCTGAGTGTACGAGATGAGTCACTGCCTTGTCAAAAATTTTTTACAACTGATACCACATCTACCTATATCCCGACGCCTGAACTTCTGATAGGATGGCCCTTGCCTTTATGGGACCCTCGAGCTCTGCTGTTTGTTTTTCCCACAAACTACCTGACCACTGACTATAGTCAAAGTCCCATCCAGAGGGCGGTGGGGGTCTGGAACTCACTGCCATAAAGGGTAGGAGAGGCAGAAACTGTCTCCACATTTAAAAAGGCCTTGGATGTGCACTTGAAGTGCTGTAACCTTGGTGTCATATTTTATCTTGAAATTAGCTTCCGCCCACGTATCCGCAGCATAACTAAGACCGCCTATTTCCACCTCCGTAACATCGCCCATCTTCACCCCTGCCTCAGCTCATCCATGCCTTTGTTACCTCTAGACTTGACTATTCCAACACACTCCTGGCTGGCCTCCCACATTCTACCCCACATAAATGAGAGGTGATCCAAAACTTGGCTGCCCATGTCCTAACTTGCACCAAGTCCCACTTACCCATCACCCCCTCTGCTCGCAGACCCACATTGGTTAAGCAACGCCTCGATTCCAAAATTCTCATCCTTGTTTTCAAATCTCTCCATGGCCTCGCCGCTCCCTATCTCTGTAATCTCCTCCAGTCCCACAACCCCCCAGGTGCATAGCCTACTTTTACAGGCGTAAGAGTTTTAAAACATACAAAAACATAGTAAAATTTAATTAAAAAACCACATGTTATTGTTAAAAACCTTGCCCACGAAGGTAAATTTTATTTTTAACCCTAATTACAAAACTTTTTTTTAAAAATCAGAAAAATATATATTTTATCTAAGACATTTATTAACTTTAACTTCAATTAATTTAAATTATGTGAGGTGTGTTTTTTATTTTTTATTATGTGTTTAGTGTGTTTGGATTTTTTTTCTCATTAATTTCTCGTCGATACGGAGTTCTCATTGCTATTAATGAGAAAGCTGTGGAATACTGTACCTGATTGGTTGAACAGTCACACCTTCTGCGTGGGAATCTCGAGGATGGGAGCGTGCTCCGCAGCCCGGGAAGAGAAGGCCTCTCCACCGGAATCCCACGCTCTTCCGGGACCACCAGGTACTTGTGTAAGAATTTTCCGGTCGGAGGCGTTCCTCCGAAAGAAACCTTCCGACTGGAATTTCAGGGCCAAGTACCAAGTTTCCCTGTTCTATTTTTTGAAATTGACACCACACAGTCTGGCCTGTAGTTTCGGCAGGGTGGGGAGGGGGGGCGGGGGGTGGAGCCTAATGTCTGTGCCGAAATAACAATGCTCCCCCTTCTGCGCACGCGCGGGGAAAAAAAGGACATTTTTTAACGTGATTGTTACAGGCACGCATGCCCAGTACAGCTCCCGGTTTGCATTTGGCCATTTTTAAAGAGCTAGTTGTGTGTGAGAACTTTAATTCTCATTGGAAAAATCGGAGCTGCAATACAAGATGCAACACGGCTCAAGGACCAAAAATTTCTTATAGGATGAAGTGGAGGCACTGGTTACTGTAATTGAGGCCAGATGGCACGAGCTGGACACCAGCAGAGGTCACATTAAAGTTTCACCAAAAGAAATGAAGAAACGCTGGAACCAATGGTGATCGCCCCGAGGTCTGGAGGCCAGTGCAAAAAGAAGAGGCAGGACCTTGGTCAAGTAGTTAGTGTAAGTAATATTTTCATTTATTCACTAGAATTGCAATTGTAAATGTGTCCAGCTGTATATGTCCCACCCAGCAGAAAGACCCCCTCCCTAAAAAGTTATATTTTCATCTTTTCAGAGAGAGGTGGCACACAACAAACAGGACAGAACTCGAACAGGAGGCCCGGCAAATCTGCAGCCACTGACACCCTTAGAAGAGAGGGTTGCTGCTTTGATGGGTTCTGCCTGGAGAAAAGCAACCACCATTGCACAAGCTGGGCCCATACTCGACGGAGAGGGTAAGGCCTGCAAATTCCACAGTCTGGCTTTGCTAAATGTTAAGTACTGCGCGGGCTAGCCATGCTTCGGTTCATGGGGATGTCTCCGTCAGCTACGCTTCAGTTGATGCAATGTGCTATCATTCATCGTGGTCCTTCAAATCAGCCTGCTGCCTGCGCTGTGTGAGCCTACTCATCATCCCACCCACCCTGCCTCCTCCTCTGCTGCTAACCATTTGTCTGTTCTGTTATATTTTGCAGAACTTTTGAGGCCAACCCTGACGATGCAGAAGAAGATTCAGACACGGACGAGCCTGAAGAGGAGCACATCTTCCAATCCCACCTTCCACACCAAGAGCATGGGGGTGAGGGGGAGGGGGAGGTGATGGATGAAGCCCCCACTGTTATACTCACTTTGGAGGAGGTGCATGTGCCACTCATTGAGGTGCCAGCCCTTTTCCTGAGTGGTACGAGTATTGGGACATTCCATGGTTTCCCACTGTCCGAGGCTGGGGGTTCCAGTGGGGTGCAGCGAGGCACACCCAGGGCCCCACCCTCCGAGGCTGCAGGCCCCAGTGGGGTGCAGCGAGGCACACCCAGGGCCCCACTGTCTGAGGCTGTGGGTACCAGTGGGATGCAGCGAGCCCACGCAGGGTGGGGAGGGGAAGGAGAGCTCGACAGCGCTCTCCTGAGGTGCAGGATCTAATAGATGTGGTTCAGATGATGGCAATGAGTGCAGAGAGCATTGACCTTACCCGATCACTCCCGTACAGTGGGGTGGGCGATGAGGTATCGGGACTGTCAGGAGAAGTAACAACACTCTCACGAGAAATGGGAACGCTGTCCGTGAACATGAGGGAGGGAATGTCTCAGGCAGCAGATACAATGTCGGTGCACATGAGGGAGGGAATGTTGCAGGTAGTTGAGACACTGTCAGGGCACATGAGGGAGGGAATGTTGCAGGTAGTTGAGACACTGTCAGGGCACATGAGGGAGGGAATGTTGCAGGTAGTTGAGACACTGTCAGGGCACATGAGGGAGGGAATGGTGCAGGTAGTTGAGACACTGTCAGGGCACATGAAGGAGGGAATGTCGGAGTTAGCTGCTGCAATAAGGGAACGCGCCCAGACCCCGCACCCATTGACAGAATCAACTGCCACTCCCACTCCAATCCCCAGACCAACCTCTGAAGAGGCCCAAGCCGGGCTTTCCATATTACTGGCTGCCGCCCCCCCCCCCCCATTTAAGAAGTGTGCATTACCCGAGATGTTCGGAAGAATAAGCTTGGTACCAATCCGAGAAACGCTGCACCACCGCCTGCGGGCAGGGGTGGAGTCAACAAGACCAAGCGCAGCGGGCGGTCTTGGAATAAAGTGAAAGAGAGATAGGTGCAGCCTTTCTTTGCTGCTGCTGTTATTATTATTATTATTATTATTGTTGTTACTATTGTAACTGTTCTCAAATTCAATATTTTTGTAACTTATGTAAATTAACAAGTTTAAATGTTTGTAAGTGACCTTAACTGAAAATTTTAAAGTTTGACACAAGAATATTTTTATTAAAGTTAAGTAAAGTACAAACAAATGTTTGTTAAACTTTTGAATAAAACATATTTTAAATTATAACTGAATTATTTCCTTTATTTGTTCCATTATTAACACAACCTTTTGAAGTAAAGAAGAATCATTTCCATTATTTGTTCCATTAACACAACACAACATTACGGAACAAGTCCAAACAGTAAACATGGTCCATGTGGAATAGTTGCCGCTGAGCCTTCAGGCAGCAAAGCGTTCACGGATGAGCTGCTGGAGCAATCGTTAAAGGGGCACATCGGCCCTCCTTCCTCCGTGCTCTGGGTTCAGGTAGTTGCATGGCTTCCTCGTCCTCATCCTCCTCCTCCTCCTCGTCATCTGCACCTTCCTCCTCATGATCAGCCACTCTCACCTCAGTTGGGTCTTCTACTACCAGCTGCTGCTGCCTCATGATGGCTAAGTTATGCAGCATGCAGCAGACAACAGTGAACTGATCGACAATCTCCGGGGAGTACAGCAAGTAGCCTCCGGAATGGTCCAGGTATTCAAGATGCCAATGGCCCTCTCTATGATGCTGCGCGTTGCAATGTGCGACATGTTGTATTCCCGGTCAGCTTCCGTCCGGGTTACGCATAGGGGCATCATGAGCCAGGTGGTGAGGCCGTACCCTTTGTCTCCCAGTAGCCAGCTCTGCCCTTCTGGCTGCTGCTGAAATATGGCAGATATAACGCTCTCACATAGGATGAACAAATCATGGGTGCTGCCAGGGTATCTCGCATCAACCAACATGATCACACACGAGTTGCACATTAACGGAGTGGAAGCCTTTTCTGTTCCTGTACATCTCGGAATCCTTCAAAGGTGCTTGCAAGACGATGTGGGTACAATCAATGCAGCCCTGTACCTTTGGGAAACCAGCAATCCTGGAGAAGCCCACAGCCCTTTCACGCATTGCCTGGGCGGTCATGGGGAACTTTATGTAGTCATTCCTCCAGGCATATAGTGCAGCAGTCACCTACCGAATGCAGATATGTGTTGCATGTTGAGAAATGAACCACACTTCTCCAGTTGTGGCCTGGAACGATCCAGATGCATAGAATGAAAGTGCAGCTGTAACCTTCACTTCAACTGACAAAGCAGTCCTCCTGGCGCTCATAGGTTGCAGGTCTGCTTTTACTAACACACAGCTCTCAGTTACAACTGCTTTGTGGAAACGCAGTCTTCTGACACAGTCTGCATCACTCAGGTGCAGGTAACAACGCCTGACTCGATATATCCGACTTGAGTAAGTCCTCCTGCCCCTCATCCTACATGGTCTGAGGTTCCTCATGCCATGCCTCCTCCGCAGCACCATCATGCAGAAGGCTTGCACGAGGTATGGCATTGTCAGTATTACCCCCATGATTAAATTGTACCTTTGCAAGAAGCTCAAAACGGCAGGCAGGACAAGCTTCTTTGTTGTCTCTGTCCCCAAGGTCGACGCCCTAGTATGGACCACACCCAGGTCTGAGCATGCACAATAGGCACAACGGGAACTCCCTGCCTAAACCTCTCTGACTCTCCGCCTCTCTTTCCTCTTTCAAGGCGCTCCTTAAAACCTACCTCTTTGACCAAGCTTTTGGTCACCTGCGCTAATTTCTACTTATGTGGTTCGGTGTCAAATTTCATATCTCGTAATACTCCTGTGCAGCACCTTGTGACGTTTCACTGTGTTAAAGGCGCTATATAAATACAAGTTGTTGTTGTTGTAACCTAGAAGACTACGGACCAAGAACTGGAAAGTGGGATTAGGCTCGATAGCTCTTTGTCGGTCGGCACAGACAGAATGGGCCGAATGGTCTCCTTCCATGCTGTAAATTCCTACAATTCTATGAGAAGAAGCCATATTGGCTCTGAATCCATAGCCCGCTGTGACCCTTGTGCTTGAAAGCAGGATTACATCTCCCCTCTCAGGTGGACGTACAAGATCCCACGGCAATATTCCAAAGAAGAGCAGGGGAGTTCTCCCCTTGGTGTCCTGGCCAATATTTAGTCTTCAAGCAACATCACTAAAAAACAGATTACCGAATCATTTCTCTCATTGCTATTTGTGTATATTGGCTGCCGCATTTCCCACATTACAACAGTGATTCCACTTCAAAAAGTACTTCATTGGCTGTGAAGCGCTTCGGATAGCCTGAGGTTGTGAAAGGCACTTTAGAAATGCAAGTCTTTGTTTTTATCGCACCTATAGCAGGGAGTTGTGCAGATGTTGCCTCCTGTCCTCTATTGTGGAGTAGGAAAAAAACCTCAAAAATATTATTTAAACAATAGAAACATAGAAACATAGAAAATAGGTGCAGGAGTAGGCCAGTCGGCCCTTTGAGCCTGCACCACCATTCAATAAGATCATGGCTGATCATTCCCTCAGTATCCCTTTCCTGCTTTCTCTCCATACCTCTTGATCCCCTTAGCCATAAGGGCCATATCTAACTCTCTCTTGAATATATCCAATGAACTGGCATCAACAACTCTCTGCGGTAGAGAATTCCATAGGTTAACAACTCTCTGAGTGAAGAAGTTTCTCCTCATCTCAGTCCTAAATGGCCAACCCCTTATCCTAAGACTATGTCCCCTGGTTCTGGACTTCCCCAACATTGGGAGCATTCTTCCCGCATCTAACCTGTCCAGTCCCGTCAGAATCTTATACGTTTCTATGAGATCCCATCCTTCTAAACTCCAGTGAATAAAGGCCCAGTTGATCCAGTCTCTCCTCATATGTCAGTCCTGCCATCCTGGGAATCAGTCTGGTGAACCTTCGCTGCACTCCCTCAATAGCAAGAACGTCCTTCCTCAGATTAGGAGACCAAAACTGTACACAATATTCCAGGTGAGGCCTCACTAAGGCCCTGAACAACTGCAGTAAGACCTCCCTGCTCCTATACTCAAATCCCCTATAATAATAATATACTTATTTTAGCGATGAGGAAAGATTGGATAGGCTGAGGTTGTTTTCTTTGGAACAGAGGAGTCTGAGGAAAGATATAATTGAGGTGTATAAAATTATGAGGATAGGAAGGACCTATTTCCCTTTAGCAGAGAGGTCAATAAGCAGGGACCATAGATTGAAAGTAATTGGTAGAAGGTTTAGAGGGGAGTAGAGGAGAAGTTTCTTCACCCAGAGGGTGGTGGAACTCACTGCCTGAAAGGGTGGTAGAGGCAGAAACCCTCACTACATTTAAAAAGTACTTGAATGTGCACTTGAAGTGCCGTAATCTACAGGGCTACGGACCGAGAGCTGGAAAGTGGGATTAGGCTGGGTAGCTCTTTGTCGGCCGGCGTGGACACGATGGGCCAAATGGCCTCCTTCCGTGCCGTAAATTTCTATGATTCATCTATGATTCCATAACAGTCCTGGGTAGCTGGAGTACACAGTGCTCTACTGTCCTGTCCTGATTCATACAGGTGATTGTGGAATATGATGTCGGCTCATTTCAATGGTTATTCTATTGTAAGCGGTTCATTATAGAGGAATGAGATAGCTACTGCTGCCTTTGAAAGCAGAGTTTCGCTTCATTGTATCTCATTATATGTGGGTTTCTTTTGGTACTGTAGCTTTCCAAATCTGAAGGGACCAGTCTAACCTGTCCCGTTCAGCTGTGTTCCACCTGTAAGTGCTGGCATTGGTCCAGGACCGAGCCAGACTCAGGCACACCCGTGTCCTTCAGGCACACGTTGGGCTTTTTTTTTCTTCCTCTTATAAAAGGTTTGGCGGAGCACCAGGCCAGTATTTATACCTCAACCCACATCAATAAAACCGATTATCTGCTCCTTTATCTCATTGCTGTTTGTGGGATCTTGCTCTGCGCAAAATTGGCTGCCACATTTGCCTACGTTACAAGGGTGACAGGAAACTTTATCTTTTAATCATATTTGTGGCTACCTGCTCCCCAATGACAGCGTCCCATCCGCCCGCCCCTCACACCCACCTCGTTGCCCCATCTCCCCATCCCCACTCCCCATCTCCCCAAACCCCCTCTCCCACACCCCAACACCTCCCCCCTCCTCCCCAAACCACCTCTCCCCCACCCCACTCACACCTCCCCACTCCCCAAACCCCCTCTCCCCCCCCCACTCACACCTCCCCCCCTCCCCAAATCCCCACTCCCTATCTTCCCAAATCCCGTCTCCCCCATCTCACCCCCACTCCCCATCTCCGCAAACCCCCTCTCCCCACCCCACCCACACCTCCCCACTCCCTAAACCTCCACTCCCTCACCCCACCAATCCCTCACCCCACCCACACCTCCCCCTCCCCAAACCCCCTCTTCCCCACCCATACCTCCCCCCACTCCCCATCTCCTCAAACCCCCTCTACCCCACCCACACCTCCCCATTCCCCAAAACCTTTCTCTCCCACCCACACCTCCCCCACCCCACCGCCCGCTCCCCTCCCCCCAACAGATGGCAGGCCCAGCAGGAACCCATCGCAAATAACTAAATGAAGCTGTGGCCCGACATTCCGGGGGGGGACGGGGTCAGTGTATGGCTGGACATTCTCGGGAGGGGGGGAGGTGGTCAGTGTATGGACAGACATTCCCTGGGGGGCAGTGCCGGGTCAGTGAGTGGACGGAATGCTTGCCCTGTTGATGCCCGCCTGTGGGCAGGGATTGGCTAGAGCTGGGGGCACGGGCACTCGTGCTGAACGAGCGAGACCTATTCAACCAGTCACGAGTCCGAGGCTGGTGGAGAGAAGGGTAGGAACTCGGTGCGGGGTGGGGGATCTGAGTCGAGTGTCGCACCAATCTTTGGAACAATCAACCCTTTCTCGTACCTGCCTGGTTTCAATGGCCTGGAGCGGGGAAATGGGAACAAAGGAGCTAAAATCTGAAAGCTCCACCTCATCACAAGTTCCTGGTGCTTATTATAACCTTTTATTTTACTAAGACTGACAGGTGAAGACTGGAGTAAAAGAATGGAGTGAAGCCTGACACTGATACTGGCGGTGAAACTGGTTGACTGGTTTCTGGTTGCACACAGTCCCGCAGTCAGTGACAGGCAGAGAAAAGTTGCAAAAAAGCACAGGCTTTTAGTTAACCCCTGCTGCTCCAACTGTGGCCAAATGCTTTTTTTATTCATTCCTGGGATGCGGGCATCACTGGCGAGGCCAGCATTTATAAGAACATAAGGAATAGGAGCAGGAGCCGGCCATTCGGACCCTCGAGCCTGCTCCGCCATTCAGTAAGATCACGGCTGATCTGACCTTCGCCTCAACTCCACTTTCCTGCCCGCTCCCCATAACCCTTGACTCCCCTGTACTTCAAAAATCTGCCTGTCTCTGCCTTGACTATATTCAATGACCCAGCCTCCACAGCTCTCTGGCGTAGAGAATTCCAAAGATTCACGACCCTCTGGGAGAAGAAATTCCTCCTCATCACCGTTTTAAATGGGTGACCCCTTAGTCTGAAACTCTGCCCCCTAGTTCTAGATTCCCCAACGAGGGAAAACATCCTCTCTGCATCTACCCTGTCAAGCCTATTGCCTATCCCTAATTGCCCCTTGAGAAGGTGGTGGTGAGCCACCTTCTTGAACCGCTGCAGTCCGTGTGGTGAAGGTGCTCCCACAGTGCTGTTAGGGAGGGAGTTTCAGGATTGTGACCCAGCGACGATGAAGGAACAGCCGATATATTTCCAAGTCAGGATGGTGTGTGACTCGGAGATGATGGTGGCGATGACACCAAATATCCAGCGGCAATCCCGTCTTGGCAAGCTCCCTATCTCGGCCCAGCTGAGCAGAGTCCAGGGGCTGTCCGGGGTCGGGGGGGGGGGGGGGGGGTAGGGCAGTGAAAGGCGGGGTGACTCGGTTCCAGTATGAGACAGGCAGAGGCCTAGGTATCAGGTTACACTGGAAACCAGACTCTGTGGGCTGGTGATGCTCACAGGATGACAAGGCAAAGGTAACCAGGCAACTGTCACAAACAAACACAGCAGAGACAGGACGATCCGAATATTACCCAGCAACAGGTGAACCAAAGAATATTTATTCATTGCTGTACAAAAAGGTCAATGTGCGCAGATTAACCCTTAATTATATCAGCCGATCTGCTGCTCATTATTTCTGGGGAGAGTTAATTCACCGACATATTTAGTGTATATCAAGGACAAAGATATCGCAGAATCATAGAAAGTTACAGGACGGAAGGAGGCCATTTCAGCCCCTCGTGTCCACGCCGGCCGACCAAGAGCTATCCAGCCTAATCCTACTTTCCAACTCTTGGTCTGTAGCCCTGTAGGTTACAGCACTTCAAGTGCACATCCCAATATCCGTGTTTGGAAAATGGAATACGTTTTCTGCTTCCTTCTTTCATTCTCAGGTACAGCACGGGTTAGATACAGAGTAAAGCTCCCTCTACACTGTCCCATCAAACACTCCCAGGGCAGGTACAGCACGGGGTTAGATACAGAGTAAAGCTCCCTCTACACTGTCCCATCAAACACTCCCAGGGCAGGTATAGTACGGGTTACATACAGAGTAAAGCTCCCTCTACACTGTCCCATCAAACACTCCCAGGGCAGGTACAGCACGGGGTTAGATACAGAGTAAAGCTCTCTCTACACTGTCCCATCAAACACTCCCAGGGCAGGTACAGCATGGGGTTAGATACAGAGTAAAGCTCCCTCTACACTGTACCATCAAACACTCCCAGGGCCGATACCGCATGGGTTAGATACAGAGTAAAGCTCCCTCTACAAAGTCCCAATAAACACTCTCAGGGTCGGTACAAGTCAATAGGACAACAAATAGCGAACTTAGGTATTAGTTGTACACCTGTGGGATGCCAATGGGCTTTCATCTGCTGTGCATGATAAATTTCTCAGGAGTCAGGTTTCCAGGTGTGCTAAGGTTCGGTGCCAATCAATAACCATCAACAAAGAACACAGCCTCCGTTAACATGACTAATCCAAGCAATCCTAATTTTATTGAGAACGGGTGGCATGTTTAGCAAAATACCTTCTTGCTGACTCACCTGACAAATGTTTGTATTGTTGTGAAGGTCAATACACGCTCGCACTGATCTGGGTGGCACCCGGCACAGCTTCACTATCCAAATACAATGCTTGCCCACAATCAGAGTACAAGTACCATGTGGATATCAAACTAATGCCCCATCTCCAACCTCCCTTTCCTCTTCAAAGTCCTTGAATTTGTTGTCGCCTCCCAAAACTGCCCATCTTTCCTGCAACTCCATTTATGAATCCCTCCAATTACGTTTCTGCCCCTGCCACAGCACCGAAACAGCCCATATCAAAGTCACAAATTATATTCTATGTGATTGTGCCCGGGGTAAACTATCCCTCCTCGTCCTTCTCGATGCACCTGCAGCCTTTAACACGGTTGACTCCTCCAACACCTCTCCACCATTGTCCAGCTAGGTGGGACTGCACTCGCCTGGTTCCATTCCTCTCTATCTTCTCTTCCTGTCCCCGCATCATTACCTCTGGTGTCCCCCAAGGATCTATCCTTGGTCCTATTTCTCATCTACATGCTGCCCCTCAACGACATCATCCAGAAACAGCGTCAGTTTCCACATGTATGCTGACAATACCCAGCTCTACCTCACCACCACTTCTTTCGACCCCTCCACTGTCTCTAAATTGTCAGACTGCTTGTCCGACATCCAGTTCAGGATGAGCAGAAATTTCCTCCAACTAAATATTGGGAAGACACAAGCCTCTGTCTTTGGATGCTGTCACAAACTCCGTTCCACAGCCACCAGACCGTGCGCAATCTTGGCGTCCAATTTGACCCTGAGTTAAGCTGCTGACCACATATCCGCTCCATCACTAAGACCGCTTACTTCCACCTCCATAACATCGCTCGTTTTCTCTCTTGTCTCAGCTCATCTGCTGCTGAAAAACTCATCCATACCTTTGTTACCACTAGACCTGACTGTTCCAACGCTCTCCTGGCCGGCCTCCCATCTTCCATCCTCCAAAACTCTGTTGTCCCATGACCTAACTTGCACCAAGTCCTGCTCACCCATCACCCCTGTACTCGCTGACCTACATTGGCTCCCAGTCCGGCAACACCTCGATTTTAAAATTCTCATCCTTGTTTTCAAATCCCTCCATGGCCTCGCCCCTCCCTATCTCTATAATCTCCTGCAGCCCTACATCCTTCGGAGATCTCTGCGCTCCTCTAATTCTCTTGAGCATCCCTGATTTTAATCACTCCACCATTGGTGGCCGTGCCTTCAGCTGCCTGGGCCCCAAGCTCTGGAATTCCCTTCCTAAACCTCTCTGCCTCTCTGCCTCTCTTTCCTCCTTTAAGGCTCCTTGAAACCTACCTGTCACATTTCCTAATATCTCCTTATGTGGTTCATTGTCAAATATTGTTTGATAATGCTCTTGTGAAACACCTTGGGACTTTTTACTACATTAAAGGCGCTATATAAATACAAGTTGTTGTATTGCATATTTTATAATAATACTGTATACATTTTATAATCGTAGGGTACAGCACTGTCTATCAGGCACAATGTAGGGCATAAATTGCATATACATGCAATGTAGCAGGTATAGTACATCTGGCTCTGTACAAGTTAAGGACGAAGTTTGGGAATTCATTCAAACTTGGGTGTTCTGAATCCAAATTTTCTCAGGAAAATGACTGAAAAAATGACCCCAGAACATCCAGGTCCCATGCCCCAGGTGTCCATCGCAGCACAGGTTACAACCTTGACTGGAATCCCTCCTCTCAGTTAATTAGAACCCCATTATAACTACTGACAGAGAAAGTTAGTTCTCCTGAGTGTGTAAACTTTCCCAGTGTTGCTAAGCAACAGGTGATAGGACACCTTTCCCTCAGCCTCTGCTCTACCAGCTCAGGACATTGCAGTCTGTACAGGTGCTTCCTGCTTCATCGTAGTCTCATGGACATTCCTCACTCAGCCGGAATCTGGCACTTGCTCCTTTACACACTGCTCCTGTGGGTCCCTCTGACCTGTGCGCAGACAACAACATCAACTAGCATTTATATCGCGCCTTTAACATAGTAAAACATCCCAATGCTCTTCACAGGAGCGTTATCAGACAATAATTTGACACCGAGCCGCATAATTGCAGCAGATGACCAAAAGCATAGTCAAAGAGATAGGTTTTAAGGAGCGTTTTAAAGAAGGAAAGAGAGGCGGAGAGGTTTAGAGAGGGAGTTTCAGAGTTTAGGTCCTAGTCAGGTGAAGGCATGGCCGCTGATGGTTCAGCAATTATAATCTGGAATGCCCAAGGGTGCGGAATTTGAGGAGCGCAGACATCTCGGGGCAATTGTGAAGGGAGAACTCCCCTGCTCTTCTTCAAAATAGTGCAATGGGATCTTTTATGTCCAGAGAGAGCAGATGGGACCTCGGTTTAACGTCTCATGCGAAAGACGGCACCTCCGACAGTGCAGCGCTCCCTCAGTACTGCCGCTCCGACAGTACAGCGCTCCCTCAGTACCGCCGCTCTGACAATGCAGCGCTCCCTCAGTACCGCCACTCCGACAGTGCAGCACTCCCTCAGTACCGTGCCTCCGACAGTGCAGCGCGCCCTCAGTACTGCCCCTCCAACAGTGCTACACTCCCTCAGTACCGCGCCTCCTACAGTGCAGCGCTCCCTCAGTACTGCCCCTCCGACAGTGCAGCGCTCCCTCAGTACCGCCGCTCCGACAGTGCAGCGCTCCCTCAGTACTGCTCCTCCAACAGTGCAGCGCTCCCTCAGTACTGCCCCTCCGACAGTGCAGCGCTCCCTCAGTACTGCCCCTCCGACAGTGCAGCGCTCCCTCAGTACTGCCACTCCGATAGTGCAGCGCTCCCTCAGTACTGCCCCTCCGACAGTGCAGCGCTCCCTCAGTACTGCCCCTCCGACAGTGCGGTGCTCCCTCAGTACTGCCCCTCAGACAGTGCAGCGCTCCCTCAGTACTGCCGCTCTGACAGTGCGGCATTCCCTCAGTACTGCCCCTCCGATAGTGCAGTGCTCCATCAGTCTTACCCCTCCGACAGTGCAGCAATCCCTCAGTACTGCCCCTCCGACAGTGCAGCACTCCCTCAGTACTACTCCTCCGACTGCAGCACTCCCTCAGTACGACCTCTCCGTCAGTGCTACACTCCCTCAGTACTGCCCCTCTGACAGTGCAGCACTCCCTCAGTACTGCCCCTCCGACAGTGCAGCGCTCCCTCAGTGCTGCACTGGAGTGTCAGCCTGGATTTTTGTGCTCAAATATAGCGCCTTTAATGTAGGAAAATGTCCCAGAGTGCTTCACTGGGGCAAAATCAGACAACATAATTGACACCAAGCCAAAGAGGGAGACATTAGGACAGGTGCCTACAGTCGTCTATCTGGACATTTGTTCCACCTGTTCACCACTCTTGGTATGAAGAAGGATTTCCTGATATCTGTCCTGAAATTACCCTTTCTTAGTTTTGACCTGTGTCTCCTGATTCTACTCCCGCAGTTTAATTTAAAGTAATATTCTGAGTTAACTTTCTCCGTACCCTTCACAGTCTGATATCCCTCTATCAGATCGTCTGCTTTTCAGGCTGAAAATCCCCAGTCTCGCCCCATACTTCTGACCCCTGACCCTGGTGATGCGCCTCGAGGCTCCTCTCCGCTCTGCCTCCAGTGCTCGAATATCTTGGCGACCACAACTGGACACAGTGCTCAAGGTGAGTCTGACCAGAATGGGACACAGTGCTCAAGGTGGGTCCGACCAGAACTGGAGACAGTGCTCAAGGAGGGTCTGACCAGAGCTTTGCAGAGTTTAATCACTGCCTCCTCTGACGTACTCTGTTGGCCATGTTATTGGCTTTGTCGATTGCTGCTAGTTGGACAAGTTGAGCGTTGAGTCCATTAAGATTCCTGGATCACGCTCGGCTTCATTCTGAACTGTATCACCACCATTCATAGAGTACATGTGTCCTCTAACTTTCCTTCTGCGAACTACGCCTGTCTGTATTAAACTTTATCTGCCATTATTCTGCCTACTTGCATGTTTGTTCCAATTCATTCTGTAATTTCTGAGCGGACTTCACTGCTGCTCCTAGCTTGGGAACATCCAAAACTTTGCCGTGAGTTTCTGAATCCAGGTCATTGATGTAACTTAGCAATGGCCATGGTCCCAGCACCAAGCCTGGGACCCCCCCCACCCACCCACTCCGACATAACTCCACTAACCAGGGCTCCATCATTCCTACCCTTCAGACACTTTCTTATCCATTCCCAGGGTTTACCCTGAAACCCACAGCTTTGAGTTTAATTAATAGTCTTTCATGTGGAACTTTATCAAAAACCTTTTGGAAGTCGAGTTACCATTTTATTGGGCTTCCCTCTGGGGTTATCATTTCCTCAAAGTTGTCGAGGAGATTGGTCAGACAGGATCCTCCCCGTCTCACTCTGTGCCGACTGCTGTTACCCAGGGTATTGTTGTACCGGCAAACCTCCCGGTTACTCCTGATAATCCGCTCCTTGATTGTCCATGGAATGGAGGGAAGACGAATGAGTCTATCGTTGCCGCTGTCTGTTTTGTCCCCTTTTTAATTCTGGGCAATGCATCAGCCTTTTTCCAATCTACTGGCACCTCCCCAGTTCCCAATGGTTCCCTCATGGAGACTGTCAGTGCCTCACAAATCTCCCCGCTCTCTCCCCGCTCTCTGCGATAAATACCATTTAATCTCATTCAGAGATTCTATACCAATCCGGAAAGAAACTTCCCACTGGTGAGCTCTTCGGAGGCTGAAGCCAAGGTGGGACCTCAGGGCATCCTAAAGGACTTTACATCCAATGAAAGTGTTTCAGATGTTGTCAATTAAGTGTAGAACTGAAGCCAGCCAGAGTCAGCACCATCAGGGGAGGAGAGGGATGGGAACCATTGTGTGTATTTCTGAACCCAGCCAGAAGAGATGATGAAAACTGGGAGTGGAGGAGAAACAGTCTAGAGACGTGCGATGGGTTTGGATTTCAGCACAGCAGGAGGGACAATGTGTGGGACAGGGATTTACAGCTTTGGATGAATAAGAGAGGAAATAATGTTCCATGGAAACTAGATTTGTCCATTCTGAATTTCTGTCTTGTACTGACAGTGTTGAGTTTTGTTATTTCCTTTTACCAAATATCGTGGCGGAGGTGCGGCGGATAAGGGTACAGGGCGCAGAAGAGCAGAGGGCCCAGGGGCAGCACGGGCCAGCCCACACTGCGATATGTGTGTGCACTAGGTCCGTGCAGCAGAACAGGTCTCCAGTCATCCTGGTTAACCCTTGCCACTGGATAAAGGCCGAGCTCTGTCGAGCCCGTGTGGTGGCTGATGTGCAACGGTCACCACTTGTTAAAAAAATCCACGCACAGGCATCTTCCACTCCCTCAACTGGAGTTCAGGACTGGAACATCGGGTCCTTCATTGAAACATTTGTGAACTCTCGTGGAAGCAAGTCATCCTCATTCGAGGGAGCACCTATGATTCAGATTTTGTCATTTAGGAAATGCGGCAGCCAAATTGTACCCTGTGAGATAATGACCAGATCATCTGTTTTAGTGATATTGGTTTAAGGAATAAATATTGACCCCTGCTCTTCTTAGAAATAGTGGGATCTTTTACATCCACCTGAGAGAGCAGACGGGGGTCCAGGTTTAACGTCGCATCTGAAAGACGGCACCTCCGACAGTGCAGCACTCCCTCAGCACTGCTGTGAGCTGTCAGACTGAAATATGGGCTCAAGTCTTATAGAATGGGACTTGAACCCACAACCTTCTGACTCAGAGGAGCATGTGCTACACACTGAGCCAGAGCGGACATCTAAAAACTTTGCTCTTTTAGCCCGTGCTGTCAGTCACTGGCATGGAAGTGGTTGACCCGGGCATTGGAGGCAGTGCCAGACAGGCACAAAAGTCCATCAAGTATGTAGAACTGAGTCATTTTCCCTGCTGGAGTCAACCCAGGACAGTCAGGCAACTTGAATCCCACTGACATTCGATAAGCAGTTCGTGGGTAATCAAGTCGCCTACTCAAGCATATGGCCAACCAGCTCTGCCTTTGTTCCCGGAAACATTCTGATCTCATTAAGTTGCACGAGATACTTTGCAGCACAGATGAGTGAAGATCATCATCACAGGTAGTCCCTCGAAATCGAGGAAGACTTGCTTCCACTCTAAAAGTGAGTTCTCAGGTGACTGAACAGTTCAATACGGAAATTACAGTCTCTGGCACAGGTGGGACAGACAGTGGTTGAAGGAAAGGGTGGGTGGGGAGTCTGGTTTGCCGCACGCGCCTTCCGCCTGCTTTCTGCATGCTCTGGGTGCCGAGACTCGAGGTGCTCAGCGCCCTCCCGGATGCTCTTCCTCCACTTAGGGTGGTCTTTGGCCAGAAACTCCCAGGTGTCGGTGGGGATGTTGCACTTTATCAAGGAGGCTTTGAGGGTGGCCTTGAAATGTTTCCTCTGCCTACTTGGGGCTCGCTTGTCGTGTAGGAGTTCTGAGTAAAGTGCCTGCTCTGGGAGTCTTGTGTCGGGCATGCAGACAATGTGGTCCGCCCAATGGAGCTGGTCGAGTGTGGTCAGTGCTTCGATGCTGTGGATGCGAGAACACTGACGTTGGTGCATCTATCCTCCTCGGGGATTTGCAGGTCCACGGCGCGGCCTTGGACAACGTGGACCACTTTCCATACCTTGGGAGCCTACTATCAGCAAGGGCAGACATCGACGACGAGATCCAACACTGTCTCCAGTGCGCCAGCACAGCCTTCAGTCACCTGAGGAAGAGAGCGTTTGAATATCAGGCCCTCAAATCTGGCACCAAGCTCATGGTCTACAGGGCTGTATGATACCCACCCTCCTGTATGAGTGAAGAAGGTTTGCATCGGCAGCCTGATATGCTGCCTTCTTGCACTGCGTACCTCTACAGTTTATTATTTCAGTGTTGGCGGCACAGTGCTCCACGGCGGGTGCTAAGCTTTGTTGGAATGTTGGTTCAACCTGCCAACTGGTTTCTGCTAGAATCATTGAAGTTTACAGCACAGAAGGAGGCCATTCAGCCCATCGTGTCCATGCCAGACGACAAAGAGCTACCCAGCCTAATCCCACTTTCCAGCCCTTGGTCCATAGCCCTGTAGGTTACGGCTTGTCAAGTGCATATCCAAATACTTTTTAAATGTGGTGAGGGTTTCTGCTTCTACCACCCTTTCAGGCACACTGGTTGCAGTTTAACACGGCAAACAAATTTGTGTTAAATAATAATGATACCAATTAGGCCTGACAGGGCACGAGAAGGAAATCACAGTATCTTGATTAGAAAGAGATCTGCGGAACAATGCTGATAGGGACGTGAGAATATCAAGAGAGGTTAAGGGCCCTGCTGAAGATTAAAGAAATGGGCACTGATCTTTAACCTGCCACTGAGGTAATTACAACATGTGGAAGGTTATTTGTATAGAACATAAATACGTCAATGGTTTCTGAAGTGCTACATTCCCATCGGATTGTCTCACTGTCAGCAATGCAGAGCATTAGAGAATGCTGTGGTCATGAAGCTAAGGTTGTGCTGGAGAGAGGAACACTTTCCATTTCTGGTACCCAGTGTCAACATCAAACGCTCCTGGGGCAGGTACAGCATGGGTTCGATACAGTGTAAAGCTCCATTTACACTGTCCCATCAAACACTTCCAGGGCAGGTACAACATGGGGTTAGATACAGAGTAAAGCTCCCTCTATACTGTCCCATCATAAATCCCAGGGCAAGTACAGCATGGGGTTAGATACAGAGTAAAGCTCCCTCTACACTGTCCCATCACACACTCCCAGGGCAGGTACAGCACGAGTTAGATACAGAGTAAAGCTCCCTCTACACTGTCCCATCAAACACTCCCAGGGCAGGTACAGCACGAGTTAGATACAGAGTAAAGCTCCCTCTACAGTGTCCCATCAAACATTCTCAAACTGTCAGTTTGACTCAGTTTGTAAGTCTCTCTCCTCTGTCTGTGGGCTCAAGCCCTAATGCAGGAATTAAACCCATAATTTAGACTAACACTTAAGTGAAGTATTGAGGGAGTGCTGCACTGTCACACATTCTGTGTTTCAAGTGAATGTTAAAAATCCCATGGCACTATTTGATAAAGAGCAGGGATTGTCCTGGTATCTTGGCCAAACTTCCTCCCTTTATCAAGAGATTATTCATTTGATTTGCTGTTTGTGTACAAACTGTGCATTTACTTAAATAACAATGACTGGACTTCACAAATAACTCCTTGGACATAGTATGCTACAGCACTGAAGGAGGCCATTCGGCCCATCGTGCCTGTGCCGGCAGTCCCACTCCCCCTGCTTTCCCCCGAGCCCTCATGTCGGCTGTGACTCAATTGGCAACATTTTTGCCTCAGAAGGTTGTGGGTTCAAGTCCCATTCCAGAGACAAAAATCCAGGCTGACAATCTCGTGCAGTGCTGAGGGATTGCCGCAATTTTAAAGTAATTGGTGGTAGGGTTTAGAGGGGATTTGAGGGGACATTTTTTCACCCAGAGGGTGGTGGGGGCTGGAACTCACGGCCTGAAAGGGTGGTAGAGGCAGAAACCCTCACCACATTTAAAAAGTACTTAGCTATGCACTTGAAGTGCCTTAACCTACAGGGCTACAGACCTAGAGCTGGAAAGTGGGATTAGGCTGGGTAGCTTTTTGTCGGCCGGCGCGGACACGATGGGTTGAATGGCCTCCTTCTGTGCTGTAAATTTCTATGATTCTATGGCGGAGGTGCCATGTTTCGGATGAGATGTAAAACCAAGGCCCTGTCTGCTCTCTCAGGTGGACGCAAAAGATCCCATGGCGTTATTTCGAAGAAGAGCAGGGAAGTTATCCCCTTGTCCTGGTCAATATTTATCCCTCAATCAACATCACTAAAACAGATTATCTGGTTATCGCATTGCTGTTTCTGGGAGCTTGCTATGCACCTGGCTGCTGCGATTCCCACATTACAACAGGGACTACAATTCATAAGTACTTTATTGGCTGTAAAGTGCTTTGGGACGTCCGGTGGCCGTGAAAGTGCTATAGAAATGCAAGTCTTTTTAGCCCGTTGGGACACAGGGGCCGAAATGGCCCTCCCAGCGCTTGGCCCTGGGGTATTCTGCACCCACAGCACCCAGAGGGTCCCCCTCTTTCATTTCACATCGACTCTCAGGGTTACAGCGGAGTTTTGCAAAATTACTGACGGAGTTTGGCACTCCCAAATATGTAAAGTGCTCCAGACTCGCCCAATCATTGGAGCCCGGCCCTCAGCCACGTGACAAGGAGAGATTCATTGAAACATTGACAGGTGAGGGAGTTACCTACACCTGCTGGCGAGAGAGAGAGAGACTGGGACACAGACTGAGAGCAGAGAGAGAGAGACTGGGACACAGACTGAGAGCAGAGAGAGAGAGAGAGACTGGGACAGGGACAGGGACAGAGCCACAGCCACAGGCAACCAGCAGAGGAGCCCTGGGCCAGGAGAACCTGGAATCGGAGAGCGAGAACTGGGAAAGGCTGCAATAGGAGCCTTGGGGAGCAGTTGGTGGACCGAGCGATCTCCGAGAGGCAGCTCTCTATCACACCCCCCATACCTGGGCTTTGTGTCCTGCAGCAACTCTTGCCCACACCCCGGAGACATAACCTGAGCCAGCAGCTCCGGGAGCCGGTGCTTGGAGCCCCCGTGTGATCCCCATCCTCTCCCTCCCCGGGGATCAGCTGCTCCAGGCTCTCTCTGTTTAACGGGGCTGGCCCGGGGGTGCTGGAGCCATGGGCGAAGGGGTCACCCAGAGCTGGTGGAAGTTCACCTTCCTGCGCAAGAAGAAGAACAGCCCCAAGGTGCTGTACGAGCTCCCGGTAGACCGGAGCAATACCGACAGCAAGGAGTGCGGGGACAGGGAGAGGGAGAGCAGGGCGGACTCGGAGCTGGAAGCCAAGCTGGAGAAGATCGTGGACAAAAGCACCAAAGGCCGGCACGTCAGAGTCTCCAACTCGGGCCGCTTCAAGGAAAAGAAGAAGGTGAGGTCGAGTCTGTCGGAAAATCCCGACTTCTTTAACGATTCCGAGAACGGGGGCGGCCCGGAGCCCTGAACATGCCCCAGGACCTCGCTTCGACCAAAGGACTGCCCCAGACCACTGTGCAGGAGACTGAGCGCCAGCGGTTCCCGAAAGGGTTAACCAGAACCTCCATTCATGGGTCAACAAGAAACCTACTTGGTTAACTCCAGCAATCCGGTTAAAGGGTTAATTTCCCCAATCCAATATAAAGACGAACATTTGGAATCCGTTTAAATTCAGACGACAGTTTTCCGCTGTGATATTTCATCTTCCAACAGTCGTTTTTTTAAGAGACATGATCGTCTATTTTCATTTTTTTAAAGTTTGGCTTACACTTAATTGAAGCCAGAAAGCCAGAAAGTGACTGGTCTCTGAATGCGAAATGAATATTCCTTGGATGATTTCTGGAGGGACTAAAAGTGAAGACTTGTTAAGGAGGAATGGGAGCGTGTGAAAGAGCGGAGGGGAGGGCTTTCTGCCCGACTTACGTGGCCCTGTTATCCCCATCGTGACTGAACATTGTGTGTGTGTGTGAGTGGGTGAGTGTGCGAATCACAGGGATAGTGAGCGAGTGAATCACAGGGTTAGTGAGTGAGTGTGCGAATCACAGGGATAGTGAGTGAGTGTGCGAATCACAGGGTTAGTGAGTGAGTGAGCGAATCACAGAGATAGTGAGTGAGTGAATCACAGGGATAGTGAGTGAGTGTGCGAATCGCGCAAATTAAGGCAACGGTATAATTCACTGTAAAGATGATGCTTTAGGTAAAAAAAAACGACATTGAATTGTGTTGAGTGCATTTTATGTTTAGCCAACAATATGGTTTTGGGTCACAGAGAACTGGGTTTTGGGTGTGCACCACCTGAGTGTACAGTGTAATCAAGGGCACTGGTTTTAATGGGAAACACAAGGATTATCGCAGTGTGATTGGCAAAGGGTGCTAAAGGTTCCTTAATTAAGATAATTTAATTCAAATCAAAATTTGACTAAGTGGTTCGATGTCAGATTTTTTGGTAACGCAATATAAATGCAAGTTGTTATTCAGTCGTAAACTGTTGGCCCTGACGATAGGGAGCCAGGTTTGGGTGCTGTGAGAGAGAGAGAGAGACATGGTGTAACTGCAACTGTGTGACGCTAACTTTTAATAAAGTTTAAAAAGGTTCCCGGATCGTTTACTGCACTAGCTTTACAAACTGCAAAACATCTTCTCCGACATCGGTTAACAACACTGGGAGTGTCTTAAATATTCATCTTTAAGTATATGTGTGCAGGGCATCAGGAGTTTTTTTTCTGCTGGTATCTGTTTATTATGAGTCCTGTGTCGGGCAGTAGCTGCTGTAGAAACGCTGAATAACCAGTGTATTCTGCAATTTGGAGATAGTTATTACTGGCCTCCATTCAGTTTGTACCGACTTCATACTTTGAGTAATTGAGGCCACCAGTGTCTTATTCGTGATGAGGTCTGGTTTTGTACTGAGAAGCTGGGATGGCGTTGGAGGGACGAGGCAGTACCGCAGTTTTACCCCCTGTCACCAAGGTGCTGCATGGCAGACAAGTTTTTAAAAATTAATTCCTGGGATGTGAGCATTGCTGGCAGGGCTGGCATTTACTGCCCATCCCTAATTTTTCTTGAGAAGGTGGTGGTGAGCCGCCTTGAACCGCTGCAGTCTGTGGGGTGAAGGTGCTCCCACAGTGCTGTTAGGGAGGGAGTTCCAGGATTGTGACCCAGCTACGATGAAGGAACAGCCGATATATTTCCAAGTCAAGATGGTATGTGACTTGATGGTGGTGGTCCCATGCACCTGCTGCCCTTGTCCTTCGAGGTGGTAGAGGTTGCGGGTTTGGGAGTTGCTGCCGAAGTGTTGTTTGATGTGTTAGCCACATGTGGCTAATTAGGAATCCAGATGCAGCTAATTGTATTTCTTAGCAAATTAAAAAGTGAGTAATAGACAGAGTTGTTGGTTACGTGATGTCAATACTTCTATTTGGACCGCGGTCTGCATGTGAACTTTAACCCTTCCGTGGGTTTGTTAGTAAAATGGTAAGACAAAAATCTGAGTGTGCGAGTGTTTTCTGTTCGTTGTGTGTTTTATTTCCTTGGTTACTGGATGCTGAAGGAAGGTAGGAAGACTGGCACTTGTGTAAAGCCTTTCATCACCGTGCTGCTTTGCAGCCAATTAAGTCCTTTTGGAGTGTAGTCACCGTTGTAATGTAGGAAACGCGGCAGCCAATTTGTGCACAGCAAGCTCCCACAAACTGCAATGTGATAATGACCAGATAATCAATTTTTGTTATGTTGATTGACGGATAAATATTTGCCCAGGATACCGAGATGAGCTCCCCTGCTCTTCTGCGAAATAGTGCTATGGGATCTTTTACATCCACCAGAGAGGGTACACGGGCCGTTGTTTAACGCCTCATTCGAAAGGCGGCATCTCTAACAGTGCAGTGTTCCCTCAGTACTGACCCTCCAATGGAGCAAGGCTCCCTCTGTACTGACCCTCCAACGGAGCAAGGCTCCCTCGGTACTGACCCTCCAACAGAGCAAGGCTCCCTCGGTGCTGCCCCTCCGACAGTGCGGCGCTCCCTCGGTACTGCCCTTCCAAAAGTGCAAGGCTCCCTCAGTGCTGCCCCTCCAACAGTGCAGCTCTCCCTCAGTACTGCACCTCCGACAGTGCGGTACTCCCTCAGTACTGCCCCTCCGACAGTGCGGCGCTTCCTCGGTACTGCCCCTCCGACAGTGCAGCATTCCCTTAATACTGCACTGGAGCATCAGCCTAGACCACAGGACATCCCAACATGCTTTTCAGTCAATGACTGTTTCAGTGGAGCATTGTGAGGTTCCTCTCAATTATTAATATTTTTAGAGGTAATTATTACAGCGATGTAAAGGGTTAAAGAACCGAATCTTCAGTAAGTGGAGTAACCTAACCCGTGCACACTACATTACAAAAGAACATACAAAATAGGATGAGGAGGCTGCCATACGGCCCCTCGAGCCTGCTCCGCCATTTAATAAGATCATGGCTGATCATCGACCTCAACTCCACTTTCCCGCCCGATCCCCATATCCAAAGAGTCCAAAAATCTATCGATCTCAGCCTTGAATAGACTCATCGATTGAGCATCCTCAGCTCTCTGGGGCAGAGAATTCCAAAAATTCACCACCCCCTGAGTGAAGAAATTCCTCCTCATCTCAGTCTTGAATGGTCGACCCCTTATCCTGAGACTGACCCCTGGTGCTCGACTCCTATGCCAGGGGGAACAAATTCTCAGCATTCCACATCTCCTGTCTTTAAAATGGGTTAATGACTGCTGATAAACGGTGTATATGGAAATGTACTGTGAGCACACTGAGGTTTGTAGGAACTCCCTGGTTGGAGATTATACCCTTCAATATCTGAGGTTGTCTGGGTTAGGGGAAGGTAATAGTGGTGAGTCGCAGTGTGGGAGGGAGTGACCTTGCAAGGGTAGTAGGTTGGAGACAGGTGTCCAACACTGTAGCCTTGATATTCCAAACCAAGTTCACAGAAAGTATAGATCCACACTTGGAGCATAAGGTAAAGGAGCCACGCCTAGTATCTTATAAATATTATACACTTATTTTATCATGCTTGCCTGCAATTCTTTATTGGAGAATGTGCGGCAGGGCCTGAGTGTTGTCTGGTGGATGCTGAATTAACCGATGGCAATTGTGGTGCCCAGCAGACAGAGTTCCTGCCCCTGTCAGTGTGCCTTCTTGGGTACGGCCAATGCCAGGCTCGATTTTGTAAAGTTGACTACAGCCAAATGACTAACCGCTACTCTACCCACGCTGTTTCCACTGCCTCATCACTCTTCCTCAAATTATTTCTTTCCACTCCTGTAATTGTGTCTTTCGTCAATTTTAAGAACATAAGAATTAGGAGCAGGAGTCGGCCATTCGGCCCCTCGAACCTGCTCCGCCATTCAGTGAGATCATGGCTGATCTTCGACCTCAACTCCACTTTCCCGCCTGATTCCCATATACCTCGATTTCTCCTCGACTCCAAAAATCTATCGATCTCAGCCTTCAATATACTCATCGACTGAACATCCACAGCCCCCTGGGGTTCCCCCTCTCTCTAAACTCCAATTCCCTCCCATGCTCTCTCTCTCTCTTTCTCTCTCCGTGACCCCATTACCCTCTACTTGACTTCCATTTTCCCTCTTTCTCTGACCCCCAGTCACCCCTCCAATCCCATTCTCTAGTCTTCCTCTATTGCTATTGCAAATAATATTATAAATAATGATAATAAATATTGCTACTTCACGCGCCCTCTGCCCCGACCAATCTTTCCCAATTTCCCTGTCCTTTCTAAAGATCCTATAGCCTGGATAAGTTATCTCCCTGTCCAGTCATGCTCAGGTTATAGCCAGGTCTCTGTCATCAAATCCTTTGAGCTGAATGTGGGTGCCTAACTCACTGGTTTTGATTATCTTACACTATGTCCATCTGGGTGCAGAAGCCTTATCTGGGTAGTTGCCAACACCTTGCCCATATGCCCTGATAATCCTTCTCTTGCACTGTTTAATGTGCAGTATGGATTTAGCCCTCCCAACGCCCCTAATTAGTTTAAACCTCCCCACATTACCCGACCTGCCCTATCCACGAGGATAAGGCCACCCTCACTGTCCCTTGCCTCATTTGTTGCCTGTGGTCGAGGGGAGATCTGATCCCGGCCTGTAAATAATAAAAGGTTCCGATGAGGTATTGTTTATCCTGTAAATTAAGCACAGGTTTGGAGGATGTGGATGCAACATTTCCGTCTCGCTGACCTACACTGGTTCCCGGTTAAGCAACGCCTCGATTTCAAAATTCCCATTCTTGTTTACAAATCCCTCCATGGCCCTCACCCCTCCCTATCTCTGTAATCTCCTCCAGCCCCACAACCCCGCCCCCCCCCACCGAGATCTCTGCGCTCCTCTAATTCTGCCCTCCTGAGCATCCCTGATTATAATCGTTCAACCATTGGCAGCCGCGCCTTCTGTTGCCTAGGCATTTTTTGAGGATGTAACTAGTAGAGTGGACAAGGGAGAACCAGTGGATGTGGTGTATTTGGACTTTCAAAAGTCTTTTGACAAGGTCCCACACAAGAGTTTGGTGTGCAAAATCAAAGTACATGATATTGGGGGTAATATACTGACGTGGATAGAAAACTGGTTGGCAGGCAGGAAGCAGAGAGTCGGGATAAACGGGTCTTTTTCAGAATGGCAGGCAGTGATTAGTGGAGTGCCGCAGGGCACAGTGCTGGGACCCCAGCTCTTTACAATATACATCAATGATTTGGATGAAGGAATTGAGTGTAATATCTCCAAGTTTGCAGATGACACTAAACTGGGTGGCGGTGTGAGCTGTGAGGGGGACGCTAGGAGGCTGCAGGGTGATTTGGACAGGTTAGGTGAGTGGGCAAATGCATGGCAGATGCAGTATAATGTGGATAAATGTAAGGTTATCCACTTTGGGGGCAAAAACCGAAGACAGAATATTATCTGAATGGCGGCAGATTAGGAAAAGAGGAGGTGCAACGAGACCTGGGTATCATGGTTCATCAGTCATTGAAAGTTGGCATGCAGGTACAGCAGGCGGTAAAGAAGGCAAATGGTATGTTGGCCTTCATAGCTAGGCGATTTGAGTATAGAAGCAGGGAGGTCTTACTGCAGTTGTACAGGGCCTTGGTGAGGCCTCATCTGGAATATTGTGTTCAGTTTTGGTCTCCTAATCTAAGGAAGGACATTCTTGCTATTGAGGGAGTGCAGCGAAGGTTCACCAGACTGATTCCTGGGATGGCAGGACTGACATATGAGGAGAGACTGGATCAATGGGCCTTTATATATTGGAGTTTAGAAGGATGAGAGGGGATCTCATAGAAACATATAAGATTCTGACAGGACGGGACAGGTTAGATGCGGGTAGAATGTTCCCGATGTTGGGGAAGTCCAGAACCAGGGGACACAGTCTTAGGATAAGGGGTTGGCCATTTAGGACCGAGATGAGGAGAAACTTCTTCACTCTGAGAGTTGTTAACCTGTGGAATTCCCTGTCGCAGAGAGTTGTTGATGCCAGTTCATTGGATATATTCAAGAAGGAGTTAGATATGGCCCTTATGGCTAAGGGGATCAAGGGGTATGGAGAGAAAGCAGGAAAGGGGTACTGAGGGAATGATCAGCCATGATCTTATTGAATGGCGGTGGAGGCTCAAAGGGCCGAATGGCCTACTCCTGCATCTATTTTCTATGTTTCTATGTTTCAAGCTCTGGAACTCCCTGCCTAAACCTCTCCGCCTCTCTCCCTCTCTTTCCTCCTTTTAAGACACTCCTTAAAACTTACCTCTTTGACCAAGCTTTTGGTCACCTGCCGTAATTTCTTCTTATGTGGCTCGGTGTTAGATTTATTTGTTTTGTATTATAACTCCTGTGAAGCGCCTTGAGATGTTTTACTACGTTGTCATCATAGGCAGGCAGTCCCTCGAAATCGAGGAAGACTTGCCTCCACTCTAAAAGTGAGTTCTTAGGTGACTGAACAGTCCAATACGGGAATTACAGTCTCTGTCTCACCTGTGACAGACAGTGGTTGAGGGAAAGGGACTGATTTGCTGCACGTTCCTTCTGCTGCCTGCACTTGCTTTCTGCATGCTCTCGGCGACAAGACTCAAGGTGCTCAGCGCCCTCCCGGACGCACTTCCTCCACTTAGGGTGGTCTTTGACCAGGGACTCCCAGGTGTCAGTGGGGATGTTGCATTTTATCAAGGAGGCTTTGAGGGTGTCCTTGAAACATTTCCTCTGTCCACCTTGGGCCCGCTTGCCGTGAAGGAGTGCCGAGTAGAGCGCTTGCTTTGGGAGTCTTGTTACTACGTTAAAGGCACTATATAAGTACAAGTTGTTGTTGTTGTCTAACTTTGCCTCAAGCAAGTTTGTAGTGATTAAGAAAACCTGTTCTCCCCACAGGATAGTGAAGATCTGGAACTAGACGCCCAGAGACGGGAGATGATGAGAATCAATAGGTATTTTTAATGGGACCCAGGACAATTATCTGTTGAGATACGGGTTTGCAGATTAGATACGGATTAACAGTCATGCTGATTATGATTCAGGAGATTTGGGGAAAGTACATAAATGTTCGAAGTAGAGGATCAACGGGCAGGGCCTGTGGGAGTGTTCATTATCTGATTATTCGAGCATGGTCTCTTTCTTACTTTGATAGCCATCAACAGTCAGATCATTTGAATTTAAAGCAGATTAAAAATAGGATTTACTTATATATGTAAATTTTAATTGCTCCACCATTGGCGAACGCGTCTTCAGCTGCCTGGGCCCCAAGCTCTGGAATTCTCTCCCTAAACCTCTCCGTCTCTCTCGCTCCTTCTTTAAAACGCTCCATTAAACCAAGCTCTTTGACCAAGCTTTTGGTCACCTGTCCTGGTATCTCCTTATGTGGCTCGTTATCAAATGTTGTTCGATAACCTTCCTGACAAGCAGCTTGGGATGTTTTACTCCATTAAAGTACCAGTTGTTGTTCAGTTAACTCTTTGCTAAAAAAACTTTTACAATAAATCATTCACAATATTAATTATTGCGTTCACTCTTACTTTGATGGACATTGAGGGTCACCGCCCAATATTCTGTGAAAATATTTTATCGCAGGGGCAATCATCGCGAGAGACAGTGAGAGATACAGACATAGAGAAAGTGTGTGAGACAGAGAGAGAAAGTGTATGGAACATCGGAACAGGAATAGGCCGTTTAGCCCCTCGAGCCTGTTCTGCCATTCAATGAGATGATGGCTGATCTGTGACCTAACTCCATATACCCGCCTTTGCCCCATATCCCTTAATACCTTTGGTTAACAAAAATCTGTTAATCTCAGATTTAAAATTAACAACTGATCTAACATTGATTGCTGTTTGCGGAAGAGAGTTCCAAACTTCTACCACCCTTTGTGGGTAGAAGTGTTTCCTAATTTCACTCCTGAAAGGTCTGGCTCTAATTTTTAGACTTTGACCTCTAGCCCTAGACTTCCCAACCAGCGGGAATAGTTTCTCTCTATCAACCCTATCTGTTCCTCTTAATATCTTAAACTTCGATTAGATCACCCCTTAACCTGTTAAATTCTGGGGAATACAATCTCACCTTGTAATTTAACCCCTGGAGTCCAGGCATAATGCTAGTAAACCCACACTGCACTCCCTCCAAGGCCAATATATCCTGCCTTAGGTGTGGTGCCTAGAACTGCTCACAGTGCTCCAGGTGTGGTCTAACCAGGGCTTTGTACAGCTGCAGCATAACTTCTCCCCCCTTGTATTCTAGTCCTCTGGATATAAAGGCCAGTATTCCATTTGTCGTTTTGATTATCTGTACCTGTTCATGACATTTTAATGATCAATGTACCTGGACCAAGTCTCTTTGGCCATCCAGTGTGTTTAGCCTTTCACCATTTAGAAAGTGCCCTGTTCTATCCTGTTTAGGTCCAACGTTGATAACCTCACATTTGCTGATATTGAAATCCATTTGCCATAATTTTGACCATTCACTGAATCTATCAATAGCTCTTTGTAATTTTATGCTTTAATCTGCACTGCCTACAGTGTCTTCGTGTCATCAGCAAATTTGAATATGTGACTTTCTATCCCATCATCTAAGTCATTAATAAATACAGTGAATAGTTGAGGCCACAACACCGATCTCTGAGGGACACCACTAGTCACATCTGGCCAATTAGAGTAGAATCATAGAATGGTCACAGCACAGAAGGAGGCCATTCGGCCCGTCGAGCCCCTGCCAGCTTTCTGTAAGAGCACTTTCCCGTCAACAGATGTTAGGCTAACTGGTCTATATTCCCTAATTTTCCCCCTCACCTTTCTTAAAAAGTGCAATGACATACAGAGAAAGTGTGAGAGATGAGAGAGAGAGAGAGAGAGAAAGGGATACAAAAAGAATTAAAGAAGACAAGTAGAGATTACAGAAAGAGAATATACTTAAAAAAATGTGTCTGAGCAATGCAACAGGAATTTGTTTGAGCTGTTTTATTGCTGTAATATTAGTGTTTGTTTCAGTGTCACAGTGCATGGGCAGCAAACAGACAAATGGGGTCAGCCCGATTGGTGAGGACAAGGGGAGCGGGTTGAGGCGCTTTCCCCACACTAGCTGGCAGTTTAAAGGTTATGAGTTTAGTCATATTAATCCTTGACCCCCATTTCTTGCACCAGAAGTGAAGGTGGCATCAAATACTTCGTCATGTCCCGGCCAGTGTGTGAATAAAGGAAGCAATGTTCCAGATTCTGTCTTTAATCTCGACTCGAGCACAAAAGTCGAGGCTGAGGGAGCGCTGCACTGTCAGAGGTGCCATCTTTCAGATGAGACGTTAAACCGAGGCCCTATCTGCTCTCTCAGTTGGATGTAAAAGATCCCATGGCACTATTTCGAATAAGAGCAGGGGAGTTATCCCCGGTGTCCTGGGGCCAATATTTATCCCTCAATCAACATAACAAAAACAGATTATCTGGTCATTATCACATTACTGTTTGTGGGAGCTTGCTGTGCGCAAAAAAGCTGGCGTGTTTCCCACATTACAACAGTGACTACACTTCATTGGCTGTAAAGCACTTTGGGACGCCCGGTGGTCGTGAAAGGCGCGATATAAATGAAAATCTTTCTCTCTCTTATTACTTTCCTTCCCCTTCACCATGTGTCAGCTCCCAACCGAGTAACTCGGTACCAAATCTCTGGCATTGCTGCACTTGAACTTGTCATTGTGGAGACCCCATTAGCCTCCTCCCCCACCCCAAATCTGCTTGATAACCTTTTTCAAATAAGGCGATTGCAAGATTAATGTTTCAGCAACAACGTTGTGCTATAAAGGTTCAACCCTTGTTACCTGAGATTCTTCATGCTCTCAGTAACCCTAGACTGTTGGGTAAGAGGGTAAAATGATACAAGCCATTTACATCATGGAGCGGGTTGCAGATATATGAATAGAGCTTAATACCTCCATCTCTCATCGGGAATAGGTAATCAGAGACTTCTGTGATACAGGCACACGCTCTAACTCACTGAGCCATGGTAGTGGGTTCCTCAAAAATTTCATCTCTAACACTGCGGAAAGAATTGTTTAGCTGCTCATGAAACTCGTGTGGGCTGTAAACGGTTCCATTCTCCAACTGCAGCCTTTGCCTGATGGCATGCATCAGCTCCTTACTTGGACATCATCGAATCGTAGAAATTTACATTACAGAAGGAGGTCATTCGTCCCATCATGTCCGCGCCGGCTGACAAAGAGCTACCCAGCCTAATCCCACTTTCCAGCTCTTGGTCCGTAGCCTTGTAGGTTACGAGACTTCAAGTGCACATCTAAGTTCTTTTAAAATGTGGTGAAGGTTTCTGCCTCTACCACCCTTACAGGCAGTGGGTTCCAGACCCTCACCGGCCTCTGGGTGAAAATATTTCCCCTCAAATCCCCTCTAAACTCCAATCTCCAATGCAATCACATCCTTCCTGTAATGCGGTGACCAGAATTGCACACAGTACTCCTGCTGTGGCCTAACCAGTGTTTTATACAGTTCAAGCATAACCTCCCTGCTCTTGTATTCTATGCCTTGGCTAATAAAGGCAAGTATTCTATATGCCTTCTTAACCACCTTATCAACCTGTCCTGCTACCTTCAGGGTATGTGGACATGTTCTCCAAGGTCCCTCTATTCTTCGACACTTCTCAGTGTCCTACTATTTAATGTATATTTCCTTGCCTTGTTAGCCCTCTCCAAATGCATTACCTCACACTTCTCCGGAATGAATTCCATTTGCCACTGTTCTGCCCACCTGACCAGTTGATTGATATCTTCCTGCAGTCCGCAGCTTTCTTCTTCATTATCCACCACACGGCTAATCTTTGCATCATCTGCAAACTTCTTAATCACACCTCCTACATTCAAGTCTAAATCATTGATATATACCACATAAAGCAAGGGACCTAGTACTGAGCCATGCAGAACTCCACTGGAAACAGTCTTCCAGTCATAAAAATACCCATCAACCATTACCCTTTGCTTCCTGTCTCTGAGCCAATTTTGGATCCAACTTGCCACTTTGCCCTGGATCCCATGGGCTTTTACTTTTGTGACCAGTCTGCCTTATGTGGGATCTTAGCAAAAGCCTTGCTAAAATCCATACACACTACCCTCATCAACCCTCCTTGTTTCCTCCTCAAAAAATTCAATCAAGTTAGTCAGGCACAACCTTCCCTTAACAAATCCATGCTGAATTCCCTTGATTAATCCGTATCTTTCTAGATGAAGATTTATCCTGTCCCTCAGGATTTTTTCCAATAATTTTCCCACCAGTAAGGTTAGGCTGACTGGCCTGTAATTACTTGGTCTATCCCTTTCTCCCTTTTTAAACAATGGTACAACATTAGCAGTCTTCCAATCCTCCGACACCACACCTGTAGCCAGAGAGGATTGGAAAATGATGGTCAGAGCCTCTACTATTTCCTCTCGTGCTTCTTTTGACATGTATCAATCTTTCCTTCATTGTCGCTGGGTCAAAATCCTAGAACACCCTTCCTAACAGCACTGTGGGAGTACCTTCACCACACCATGTTGTCACGGTTTGATACCACTGAGTGGCCTTCTGGACAGTTAAGAGTCAACCACATTGCTGTGGGTCTGGAGTCACATGAAAGGATGGTATATTTCCTTCCCTAAAGGACATTAGTGAGGCAGATGCGTTTTTACGACAATCCGGTAGTTTCATGGTCACCATTACTGATACTAGAATTAACTGAATTTAAATTCCCCAGCTGCCGTGGTGCGATTTGAACTCATGTCCTCAGATAATTAGTCCAGGCCTTTGGATTACTAGTAATATAACCACTATGCTACCATTCCCGCTAAGTGTCCATGGCACCTTATATTCCATGGACCAGCGCCTCCCAAACCCATGACCACTACCCCCTAGAAGGACAAGGGCAGTAGGCGCATGGGAACACCACCACCTCCACGTTCCCCTCCACACACCAACCTGACTTGGAAATATATCGGCTGTTCCTTCATCGTCGCTGGGTCACAATCCTGGAACTTCCTCCCTAACAGCACTGTGGGAGCACCTTCACCACACGGACTGCAGCGGTTCAAGAAGGCAGCTCACCACCACCTTCTCAAGGGCAATTAGGGATGGGTAATAAATGCCGGTCTTGCCAGTGACACCCACGTCCCACAAATGAATAAAAAATAAACCGGCAATGTTTTCCCTCTGACTCTGATGTTACGACACAGAATCACCTGAACAGTGAGATACTGGTCGGTAAGTCACTGGCTGATAGGGGTGCTCAGGTATCTATGATCAGGAATCTACTCAAACTCACTTTCACAGCCACATCTCTTTCCTCAGCAACTGTCACTGGCTCCGATTTACTCCACGTGGATTGCAACTGAAATTCCACCCTTCATGTTTCGGATCCACCCAGGATTACAGATATCTCCAAGATATTCAGCGTTCCTCCAACCACTGCTCTTGCCGCATCCTGGGATCCACACTTAACGCTATGCACCACCACATGCACGCTCTCGACCTCTCTCTTCAGCAGGACCGACTCACTCTGTCTCAGAGCTGTCCTGGCCCGCAGTTCCATTTCATCCTTCGCCTCGTCCAGCGCTTCAATATACAATTTTTATTCTTCCTTTCAAGTATCAAGGATCGCAAGCTCCAACAACGTTTGGACACCAACGTCCCTCCGGAACTTTCTTCCCCCACACTCCCCTCTGATCTCATTCCTTCTTCCAATCTCACCCCCTGCCGTGTTTTCACGATCCCCTCTGACCTTCCCCTCTCTGACCCCGAACGATCAGTCCTCAGCAAAGGTCTGAGCTTCATCCCCTTACGCCCCCACCTCAATGAATTTCGAGCTCGGCACGATGCTCAGCTCTTTTTCTGCCGCCTTCGCCTCTGTGCCCACGTCTTCGGCCAGGAGTCTTCCCCCCACACAGCTGACCCTTTCTCCCGTTTTCAGAATTCTCGTTCTACCTGGACCCCTCCCTCTGGCCCCCTACGCTCTCTAGATCTTTTCATTGCAAACTGCCGACGGGACATCGGCCGTCTCAATTTCTCTGCTCCCCTCACTCACTCCAACCTCCCTCCCTCTGAACTTGCAGCACTCCGCTCGCTCACATCCAACCCCAACCTTGTCATCAAACCTGCTGACCAGGGTGGCGCTGTTGTTATTTGGCAAACCGACCTCTACCTTGCAAAGACTCATCACCAACTCTCTGACACCTCCTCCTACCTCCCCCTGGACCATGACCCCACCACCAAACATCAAGCCATCCTTTCCCAGACCGTCACTGACCTCATCTCCTCTGGAGATCTTCCCTCCACAGCCACCAACCTCATAATTCCCCAACCCCACACAGCCCACTTGTTCTCAAGATCCACAAACAGGACTGTCCCGATCGACCCATCGTTTCAGCCTGTTCTTGCCCCACAGAACTTATTGCTTCATAACTTGACTATTTTTTCTCCCCTTGTCCACTCTCTTCCCACCTACATCCGTGACCCCTCCGTCACTTTAACAGTTTCCAGTTTCCTGGCCCCAACCATCTCCTTTTCACCATGGACGTCCAATCTCTCTACACTTCCATCCCCCTCCAGGATGGCTTGAGGGCGCTCCACTTCTTCCTCGAGCAGAGGCCCAACCTGTCCCCATCCCCCACCCTCCTCCGCCTGGCTGAACTTGTTCTCACATTGAACAACTTCTCCTTTAACTCCACTCACTTCCTCCAAATTAAAGGTGTTGCTATGGGAACCCGCATGGATCCGAGCTATGCCTGCCTTTTTGTGGGATATGTGGAACGTTCTTTGTTCCAGTCCGACTTGGGTTCCCTCCCTCACCTCTTTTTCCGGTACGTTGATGACTGTATCGGTGCCGTTTCCTGCTCTCACCTGAACTAGAAAATTTCATTCACTTTGCTTCCAATTTCCACCCTTCCCTCACCTTCACACAGTCGATCTCTGACTCTTCCCTTCCCTTCCTTGACTTCTCCGTCTCCATCTCTGGGGATAGACTTTCGACCAGTATCCACTATAAGCCCACTGACTCCCACAGCTACCTGGACTACACTTCCTCCCACCCCACATCCTGTAAGGACTCCATTCCATTCTCCCAGTTTCTCCATCTCCGTCGCATCTGCTCTGACGTCGCCACCTTTCACACTCGTGCCTCTGGCTAGTCTTCCTTTTTCCTTAACCGAAAATTCGCCTCCGCCATGGTTAACATGGCCCTCGATCGTGTTCGTTTCATATCCCGCACCTCTGCTCTCATCCCATCCCCTCCCTCCCAGAACCACGACAGGGTTCCCCTTGTCCTCACCGTTCACCCCACCAACCTGCATGTTCAACAGATCATCCTCCTCCATTTCCACCACCTCCAGCGTGATCCCACCACCAATCACATCTTCTCCTCCCCTCCCCTCTCAGCATTCCGAAGGGACCGCTCCCTCCGCGACACCCTGGTCCATTCCGCAGTCACCCCCAGCACCCCTTCCCCTTCCCACAGCACCTTCCTGTGCAAGTGCAGGAGATGCAACCCCTGCCCTTTTACCCCCTCCCTTCCCACTGTCCAGGGCCCCAAACACTCCTTCCAGGTGAAACAGCGATTTACTTGTACTTCTTGCAATTTAGTATACTGTGTTCGCTGCTCACGATGTGTTCTCCTCTACATTGGGGAGATCAAGCGTAGTTTGGGTGACCACTTTGCAGAACACCTCCGTTCAGTCCGTAAGCGTGACCCCGAGCTTCCGGTCGCCTGTCACTTTAATTCTCCGCTCCACTCACTCTTTGACCTCTCCGTCCTCGGCCCCCTACACTGTTCCAATGAAGCTCAACGTAAGCTCGAGGAACAGCACCTCATCTTTCGCTTAGGCACTTTACAGCCTTCTGGACTCAACATCGAGTTCAACAAATTCAGACCAGAACCTCAGCCCCTATTTTTTCATATGGCAGCTGCTGATGATTCTGCCATTCCCATTCACACCTCCTCTAGACCCATCTTTTGTTTCTTAACTTGCCCCATTGCCATCTCCTTTTGCTTTGTACAATCATCCATTTTGTCTTTTAATCACTCCTGCATTAAACCGAGGCCCCGTCTGCTCTCTCAGGTGGATGTAAAAGATCCCACAGCACTATTTCAAAGAAGAGCAGGGGAGTTATCCCCAAGTATTTTGCTTTTGTGTTTGAGTTATCCCCGGTGTCCTTGGGCCAATATTTATCCCTCAATCAACATTACAAAAAAAAAGATGATCTGGTCATTATCACATTGCTGTGTGGGAGCTTGCTGTGCGCAAATTGGCTGCTGTGTTTCCCACATTACAACAGTGACTACACTCCAAAAAAGTACTTCATTGGCTGTAAGGCGCTTCGAGATGTCCAGTGGTCGTGAAAGGCGCTATATAAATGCAAGTCTTTCTTTCCTCCCCCTCCCCTTTTCCCTGCCCCTACACTTGATTAAAACCTGTTACATCTCTAACCTTTTCCGTTTCTGACGAAGGGTCATCAACCTGAAACGTGAACTCTGTTTCTCTCTCCACAGATGCTGCCTGACCCGCTGAGTATTTCCAGCGTTTTCTGGTTTTATTTCCGATTTCCAGCATCCGCATTGTTTAGCTTTTGTGTTTATTGTGCTAGGGATGCTCATTCTGTAATAGAATGTCACAGTGAGCCGGGGCTCTGGGCACAGCAGCAGCTCTCTGGGTAAAGTCCACACCTGGCTCGACAGATTTGAATACCATGCAAACTGGGTATCGTGGCAGCACCGTCAGTTTTGCTGCATACGGGCAAGGCATCTATAAACATGCATCTCAGATCACTTACAGACTGGCATCTGTATTTCCCACATTACAACAGTGACTTCACTCCAAAAGTACTTCATTGGCTGTAAAGCGCTTTGAGACATCCGGTGGTCGTGAAAGGCGCTATATAAATGCAAGTCTTTATTTAGGATAACACGTGGGCTGCGGTATATATATGTATATATATAGGGTAATGTAGACTGGGATCTGTAGATATATATCATACATGGACTGGAATCTATATTCTTTACCCAGAGAGCGGTGAGAACGTGGAACTCGCTAAAACATGGAATAGTTGAAGGATGTCATGTATGTAACCACAATGTAACACCACTGTATTACTGTATACACTCAACCTAGATGCACACCTTGAACACAAGGGGGGAAACTTGTGGGAGACACTCCTTACCTGATCACACAGGTATAAAAAGGGAGGTCCCACGCAGGGTCATTGTCTTTGGAGTCCTGTGAATAAAGAGTTAAGGTCACAGAGTGACCTTGTCCCCAGAATGTGCCTCGTGTGGTTTCATACTGTAGAGTAAGGACTTTATATTGGCGACGAGAAACGGGAACTCACGACCCACGAGAATGGTCACTGGTAGCACAGAGGAACGGTACTGTGTTGGGGAGGACTGGGATGATTTTGTCGAGAGGCTTCAGCAAAGCTTTGTTATGAAAGAATGGCTGGGGGATGCAGCGGCCGACAGGCAAAGGGCTCATCTCTTGACCAGCTGCGGACCAAAGACTTACGCGCTCATGAAGGACTTACTAGCTCCCGAAAAGCCGGCGGACAAAATCTTGGAAGAACTTCGCAAATTGATCGGGGAGCACCTCAAACCGGCGAGTAGCATACATATGGCCCGACACAGATTCTACACCCACCAACGTCGTGAAGGACAGAGCATACCGGACTTCGTAGTGGACCTCCTGCATTTGGCCAGCCTCTGTAAGTTCACAGACGCCTGCAAGGGGGAGATGCTAAGGGACTTTTTTGTCAAGGGCATCGGTCATGCGAGAATTTTCCGCAAATTAATTGAAACCAAGGATTTGACCTTGGAAGCGGCGGCGTTGATAGCTCAAACATTCATGGCGGGGGAGGAGGAGACGAAAATAATATACGTGCGCAATTCTGCCTTTAACGCGGCGATGGATCAGGGAGTCAACAAGATCTATGCGACTCAGAACCCCGCAGGCAGGCAGGGGCAGTCCGACACTCCACAGGCAGCAATAGACCCCAGAGTAGGACTTCAACAGAGACAATGACAGGCTGAACGGACATTCACACCATCACAGTGGACAATGCTGGGATGGGGCCATTGACACCCACTAATAGGGTATTTAAGACCAGTCAAAGGAACAGTCAGCGCGGAATGCCTGGCCATAGTCCCTTTGTTCCCAACAATGGAAACTTTAACTCATGCTGGAGGTGTGGGGGAAAACACTCAGCTAGATCTTGCAGATTTCAACAGTTTGTCTGCAGGAACTGCAATCTCAGTGGCCACTTAGCTCGAATGTGCATGACGTCTGCAACCAGACTAATATATGAGGCAGATGGACCAGAAGAGAGTTCTTTGAGGCAGGATGACTTTTGGGGCAAATCGATGGACACCGAGGTTCAGCGGGTCCATGTGGCGAATATTTACAGTTCATACACCAAAACGCCACCAATGATGATGGTTTTATTAAACGGTATCCCAGTACGCATGGAGCTGGACATTGGGGCCAGCCAGTCACTCATGGGTGTTCAGCAATTTGAGAAGCTATGGCCACTTAAAGCCAGTAGACCCAAATTAGCACGTATTGAGACACAATTACGGACTTACACAAAATAAATCATTCCGGTGCTAGGCAGTGCAATGTTGGCAGTCACACACAATGGGTTAGTGAATCGGCTGCCGCTCTGGATTGTCCCGGACAATGGTCCCGCACTGTTGGGGAGGAGCTGGTTAGCCGAGATGAACTGGAAATGTGGGGATGTTCACGCAATGTCATCTGTGGAGCGAAGTTCGTGCTGACAAGTCCTACAACAATTCGATTCACTATTCCAACCTGGCATCGGGACTTTCAAAGGCACTAAAGTAGTGATACACATCACCCCGGACGCCAGGCCAGTGCACCACAAAGCCAGAGCGGTGCCATATGTGATGCGGGAAAAGATCGAGAGCGAATTGGATCGACGGCTGAGAGAGGGCATCATCTCGCCTGTTGAATTCAGTGACTGGGCGAGCCCCATCGTTCCCATCCTAAAAGCGGATGGCTCTGTCAGGATCTGTGGCGACCTCAATTGGGTGTCCCCACAAGATCAATACTTGCTCCTGAGAGCGTAGGACCTCTTCGCCACGCTGGCAGGCGGCAAGCTGTTCACCAAGTTGGACCTCACTTCAGCCTATATGACCCAGGAACTGGCCGACGAATCTAAACTACTGACCACCATCACCACGCACAAGGGACTGTTCGTTTATAACAGGTGCCCGTTTGGCATTCAATCAGCGGCCGCGATTTTTCAACGAAACATGGAAAGCCTGCTTAAATCCATTCCTGGAACGATTGTATTCCAAGACGACATCCTTATCACGGGTCGAGACACCGAGGAACACCTCCACAACCTGGAGGAGGTGCTACGCCGACTGGACCGGGTAGGCCTGCGACTCAAGAAGTCTAAATGTGTGTTCTTAGCTCCTGAGGTTGAGTTTCTGGGCAGGAAGGTTACTGCAGATAGGATTCTGCTCACCGAATCCAAAACGGAGGCAATTCGATGTGCACCCAGGCCCTGCAACACATTGGAGTTGTGTTCATTCCTGAGACTGTTGAATGATTTCGGGAACTTTCTGCTGAACTTGAGCACGTTGTTGGAGCCGCTACACATGCTCCTGCGTAAGGGTTGCGATTGGTTTTGGGGGGACTGTCAGGAACGGGTTTTTGATCGGGCGTGAAACCTACTTTGTTCAAACAAGTTGTTGACCCTGTACGACCCCTGTAAAAAATTGGTTCTGACATGTGATGCATCGTCCTATGGGGTTGGGTGCGTGTTGCAGCAGGGCAATGCTGAGGGTCAACTACAAACTGTGGCTTATGCCTCCAGGTCACTTTTTCAAGCAAAATGGGGATATGGGATCGTCGAGAAGGAACGCTTGCATGTGTCTATGGTGTAAAAAAAAATGCATCAGTACCTCTTTGGTAGGAAGTTTGAATTAGAGATGGACCACAAGCCATTAACATCCCTGTTGTCAGACAGCAAGGCTATCAATGCCAACACATCAACTTGCATACAGCGATGGGCTCTCACGCTGGCTGCTTATGACTACTCCATCTGGCACCGGCCCGGCACTGAAAATTGCGCTGACGCGCTCATCAGGCTTCCACTGGCCACCACTGAGGGGGCAGTGGAGCAAAGCGCCAAGCTGGTCATGGCTGTTGATGCCTTTGACAGCGCAGGCTCCCCCATCACAGCCCGCCAGATCAAAATCTGGACAAGCAGAGGTCCCCTCCTATCCCTGATTAAGAAATGTGTCCTGACTGGGGATTGGGTGCCCGCACACGGAGCATGCCCTGAGCAGGTCAAACCGTTCCACAGACGGGATGGATGAGCTCTCCATGCAAGCCGACTATCTAAATGGGGCAGCCATATAGTTATGCTCCAGAAGGGCAGGGAGGCATTCATCAGGGAACTCCACAGCGAGCACCCAGGCATTGTGCTGATGAAAGCCATTGCCCGGTCACATGTTTGATGGCCTGGAATTGATTCAGACCTGGAACACTGTGTTCGCAGGTGCACGACGTGTGCCCAGCTGGGTAATGCCCCCAGGGAGGTCCCGCTCAGCCCGTGGCCCTGGCCCACCAGGCCATGGTCACGCATTCATGTTGACTACACGGGCCCGTTCATGGGTAAGATGTTCCTTATTGTGGTAGACACGTACTCAAAATGGATCGAGTGCATAATTCTGAATTCATGCACGTCATCCACCACCGTGGAAAGCCTACGTGCGATCTTTGCAACCCATGGCTTGCCGGACATCCTGGTTAGTGATAATGGCTCATGATTCACAAGCTACGAGAGTTTATGTCGGGCAATGGCATCAACCATGTCAGGACTGCGCCGTTCAAGCGGAACGTGCAGTCCAAATCATTTAGCAAGGTATGCTCAGGATTCAAGGACCCTCCCTACAATGCCGCCTATCGCGTCTCCTGCTGGCCTATAGATCCCGACCGCACTCGCTCACGGGGGTCCCACTCACAGAGCTACTAATGAAAAAGACACTCAAAACTCGGTTGTCCCTCATTCACCCAGTCCTGACCGACATAGTTGAGGGCAAGCGCAAGTCACAAAACGAGTACCATGACCGTAATTCGAGGGGGAGATGTATAGAAATAAATGAACCTGTATTCGTCCTCAATCACGCCATGGGGCCCAAATGGCTTGAGGGCACTGTAATTGACAAAGAGGGGAATAGGGTCATCGTGGTAAAACTCAACAATGGTCAGATATGCCATAAGCATCTGGACCAAGTAAAAAAAAGGTTCAGCATGGACACGGAGGAACCTGAAGATGACCATGAGATGGAGCTCACACCACCGCCAGTGAACGAGCAACAAGAGCAATCAGAAGAATGCACAGTCCCTGCGGTCAACCCGGACAGGCCGGAATCACCACAGGTGACAGACACTCACGTCAGTGTCCAACAACCAGAACCCCAACTGCAGCGCTCCACGAGGGAGCGTAGACCACTAAACCTATGATCCCAATAAGACTTTGGGGGGGGGGGGAGGTGATGTCATGTATATAACCACAATGTAACACCACTGTATTACTGTATACACTCAACCTAGATGCACACCTTGACCACAAGGGGTGAACTTGTCGGAGACACTCCTTACCTGATCACACAGGTATAAAAAGGGAGGTCCCACGCAGGGTGATCGTCTTTGGAGTCCTGTGAATAAAGAGTTAAGGTCACAGAGTGACCTTGTCTCCAGAATGTGCCTTGTGTGGTTTCATACTGTAGAGTAAGGACTTTACAAAGGGGAATAGCTCAGATATATTTAAGATACATTTCTCATTCTTGTTTACAAATCCCTCCATGGCCCACGCCCCTCCCTATCTCTGTAACCTCCTCCAGCCCCACAACCCCCCCCCCCCCCCAAGATGTCTGCGCTCCTCTAATTCTGTCCTCCTGAGCATCCCTGATTATAATCACTCCACCATTGGTGGCCATGCCTTCTGTTGCCTGGGCCCCAAGCTCTGGAACTGCCTCCCTAAACCTCTCCGCCTCTCTTTCCTCCTTCAAGACGCTTCTTAAAACCTACCTCTTTGACCAAGCTTTTGGTCACCTGCCCTAATTTCTCCTTATGTGGCTTGGTGTCAAATTTTTTGTCTCATAATACTCCTGTGAAGCGCCTTGGGATGTTTCACTACGTTAAAGGCGCTATATAAATACAGGTTGTTGTTGTTGAAGCGAGATAAATATATAAGACAGAAAGGAAGAGGATATGTCGATACAGTGAGATGAAGAGGGGTGGGAGGAGGCTCGTGTAGAGCAGAAAACCGGCATGGATCTAACGGGCCAAATGGCCTGATGCTGTGCCCTGCATTCTGTGTAATTCCATGTTACGAATAGCAGCCATGGCCATTTCAACCCCAAAAGTCTCGCTAACATTATTTGACTGGGAAAGGATGAGAATTGTCCATTTGCCACAAGACAGTGTGAGTTTAGGAGGCGGGGCAAGGGGTTGGAATGTTGCTCATGCTGGTGTGCGTGTTTGGTTTACGGGGCGCCGCCCAGAATCAGTGTCTAAGGAGCGGTAAACCAACCAGTCAATCAAGAAGGGCTCGTCGTACAGGAAGCAGCTCAGACACAGGCCCCTTTCGTTCCTTCAACAATAAAGAAACTGGGCCCCAGTTTCTCACCTAGCTTCTACATTGGTTTCTGTGTGACGATTGCAAAATCGGGCTGCATTGGAGAGCGTCAACATACAGCTGCGGCGAAGCTTCCGCTCACAAAATGGCCCCAGAAATGGAGCAGATGGGTGCATCAACATGGGTCGCACTCTCACCTCGGGGTCATGAAGGTTGTGAAGTGCAACATCCCCATCGCCACCTGGGAAATCCTGGCCAAAGACCGCCCTCAGTGGAGGAAGAGCATTCGGGAGGGCGCTGAGCACTTTGTGTCTCGTCGCCAACAGCATGCAGAAATCAAGCACCGACAGCAGATAGAGCGTGCAGCAAACCAGTCACACCCACCCTTTCCCTCAACGACTACTTGTCCCACCTGTGACAGAGGCTGTGGTTCTCGTATTGGACTGTACAGCCACCTAAGAACTCATGTTAAGAGTGGAAGCAAGTCTTCCTCGATTCCGAGGGACTGCCTATGATGATGGGGTTCAAGACCCACTCCGGAGAACTGAGCACAAAAGGCTAGGCTCCCAGCGCAGTATTGAGGGAGTGCCGCATTGTCGGAGGGGCAGTACTGAGGGAGCGCCGCACTGTCGGAGGGGCAGTACTGAGGGAGTGCCGCACTGTCGGAGGGGCAGTACTGAGGGAGTGCCGCAC
Organism: Pristiophorus japonicus; assembly: GCF_044704955.1. Lineage (NCBI taxonomy): Eukaryota > Metazoa > Chordata > Chondrichthyes > Pristiophoridae > Pristiophorus > Pristiophorus japonicus. The sequence goes on from NC_091997.1 coordinate 34,607,016, forward strand.
TGTCGGAGGGGCAGTACTGAGGGACGCCGCACTGTCGGAGGGGCATTACTGAGGGACGCTGCACTGTCGGAGGGACATTACTGAGGGACGCTGCACTGTTGGAGGGGCAGTACTGAGGGACGCCGCACTGTCAGAGTGGCAGTACTGAGGGACGCCGCACTGTCGGAGGGGCATTACTGAGGGACGCTGCACTGTCGGAGGGACATTACTGAGGGACGCTGCACTGTTGGAGGGGCAGTACTGAGGGAGTGCCGCACTGTCAGAGTGGCAGTACTGAGGGACGCCGCACTGTCGGAGGAGCAGTACTGAGGGACGGCGCACTGTCGGAGGGGCAGTACTGAGGGAGTGCCGCACTGTCGGAGGGGCAGTACTGAGGGAGTGTGGCACTGTCGAAGGGGCAGTACTGAGGGAGCACCGCACTGTCGGAGGGGCAGTACTGAGGGAGTGTGGCACTGTCGAAGGGGCAGTACTGAGGGACGCCGCACTGTCGGAGGGGCAGTACTGAGGGACGGCGCACTGTCAGAGGGGCAGTACTGAAGGACGCCGCACTGTTGGAGGGGCAGTACTGAGGGAGTGCCGCACTGTCAGAGTGGCAGTACTGAGGGACGCCGCACTGTCGGAGGAGCAGTACTGAAGGACGCCGCACTGTCGGAGGGGCAGTACTGAGGGACGCCGCACTGTTGGAGGGGCAGTACTGAGGGAGTGCCGCACTGTCGAAGGGGCAGTACTGAAGGACGCCGCACTGTCGGAGGGGCAGTACTGAGGGACGGCGCACTGTCGGAGGTGCCTACTTTCGGATGAGACGTTAAATCAAACCCTACCTGCCCTCTCAGAGTAGATGTAAAAGATCCCACGGCCACTATTTCAAGGAAGAGCGGAGGGGGTTGGCGGGGGGGGGTGGGGAGCGTTGGTGGTCCAGGGTATTTACTGGGAGAATCACACCGTCCTGGGGTCCAGCAATGATCGGAGTTCCCCATCCATGGTCTGTGTTTATTGTCCCTTGCTGCAGTGGGACAGAGAGTAAATTCCCGGAGAATCTGCGATCCTGCATCGGGTTGAAGTAGAAGGCAGGAAGAACCTCTGATGAGATCACAGTCTTTTATTATCAGTGGTTACAAGGTACAACAGTAATTACACAATATAAATCATTGGATGTGAAACACTTGGCACTGTTTCTGAATGGCAGGGTTTAATATGAGCATAAAGGTACAATTTTACAGTATCACAGTGGTCACCACAAAATTTCAGTGGAAGGTCACATCACGGTATCCAGCCAACAAATAAAAGCAAAATACTGCGGAAATCTGACATAAAAACAGAAAATGCTGAAAACATTCAGGCAGCATCTGGGGCGAGAGAAACAGAGTTAACGTTTCGGGTCGATGACCTTTCGTCAGAGTGTGTCTCCAGCAGTTTCTGTTTTTATTTCACAACAGGAACAGCCTCTCCTTTCACATGTTTGAATTTTTCTTTTCTCAGGAGTGGGATTTGAACTGATGTTCTCACTGGGATTAATTAGACCAGGCCGCTGGATTACTAGTCCAGCAAAATAAACACCACACAACACTCCCTGTACCCCTGTTTAACTCGAATCGTCCTGAGATGGGCAATCTCAATGGGGCAACAAAAACCCAAACAAAGAAAGTAAGATGGGAGATTAAGAAAGGCAGATTGACCAGGGGACCTGGATAGGGAACTCACGGGCAGGAATGGAAAACCCCTGCATCCTACAACACGGGTGGCCGGACCACTCACTCACAATGATTCTCACAAACCTTTTACAATTTCCCAAATTAAACTATTTTTTGAACATTTTGTGAATAGAAAAAAAAAATTCAATCTTCATAATAAAATGAATAGGGCAGATACACGGAGGGCATGTCGTGCTAGATAACGGGAACAGACCCTCACAGGGGGCAGTTATTGTATGTGGGACATAGTTAGTGAGGTGACGCAGGGCAGGTGGGGTAACCAATAGAACCCGCCCCCAATCGCAACCCCCACCTCCCGACACCCAGGGGGAGACTGTTCCACACGGGGCAGGCAGTAGGTTGTCCCCGAGGCCGAATGGTCTTTTTTCCACGTTAGACAGCGAGTGGGGCAGGTGGTCCGATATCGGGAGGCCTGGAACTCGAATCTGACCAGTTCCATATCCGCGCAGTTCCCAGAGAGGGGAAGGCGCCGACTGGACAAGGAGCCAGGAACCCCGCCCAGTACCCCCCCCCCGCCAACCTCGGGTTCCCAACTCTGGCTGGACACATTCCTCATCATCATAGGCAGTTCCTCGGAATCGAGGAAGACTTTCTTCCACTCCCAAAGTGAGTTCTTTTGGTGGCTGAACAGTCTAATATGAAAGCCACAGACCCTGTTACAGGTGGGACAGACATTCGTCGGGAGAAGGGGTGGGTGGGGCTGGCTTGCCGCGCGCTCCTTCCGCTGTCTACACTTGACCTCGTCACGCTCTTTACGTTGGGACCCGAAGAGCTCAACGCCCTCCAGGATGCACTTTCTCCATCTCGGTCTTCGGCCAGGGTCTCCCAGGTTCCATCAGTTAGAGGTGGGCGGTCATGTAATGAAACCTCCACATTCCTGGAGATTTCATCACATGACCGCCCACCTCTAACTGCCCTGCCCCCACCTCTCCCACCATTGGTCGCCTGACATGCCCTTTCTCGCGGTGCCCTGCTTCCCCACAGCCAATCAGAACGGGAATAGACTCTTCGTTACCTGATTTGATGATTCCTGGCTGTCAGTCAAACAATCTTTATCCCCCAATCTCAAATATTTTATTATAACTAATAAACAAAACCGTTCAAAGAAAACACTATTTTTTTGAAAGGCCCTCTCTATGATGTTTCTCCCGGGTTTGCTGCCAGCAGTGTGCGCTGGAGATTGATCGTCAATTCCTCGGGACTCCAGGTCAATCCTGCAGGGTTGGTGACCCCCACTCTGAACCAAAAGGCAGTGAGGCTCCTTTTCAGAATGGCAGGCAGTGACAAGTGGGGGTACCACAGGGCTCAGTGCTGGGACCCCAGCTATTTACAATATATGTCAATGATTTAGATGAAGGAATTGAGTGTAATATCTCCAAATTTGGAGATGGCACTAAGCTGGGTGGCAGTGTGAGCTGTGAGGAGGAAGCTAAGAGGCTGCAGGGTGACTTGGACAGGTTAGGTGAGTGGGCAAATGCATGGCAGATGCAGTATAATGAAGATAAATATGAAGTTATCCACTTTGGTGGCAAAAACAGGAAAGCAGAATATTATCTGAATGGTGACAGATTAGGAAAAGGGGAGGTGCAATGAGACCTGGGTGTCATGGTACTTCCGTCATTGAAGGTTGGCATGCAGGTACAGCAGGTGGTGAAGAAGGCAAATGGCATGTTGGCATTTATAGCGAGAGGATTTGAGTATAAGAGCAGGGAGGTCTTACTGCAGTTGTACAGGGCCTTGGTGAGGCCACACCTTGAATATTGTGTACAGTTTTGGTCTCCTAATCTGAGGAAGGACATTCTTGCTATTGAGGGAGTGCAGCGAAGATTCACCAGACTGAATCCCGGGATGGCAGGACTGACATATGAAGAAAGACTGGATCGACTAGGCTTATATTCACTGGAATTTAGAAGAATAAGAGGGGATTTCATAGAAACATAAAATTCTGATGGGATTGGACAGATTAGATGAATGTTCCCGATGTTGGGGAAGTCCAGAACCAGGGGTTACAGTCTAAGGATAAGGGGTAAGCCATTTAGGACCAAGATGAGGAGAAACTTCTACACTCAGAGAATTGTGAACCTGTGGAATTCTCTACCACAGAAAGTTGTTGAGGCCAGTTCGTTACATATATTCAAAAGGGAGTTAGATGTGGTCCTTACAACTAAAGGGATCAAGGGGTATGGAGAGAAAGCAGGAATGGGATATTGAAGTTGCATGATCAGCCATGATCATATTGAATGGTGGTGCAAGCTCGAAGGGCCGAATGGCCTACTCCTGCACCTATTTTCTATGTTTCTATGTTTCTAATTTGGAACCTCCTGTCGCCCGGATGTGATCCACAAACCGGGGCGAGGGAACCAGGAGGCTTCCTAATCTCTACGACTCACCGCCCAAACCAGCCATCAGTCGAGCTCTCTCTTGTAAGAAAATCTAACTTCCTCCCCCTCCCCCTTAATCACTAAACAGACCCTCCATCCCAAACAAAAAGGTTGTGGGGGTTGAAGATTTGGCCAAGTGCCGAAGAGGAGGGGTGAAGCCAAACGTGCTGGGGATTCATGGCCGAGGTCCGACTCCTCGAACGCCTGGTCCTTGAGCATCCCCCGATTTGAACCGCTCCACCATTGGCGGCCGTGCCTTCAGCTGCCTGGGCCCCAAGCTCTGGAATTCCCTCCTGTAATGTAAGCACCTGTGAGGATGCTCACAGGTTTGAAGAGCTGTTGCCATCATTTGAAGGGGCTGCTCCTCAAATTCTGGTTGGACTTCAGTCCCACGCTCCTGATCTTTGGGCATCCTGTGCGAAGGGGAGCGGGCAGGTCGGAAGGCCTCTTCGTGGGCCTGCTCCTGGGCATGGCCAAGGTGGCTATTAACTGGTCCAGGCAGTGGGCGGTCAAGGTGGTCGATCAGCCTGACTGCCTGCCTCTCTTCCGCGGTTACATCCAAGCCATGGTGGCCCTGGAGATGGAGCATGCAGTGTCCACCGGTACGCTCATGGCCTTCCGCGAGAGGTGGGCGCCGGAGGGACTGGAGTGCATCATCACCCCCGGCAACCGAATTTTAATTTGATCTGTTAGTGTCTAAAGTTTAATTTGTTCATTTGTTGGTTTTGGTGCCCCTTTAATAAGGGGGAATTTGATTTACAGGTTCAACTAAAATAATTGTAGAGCTGTTGCATTGTGAGTGGCTTAGCCAGTCACGTGATGTTCTCAAGACTCAATAAAACCCCAGTCAGTTGGGTCTAGGTCATCCACGATGAGGTATGCAGTTGTGAGCCTGTTGGATGTAGTGTGATTGTTAAACCTTTCTTAACAAACCAACTAGTTCTTAATAGCAATGTGTTGCTATGAATTTTTAAGCAAAGAACCCATGAAGCAAACACATTACACCTCCCTAAACCTCTTCGCATTTAAGTCGTTCCTTAAAATGTAAATATTTTCTTTATGAGGCTCGGTGTTAAATTTCTGTCTGATAATCTCTTCCTGTGAAGCGCCTTGGGACCATTTTAACTATGTTAAAGGCGCTATATAAATGCATGTTGTAGTTGGACCACCATAGAGCCCTCATTGATTGTATCGGATAAGAACATAAGAACATGAGTAGGCCATCTAGCCCCTCGAGCCTGCTCCGCCATTCAAAAAGATCATGGCTGATCTGGCCGTGGACTCAGCTCCACTTACCCGCCCGCTCCCCATAACCCTTAATTCCCTTATTGGTTAAAAATCTATCGATCTGTGATTTGAATACATTCAATGAGCTAGCCTCAACTGCTTCCTTGGACAGAGAATTCCACAGATTCACAACCCTCTGGGAGAAGAAATTCCTTCTCAACTCGGTTTTAATTTGGCTCCCCCGTATTTTGAGGCTGTGCCCCCTAGTTCTAGTCTCCCCTACCAGTGGAAACAACCTCTCTGCCTCTATCTTGTCTATCCCTTTCATTATTTTTAATGTTTCTATAAGATCACCCCTCATCCTTCTGAACTCCAACGAGTAAAGATCCAGTCTACTCAATCTATCATCATAAGGTAACCCCCTCATCTCCGGAATCAGCCTAGTGAATCGTCTCTGTACCCCCTCCAAGGCTAGTATACCCTTCCTTAAGTAAGGTGACCAAAACTGCACGCAGTACTCCAGGTGCGGCCTCACCAATACCCTGTACAGTTGCAGCAGGACCTCCCTGCTTTTGTACTCCATCCCTCTCGCAATGAAGGCCAACATTCCATTCGCCTTCCTGATTACCTGCTGCACCTGCAAACTAACTTTTTGGGATTCATGCACAAGGACCCTAAAAGAGTTTCATGCACAAGGACCCCCAGGTCCCTCTGCACCGCAGCATGTTGTAATTTCTCCCCATTCAAATAATATTCCCTTTTACTGTTTTTTTTCCCAAGGTGAATGACCTCACATTTTCCGACATTGTATTCCATCTGCCAAACCTTAGCCCATTCGCTTAACCTATCTAAATCTCTTTGCAGCCTCTCGGTGTCCTCTACACAACCCGCTTTCCCACTAATCTTTGTGTCATCTGCAAATTTTGTAACACTACACTCTGTCCCCTCTTCCAGGTCATCTATGTATATTGTAAACAGTTGTGGTATCAGCACCGATCCCTGTGGCACACCACTAACCACCGATTTCCAACCCGAAAAGGACCCATTTATCCCCACTCTCTGCTTTCTGTTAGCCAGCCAATTCTCGATAAATGCTAATACATTTCCTCTGACTCCGCGTACCTTTATCTTCTGCAGTAACCTTTTGTGTGGCACCTTATCGAATGCCTTTTGGAAATCTAAATACACCACATCCATCGGTACACCTCTATCCACCATGCTCGTTATATCCTCAAAGAATTCCAGTAAATTAGTTAAACATGATTTCCCCTTCATGAATCCATGTGAATAAGAAGATAGTTGCCCGGGATAGCCTGCATTATCCGCCATAACGGAGGGCCCTCCCCCGCACTCGAATAATCGAGTATCGAAATGGTCCAGCAACAGATGAAGTGATGTCATCTTTCTCGGAGCAAGGCTGGTGTTGGTCAGTCAGGCGGTGGTTGCTGGATTGTGTAACTGGGCTGCGTCTACCAAAATTCCCCGGGCCCCTCGGGAAGGTGGATAACTATTGTGCGGGTCCAAGGACCGAAGATTAAAAATGCAAGCGATTGTCCAGGGATGGGGTGGGCTGGAAGGTCTGTTCCTATCGCGTCACCTTATTCCAACAGACAATTTAATGTGAAACGTGTCAGTGCTTGAAGAATTTGAAAGAGAAATCCATTATTCTCTGACTGGAATGAGTAGTTTGAAGACTGAGTTTCGATGGCAGTGACAGTTGTCACGGTGATAGTCTCTTATACACCCAATCACCTTCAGCCTTGTGAATCATGGAAGGTTCTCGATCTTGCCCCTCCTGCAAACGCTGGAACAGGATTCGGTCGTGCAGACGGTTGGTCTGTCCTTGCCAGAACTCAATAGTGTTGGGCTCCAGGAGGTAACCGCCCCTTCAAAACAACAGCATACGTAGAATTACATCGCGTGTACAGCCCAGAAACAGGCCATTCGGCCCCCACGGGTCCGTGCCGGGGTTTATGCTCCACACCAGCCCCCTTCCACCCCTCTCCATCTCACCCTATCACCATATCCCTCTATTCCTTTCTCCCTCGTGTGTTTATCTAGCCTCCCCTTAAATACATCTCTGTTATTCATCTCAACCCCTCCCTGAGGCAGCAAGTTCCACATTCATAGAAGAATAGAATCATAGAAATTTACAGCACGGAAGGAGGCCATTCGGCCCATCGTGTCCGCGCCGGCCGACAAAGAGCCATCCAGCCTAATCCTACTTTCCAGTTCTTGGTCCGTAGCCCTGCAGGTTACAGCACTTCAAGTGCACATCCAAATACTTTTTAAATGTGGTGAGGGTTTCTGCCTCTACCACCCTTTCAGGCAGTGAGTTCCAGACCCCCACCACCCTCTGTGTGAAAAAAACTCCTCTCTGACCACTCTCTAGGTAAAGACGTTTCTCCTGAATTCTTGATTGGATTTATTAGTGACGTCCATGTCTAAATGCACTGGCGTATGCGAAAAAATTCTGCTCGAACGTTAGAGGTCAAAGTTCAGGCTCATGACCCCTCCCTATCTCTGTAACATGGGACCAGACTGGGTAAGGACGGCAGATTTCCTTCCCTAGAGGGACATTGGTCAACCAGTTGGGCTTTTATGACACCCCAACAGCTTCATGGTCACTTTTACTGGCTTATAGTTCCAGATTTATATTAGCTGAATTCTCAGACTGCCGTGGTCATGTTCTCTAGGTTTACCAGTCCAGTAATATAATCACTACACTGACCGTGCCCCCAGAAGGGAAGGGCTTGCTCGGTCAGCTCTCAGTCATCACTCACCAGTACTCAGGCATCGGTACCTCCCTCTCTTTGTACAGCTCCTCTAGTTGGGCGTTCTTCTTCCTTAGAAACTGGGAAGAGGACAGCAATAAGTGGATGTCACACTGGGGGAACCGTAAAGCTTGGGCCAGACGCCGTCCGGAGTAACCGTGTCCAGTTCTGAGCCCCACCCCTCAGGGAGGATATATTCACCAGAATGGTACTGGGGCTGAAAGGGTTAAATTCTGAAAGCAGATTACACAGAGTAGTTCCTCGAGTGTAGAAGATTAAGAGGGCGATCTAATTGAAGTGTTTAAAATGATTAAAGAATTCGATAGGGTAGAGAGAGAAACTATTCCCTCTGATGGGGAGAGTCCAGAACAAGGGGGCATCACCTTAAAATTAGAGCCAGGCCATTCAGGGTGATGTCAGGAAGCGTTTCTTCACACAAAGGGCAGTGGGAATCTGAAACTCTCCCCCCAAAAAAGTTGTTGAGGCTCGGGGGGTCAATTGAAAATTGCAAATCTGAGATTGATAGATTTTTGTTGGGCGAGGGTATTAAGGGTCACGGAACCAAGGCGGGTAGATGGAGTTAAGGTACAGATCAGCCGTGATCTGATTGAATGGCGGAACAGGCTCGAAGAGCCGAATGGCCTCCTCCTGTTCCGATCTTCACTTGCTGCCTTGTTGTGGTGAGAGGATGGGGGAACGCTCCGCAGATTTAGTTTGAAAGATTCCCCTGTGTCTTGGACATGGTGTGCCCAGCAATGTCGAACCACGCGAGGCATCACGACTGCCCCTGAGCCCGTTCTTACCCCATGTCACTCATGCACTTTCCCGGGGGAGGGCTGGGGTTGAACTCAACCAGGAATACTGGCTAACTTTTCCTGCTCCACACTCAGGTGCTGAGGCCAATTGTAGCGCCCCCTGCTGCTGCTCAGCTAACACTACAGACCGGGGACCTTCCTCGTCAAGGCTCGTTATGACACTGGGTGGGGCATTTACCAACCGAGTCATCATGGTTGGGGGGGGGAGGGGGGAGGTGAATAAGGTGGGGACACACTAATATAATTGGCCTATACACAGTAAATCACATGAAAATCAAACAGCCCCATCAAAACCACAAATCACTGCCCAACCCTCCCTCAGGGAAATTATTTAATAACTAGTTAAGCTATCATCAGCTACACGACAAGAACACGATACAGAGACACGCAAGGGGTGGGGGAATTGATCAGGGTTGCTGCTTCTGATTGCTGTCCAGTGACTCTTGATGCAGAGCACATGTGTGCGTGCATGACTGTGTGTGTGTGTGTGTGAGAGCTGGCGAGCGTGTTACAGCGTGAGTCCGTGTGCACGTGAGTGGAAGAGCATAATTACGTGCAAGTGTGTGTGAGTGTGTGCATGTGTGATGGCAGGAGAGGCCAGGTCAGCTTTGGTTGTGATGCACCCTGCAGTGGGATAGCCCGATGACAATCACTGTCTTGGCTTCTACAGGAAAGCCGGTCCGAGGGGGAGGGTCTGCGGGGGGTGGGGGGTGGCATCTGTCAGCTCCAGGGGAAGAGAGGGAAAAACAGAGACTTTTTTGGGGAAATGACAATAAGTGACTGAATTTATAGAATACTCAGCTCGGTTATTCATTAAGCTCACATTCTTCCTGCACAGGGCCCTAGGCTGGTAAAATATAAGCCGTCTCCTTGGCAACGGCACATTCCCACTCTTGCAAAAAGTGCAAGATGCGAGGGAGATGACGGGAAAGGTTTCTGCACAGTGACTGTGGCCACTGAGCTGGGAGCTCGGCACGGGCTGGAGTGAAGAAATGATCCACAGGCCATGATCGGGCGGGTGGTGCGAGGGGCCGATGAGATGGGTGGGGGGGGGGACTCGATGGGTGACTGTGGAGCAACAGACCCGGGGTGAATGGTTGAGCTGTGAGGGTGCTGAAAATTCTGAGGTTTTGCTCCATTCCCTTTGGCAATCAGGAACCGTTTATACAAAACTTCAACCCAGGAGATGCAATGGGATTTGGGCTGTGGGAGGAGATTCAATGGGTGGGTGGGTGGAGTCAGTGATAGGGGAGTGTGTCCATGGGCTGTGGGAGGAGATTCAATGAGTGGGTGGGTGGAGTCAGTGATAGGGGAGAGTGTCCATGGGCTGTGGGAGGGATTGGTTGTATGGCCTTTACTAGCTCCATGCTTTCCTCTGTTACACCCACCGTAACCGAGGCCCATGCGGTTCTGTGCACACACCTCTCTGTCCGGGATCACCGTGCTCTGACGGCTAATCGCGGCACCAATCTGGCTGCTCTTGGGCCGGGAATGGAAGTACTCCTCGGAATCCTTGTCTGGTAATCTTGCCACACGCCCTTCTATACGCACCTAAGGAGAGTGAGTATTCGTGGTCAGTCTCTCTGCCCAATTGACGTACCGGCAAGTGGAACAGGACCACAGAGGCAGCAACATGCTCAACATATTATAAACAGGATACAGAGGCACTGGAGAGGGTGCAGAGAAGATTTACAAAGATGATACCAGGAATGCGAGGGTATACATATTAGGAAAGGGTGAACAGGCTAGGTCTCTTTCCCTTCAAAAGAGAAGGCTGAGGGATGACCTAATAGAGGTCTTTAAAATGCTGAAAGGTTTTGATAGAGTGGATACAGAGAGAATGTTTCCACTTGTGGGGAAGAGCAAAACTAGAGGCCATCAATATAAGATAGTCACCAAGCAATCCAATGGGGAATTCAGGAGAAACCTCTTTACCCAGAGAGTGGTGAGAATGTGGAACTTACTGCCACAGGGAGTGGTTGAGGCGAATAGTATCGATGGATTTAAGGAGAGGCTGGACAAGCATATGGGGGAGAAGGGAATAGAGGGTTATGCTGATAGAGTTAGATGAGGAAAGACGGGAGGAGGCTCGAGTGGAGCATAAATGTCGGCATGGACTGGTTGGGCCGAATGGCCTGTTTCTGTTCCGTATCCTGTGTAAATTAAAAAGAAAACATCACACTGAGCATGCTCCGTGGGGTCCAGGATCCAGCTCGGGTGGGGGGAGCAGCGGATGGTTGACTGGATAGACATCAGGACCAGGATCCTTGGCTGATTTTGTTCCCTGCTCTAACACAGTGGGGCGGTTGTAGCGCCTCCTACTGGTGTGAGCAGCTAGGGTGTCAGCATTGACTCGGTGGGCAGCACTCTCGCCTTTGTGTCAGAAGGTCGTGGGTTCAAGCCCCACTCCAGTACTTAGGTATATAATTGGTTCCGATGTGTTTTGGGGCGCCTTGAGGAAATGAAAGGCATTATATCAATGCACGTTCATTCTGTCAGACACAATTAGTGAGAATTAAATGCGGGAGTGAAAGAAAGGTACATTTAAAAAATGAATAAATATGTAAATGAGAACGTACTTGCCTATTAAGGGCCTCCCAGTAAAAGACGATTGCTGCAACTGGATTGGTTTCCTGGAGAAAGACAGCAATATTAGCATGTTGTGCAGTCCTGGCCTAAATTAACTGTGATTGATGATGAATAAATGATGGTGAGGTGTGACTGAGTGTTATACTGAGGGCGAGGTTTAAGAAAGAAAGACTTGCAAAGCTTTTCACGACCACCAGATGTCCCAAAGCGCTTCACAGCCAATGAAATGCCCCAGCAGGCCACTCAGTCACCACACGGACTGCAGCGGTTCAAGAAGGCGGCTCACCACCACCTTCTCAAGAGGCAATTAGGGATGGGCAATAAATACCAGCCTTGCCAGCAACGCCCACATCCCAGGATGAATTTTAAAAAATGACTTTTTGAATTGTAGAACCTGTTGTAATATGGGAAATGCGTCAGCCAATCTGCGCACAGCAAGCTCCCACAAACAACAATGAGATAAATGTGTTATAACGAGGTGAGGTTTAGAGAGTTGAGAATGAGGCTTGCGATTTGCAATTGGTACACAGCTGACCAATTGAGCACCTACTCACCAGCTCCTTGCCCTTCCTGCTCTCATAGTTTGTGTAGAATCTGAAGCCATCGGGCCCAAACCCTTTCAGAAGCAGCATTCGAGCAGACGGCCTTCCGTCCCTAGAAAAGACACAGAAACAGAGAACCTGAAATAACTAAAACCCGCTTTGAAATCCCATCGTGAATTCTATCCCTTCTCCAACTAATTACAACGTCGGTTTCTCAGTCAATCGAACAACACGTGGCTGAGGATTCACACCATCGTGCTATAATTGTGTTTGGCTTTGCCCTATCATCAAACTCCCACTGATCAAACGGTAAACCCATCACGGCTCATTAGCGGTTAATATGGTACGGTAGCAGAGTGGTTACATTACTGGGCCAGTAATCCTGAGGCCTGCACTAGTGATCTGAGACAAGAGTTCAAATTCCACCATGGCAGCTGGGGAATTTAAATTCAGTTAATTAAATAAATCTGGAATAAAAAGCTGGAGTCAGTAATGGTGACTAATGTCCTTCAGGGAAGGAAATCTGCCGGCCTTATCTGGTCTGGGCCTATATGTGACTCCAGACCCACAATGTGGTTGACTCTTAACTGCCCTCAGAAATGGCGGCTCACCACCACCTTCTTGAGGGCAATTAAAGACAGGCAATAAATAACTGAGTTGTTACAGAGTATTCACAGGCCATTCGGCCCCCACAGGTCCGTGCCGGGGTTTATGCTCCACACCAGCCCCCCTCCCACCCCTCTCCATCTCACCCCATCACCATACCCTTCTATTCCTTTCTCCCCCATGTGTTTATCCAGCCTCCCCTTAAATCGATACTATTCGCCTCAACCCCTCCCTGTGGCAGCGAGTTCCACATTCTCACCACTCTCTGGGGAAAGAAGTTTCTCCTGAATTCCCCTTTGGATTTATCAGTGACTATCTTATATTGATGACCCCGAGTTCTGGTCTCCCCCACAACTGGAAACATCGTCTCTACGTCCACCCTATCGAACCTCTTCATAATTTTAAAGACCTGGATCAGGTCGCCCCTCAGCCTTCTCTGATCTAGAGAAAAGAGCCCCAGCCGGTTCAGCCTTTCCTGGAATCATCCTTGTAAATCTTTTTCCCGCTCTCCTCTATATCCTTTTTTATAATATGGAGACCAGAGCTGTGCACAGTACTCCAAGTGTGGTCTAACTAAGGTTCACATAACCTCTATAGCACAGAAATAGGGCATTCGGGCCAGCTGGTCTATGCCTGTGTTTATGCTCCATACAACCTCCTCCCACCTTGCCCCACTGCCGTATCCCCCTACTTCCCCTGAGAGAATCAAAGGATATGGGGATCACACGGGAAAGTGGGGTTGAGGTAAAGATCGGCCATGGTCTTATTGAATGGCGGAGCAGGCTCAAAGGGCCGAATGGCCCATTCCTGCTCCTAATTCATGTTCTAATGTCCTCTGTTAGTAATGGACCCCATTATTGCACAGGTTTGACATTTCTCTTTGACCCATATTTTAATGTTAACCTCAATGAATTTAACTAGCGGACAAGGAGCTTTCTCATCAACACTGTAACACCGTGCCACTATACCGTCTTTCGGTAGGGTGGGGGACCCATGCACTTTCCAACGTTAATTCTACTTCAGGCCTTTTGGTGAATGTTTGTCGACACTGCCTTAGTTCCAGCGAGGAGATTGGCGCAAGAGGTTACCTGGCACGGGTGATTACCTGCCGCTCATGGTTACTTGGCGCTCGTGGTTACCTGTCGCGGGTGGTTACCTGCCGCTCATGGTTACCTGGCGCGGGAGGTTACCTGGCGCGGGAGGTTACCTGGCGTGGGAGGTTACCTGGCACGGGAGGTTACCTGGCGTGGGAGATTACCTGGCGTGGGAGGTTACCTGGTTCGGGAGATTACCTGGCTCAGGAGGTTACCTGACTCGGGAGGTTACCTGGTGCGGGAGGTTACCTGGCGTGGGAGGTTACCTGGTGCGGGAGGTTACCTGGTGTGGGAGATTACCTGGTGCGGGTGGTTACCTGGCTCAGAAGGTTACCTGAATCGGGAGGTTACCTGGTGCGGGAGGTTACCTGGCGTGGGAGGTTACCTGGTGCTGGAGGTTACCTGGTGCGGGAGGTTACCTGGTGCAAGAGGTTACCTGGTGTGGGAGGTTACCTGGTGTGGGAGGTTACCTGGTGCAAGAGGTTACCTGGTGTGGGAGGTTACCTGGCGTGGGAGGTTACCTGGTGCGGGAGGTTATCTGGTGCGGGAGGTTACCTGGCGTGGGAGGTTACCTGGTGTGGGAGGTTACCTGGTGCTGGAGGTTACCTGGTGTGGGAGGTTACCTGGTGCTGGAGGTTACCTGGCTCGGGAGGTTACCTGGTGCGGGTGGTTACCTGGCTCGGGAGGTTACCTGGTGCGGGAGGTTACCTGGTGCTGGAGGTTACCTGGTGTGGGAGGTTACCTGGTGCTGGAGGTTACCTGGTGCTGGAGGTTACCTGGTGCTGGAGGTTACCTGGTGCTGGAGGTTACCTGGTGTGGGAGGTTACCTGGTGCGGGAGGTTACCTGGTGTGGGAGGTTACCTGGTGCTGGAGGTTACCTGGTGTGGGAGGTTACCTGGTGTGGGAGGTTACCTGGTGCGGGAGGTTACCTGGTGCTGGAGGTTACCTGGCTCGGGAGGTTACCTGACTCGGGAGGTTATCTGGTGTGGGAGGTTACCTGGTGCGGGAGGTTACCTGGTGCTGGAGGTTACCTGGCTCGGGAGGTTACCTGGTGCGGGTGGTTACCTGGCTCGGGAGGTTACCTGACTCGGGAGGTTACCTGGTGTGGGAGGTTACCTGGTGCGGGAGGTTACCTGGTGCTGGAGGTTACCTGACTCGGGAGGTTACCTGGTGCGAGAGGTTACCTGGTGTGGGAGGTTACCTGGTGCTGGAGGTTACCTGGCTCGGGAGGTTACCTGGTGCGGATGGTTACCTGGCTCGGGAGGTTACCTGACTCGGGAGGTTACCTGGTGTGGGAGGTTACCTGGTGCGGGAGGTTACCTGGTGCTGGAGGTTACCTGGTGTGGGAGGTTACCTGGTGCTGGAGGTTACCTGGTGCGAGAGGTTACCTGGTGCTGGAGGTTACCTGGTTCTGGAAGTTATCTGGTGCTGGAGGTTACATAGAAACATAGAAAATAGATGCAGGAGTAGGCCATTCAGCACTTCGAGCCTGCACCACCATTCAATAAGATCGTGTCTGATCATTCCCTCAGTACCCCTTTCCTGCTTTCTCTCCATACCCCTTGATCCCTTTAGCTGTGAGGGCCATATCTAACTCCCTCTTAAATATATCCAATAATATATGGCGCTCGTGGTTACTTGCCGCTTGTGGTTACCTGGCGCTTGTGGTTACCTGGTGCTTGTGGTTACCTGGCGCGGGAGGTTACCTGGTGCTGGTGGCGAGGCACATGGCATTAGCCTCCCGGATAGACGGGCATGTCGTGGCCGCTTCGAACCAGTCAGCAAACTGCTTCATGGGGTCCAGAGAAACCAGCTGATTCTCTTCAAAAGCCTGGCAACAAAGACAGAGAGGAATATAAACACACAGACACACCGAGGCAGCAGCAGGTGTACTTTGCAAAGGTTTATTTGGTGCGGGTTGTGGGTGACCTTGGTGAGGTTACTCTTACTGGCAGTCCCTGAGAAGGTGGCGATGGGGCAGCTCCTATCTCCGGGCGTACGCGCATGTACATACTTGCAAACTCTGCAGAGACAAGTCATTTATCACTATTGCCATGTAATTATATAGATTTTTCGACAGCACCTCACAAACCCGCGACCTCTAGAAGGACAAGGGCAGCAGGTGCCTGGGAACACCACCACCTCCACGTTCCCCTCCAAGACTTTGATATCATAATGTATTTGCTTCATGGGTTCTTTGCTTAAGAATTCATCGCAACACATTGCTATTAAGAACTTGTTGGTTTATTAGCAAAGATTTAACAATCACACTACACATTACCAGTTCATTCACCAGGCTCACAACCACCTGCCTCATCGTGGATCCCCCGAACCCAACTGGCTGGGGTTTTATTGAGTTTTGTGAACATCGCATGATTGGCTAAGCCACTCACAACGCAACAGCGCTACACACCTGTGAGCATACTCACCGGTGCGTACATTACAGACATACATCGGCCGTTCCTTCATTGTCGCTGGGCCAACATGCTGGAAGCATAGAAACATAGAAACATAGAAAATAGATGCAGGAGTAGGCCATTCGGCCCTTCGAGCCTGCACCGCCATTCGTTAAGATCATGGCTGATATTTCCTTCAGTACCCCTTTCCTGCTTTCTCTCCATACCGCTTGATCCCCTTAACCGTAAGGGCCATATCTAACTCCCTCTTGAATATATCCAATGAACTGGCATCAACAACTCTCTGGGGCAAGGAATTCCACAGGTTAACAACTCTCTGAGTGAAGATGTTTCTCCTCATCTCAGTCCTAAACGGCCTGCCCCTTATCCTAAGACTGTGTCCCCTGGTTCTGGACTTCCCCAACATCAGGAACATTCTTCCCACATCTAGCCTGTCCAGTCCAGTCAGAATCTTATATGTTTCTATGAGATCCCCTCTCATCCTTCTAAACTCCAGTGAATAAAGGCCCAGCCTCCCTTACGGCACTGTGGGAGCATCTTCACCACTGGGGTTGCCATCTCGGGCTGGATGCATCCCTGGAGGTTTCATCCCATTACCGCCTGCTCCTAACCCCAATCTCCCGCCCCCGCTACAGTTCACCCAACATGTCCAACCTCGCCACACAAGACCTTCCCGCGTCAATTGGAAAGTGACAGACTGCCAGTAAAACAAATTATTTCCCAGCTTCAATATTTTTGTAGCTAATAAACAAAATTGTTCAGAGAAAGTTAAGAACAACACCATTTCTTTTTTGCTGGCAGTGTCCTGCAGATTAATCTTTAACTCCCAGAGACTCCGGGCCAGTCCTGGAGGGTTGGCGGCCCTGTTCACCACACGGGCTGCAGCGGTTCAAGAGATGGCCCACCACCAAGTCCTCAAGGGCAACTGGAGGACGGGCAATAAATGCCGGCCTTGCCAGGACGTCTACGTCCCCAGAATGAATATTAACAAAAGACCAATTCGAATTTTTTTTAATGACACACCAGCTCCCCCTAATGGCTCGTTTAGGAAGTGCCTGGATAGGTGTTGTACTGAGCCATTCCAGACAGTAAGGAGCAAAGAAAGAACTTGCCTTTAATCCCTTTCGGGATGTCACAAAGTGCTTCATGTTAAGGGAACAAGAGCTAGTAAAGGAATACATTTTGTATTAAAGAAAGACTTGCATTTATATAGCGCCTTTCACAAAGCACTTTGCAGCCAATTAAATACTTTTGAAGTGCAGTCACTGTTGTAATGTGGGAAACACAGCAGCCAATTTGCACACAGCAAGCTCCCACAAACAGCAATGTGATAATGACCAGATAATCTGTTTTAGTGATGTTGATTGAGGGGTAAATATTTGGCCCCAGGGATAACTCCCCTGCTCTTTTTCGAAATTGTGCCATGGGATCTTATACATCCACCCAAGAATGCAAACAGGACCTTAGTTTAACATCTTATCCGAAAGACGGCACCTCTGACAGTGCAGCACTCCCTCAGTACTACCCCTCTGACAGTGCAGCACTCCCTCAGTACTGCCCCTCCAACAGTGCAGCACTCCCTCAGTACTACCCCTCCCTCAGTACTGCCCCTCCAACAGTGCAGCACTCCCTCAGTACTGCCCCTCCAACAGTGCAGCACTCCCTCAGCACTGCACTGGGAGTGTCAGCCTAGATTTTGTGCTTAAGTTCCTGGAGTGGGACTTGAACCCACAACCTTCTGACTTCAAGGCAAGGATGCTGCCCACTGAGCCGCGACTTAAGGTTAAAGGCCTACAGCTCTAGCTGACAGCTCACTTTACATAGGTCACAAACAGCCCGATCAAGAAGTCACGTTACATATTAATTACATTTAGATCTGGACTTTATCAATGTTTTTGCACAAATCGGAACACAGGAACAGGAGGAGGCCATTCAGCCCCTCAAGGCTGTTCCGACAGTCAGTGAGATCACAGCTGATCTGTTTCTTAAATCCATACGTCCACCTTGGTTCCATATTCTTTAATATTCTTACCCAACAAAAATCTATCAATCTCAGTTTTGACCTTTACAAATGGCCCTAAGCCACAATAAATATCGGGGCGATTAAGTTCCAGATTCCCACTGCCCTTTGTGTGAAGAAGTGCTTCCTGACATCACCCCTGAACGGCCTGCCTCTAATTTTAAGGTGACACCCCCTTGTTCTGGGTTGAAACATACTTGTCTGTAGGTGAGACAAGTTACTGCCTTCTCCACCTTGCTAACCCTAAACACCAGCTAGTTGTACTGGCCTTTGGGACCACCAATGTCAGATTAACAGTCTGGAACTTCTGGGTGAGAGCTGGTGTCAATTGCATCAAGATCGTGTGAAGCAATGTAGGTAGAATTATATTAAAATGGCAAAATTGTAACATGAGGTTAGGAGATTAAGCAGAAGGAAGGGATCTAGAAAGCTGACCTCAGCGACTGTAATGTGATCTTCTACAGCACTGAATCACCGGGCCAGTAACCGGTGGTTCTGTGTCAGCCGTGGCTCAGTGGGTTGCCTCTGAGTCAGAAAGTCGTGGGTTCAAGTCCCACTCCAGAGACTTGAGCAAAAAATCTAGGCTGAAGCCCTCAACGCCAATATAGAGGTGCTGTCTTTTGGATGAGACATTAAACTGAGGCACCTTGTTGCCTGCCTCAGCCCAAGTGCTGCTGAAACCCTCATCCATGCCTTTGTAACTTCCAGAGTATTCCAATGCTCTCCTGGCCAGTCTCCATAAACTTGAGTCCATCCAAAACTCTGCTGCCTGTATTCTAACACCCGCTGACCCATCACCCCTGCGCTCGCTGACCTACATTGGCTCCTGGTCAGGCAACGCCACAATTTAAAAATTCTCAACCTGGTTTTCAAATCCCTCCATGACCTCGCCCCTCCCTATCTTTGTAATCTCCTCCAGCCCCACAATCCCCCGAGATGTCTGCGCTCCTCCAATTCTGGCCCCTTGCGCATCCCCCACTTTTTTTGCTCCATTGGTGGCCGTGCCTTCAGTTGCCTGGCCCCCAAGCTCTGGAACTCCTAAACCTGTCCACCTCTCTCTTCTCCTTCAAAACACTTGTTAAAACCTACCTCTTCGACCAAGCTTTTGGTCACCTGTCCTAATATCTCCTTCTGTGGCTCGATGTCAAATTCTGTCTGCTAACACTCCCGTGAAGTGCTTTGGGGTGTTTTAATACGTTAAAAAAAGATTTACAAGAATGATTCCAGGGATGAGGGACTTCAGTTATGGGGATAGACTGGAGAAGCTGGGGCTGTTCTCCTTGGAGCAGAGAAGATTGGGAGGAGATTTGATCGAGGTGTTCAAAATCATGAGGGGTCTGGACAGAGTAGATACAGAGAGACTGTTCCCATTGGTGGAAGGGTCGAGAACCAGAGGACACAGATTTAAGGCAGAAGAACCAAAGGCGACATGAGGAAAAACTTTTTTACGCAGCGAGTGGTTAGGATCTGGAATGCGCTGCCTGAGAGGGTGGTGGAGGCAGACTCAATCGTGGCTTTCAAAAGGGAATTGGATAAGTACCTGAAGGAAAAAAAATTGCAGGTCTACGGGGAAAGGGCGGGGGAGTGGGACTGGCTGAAGTGCTCTTGCAGAGAGCCGCCATGGGCTCGATGGGCTGAATGGCCTCCTCCTATGCTGTGACCGTTCTTATATAAAGGCGCTATATAAATGCAAGTTGTAGTGAGGTGCGGAGGGATTTGTAAATGCGGGCAAGGAGTTTGAAATCGGTGCTTACTGTACAGCCAACAACAATAAGATACAAAGTCAAAGTCATTGCAAGGACTCGCTCTGTATTCATTCATACAGTTGCCTGGGCAGAGGCCTAGAGTGAGTCAGCACTGCCTTCCCCAAACACATAAAACCATTGCAAGCCTGGTTTTAATCGAAGGAATGAAGATAAAATCATATCTGTATCAATTTTACAAACGAAAATGGAGCCCGGGTCAGAATTGCCGCCGTTACACAAGGTGCGGGTAAAGGGGATTTCCAGGAGGAGGCGCTTTCTGTTATTGTTAAAAAGGTGAAACATGATCTAAAACGCAAATATTCCACGTCGTGAGCCCGGCCGATACATTTCACCGGATGGATACATCGCGGCTCAGCCATGGCTACATCGGAGTTGTTACATTTTGCTACTCACTTCCTGGTCGCATTTGTAGCTCTGCCTCATGGCGGCCACGTCGGCAGCAGGGCTGGAGCTGGAGCAGGAGGACATGCTGCAGGGTCTGCGACCTGAGCACGGTCTGTCCCCGCCGATCCACGGGTGCCCGGAACCTCTGATGAAACTGACAGGGAAACTGATCCTTAGGGTGTCAGTTACACGCAACCACATGGCACTCCCAGGCTGGAACTCCGACTGGCTGTGTGTCTCTCTCTCTCACTGCACACACACTGAATCCTCTGCTATAAAATAGTTTCCGATACACTTAGATAAACACCCGCTGTTAAATAACTTATCGCTTGTCAGACTTCAACAATCATCAGTTTTCAGACAATTATTAATATTAATCAGTGAGTGGGATATGGCTGGGTGTGTGGCTCTCAGGCTGCAGGTAATCGATGTGTTACTGTCGCTTGGATGATACACATTCTCGGAGATGTCAATGTGGGGAAGGGCTGGAGGTTTGAACAAGGAAAGGGCGGTCAGAAGGCAGCATTAATCTCGAGCATGCCAGCAAATCTCTGAGTGACTGTTACAAACGGAAATCCTCCCTCGAAAGAAAGACTTGCATTTCTATAGCGTCTTTCAATACCTCAGGAGTTCAGCGCTTTCCAGCCAATGAAGCACTTTTTGAAGTGCAGTCGCTGTTGTAATGTGGGAAACGCAGCAGCCAATTTGCGTACAGCAAGCTCCCACAAACAGCAATGTGATAATGACCAGACAATCTGTTTTAGTGATGTTGGTTGAAGGATAAATATTGGCCCCAGGACACTGGGGAGAACTCCCCTGCTCTTCTTCGAAATAGTGCCATGGGATCTCTTACATACAGACGGGCCTCGGTTTAACGTCTCATCCGAAATACGGCACCTCCAACAGTGCAGCACCGCACTGGAGTGTCAGCCCAGATTTTGCGCTCAAGGCTGGCACTCCAGTACAGTGCTTCGATCCAATATGTTACCAGTCGGTGAGTGGGGAATGGACTGCAGGGAGGAGAAACATTTAATCCCCCCCTGCAGCTGATCAGATTAATTCTCTCCATGTACATAAATCTTTGAAGGCAGCAGGATAAGTTGAGAAGGCTATTAAAAAGCATAGAGGAAAAGCGTTCAAAGGCAAGGAAGTTACGCTAATCCTCTATAAACACTGGTTAGACCTCAGCTGGAATATTGTGTCCAATTCTGGGCACCTCACTTTAGGGATGATGTCAAGGCCTTGGCGAGGATGCTGAGGAGATTTACGAGAATGGTTCCAGGGATGAGGGACTTCAGTTTTGCAGAGAGATTGGAACAGAGAAGATTAAGGGATAGCAGTGTTCAAAATCATGAGGAGGTTTTGATAGAGTGGCAGAAGAGTCGAGAACCAGAGGACACAGATTTAAAGCTTGGCAAATGAACCAAAGGCGACATGAGGAAACACGTGTGAGATCTGGAACGCGCTGCTTAAAAGGGCGGTGGGAGCAGATTCAATAGTAACATTTAAAAGGGCTTTGGGGAAAGAGCGGGGGAGTGGGACCAATCGGATATCTCTACCAAGGAGCTGGCACAGATATGATGGGCCGAATGGTCTCCTTCTGAGCTGTGTGATTCTAGGATTTCTATTTTTAAAAGGAAACTCCAGCTATGTCCACCCCCTCAACCACCTCAGTGTCTCCATCTCCTGAAGGTGTTGACATTTGTTGGGTCCAGTTCTACGGGGGGGTGGGGGGGGGGGAGCTGCCCTTGAGTGCCCCAGCCAAGTGGCCAACCTCTCTGTGTGAGCCGACACAATGAGTGTCATTAGGCTGTTCGACCACAGGAAGCATCACATATTTGCCTCCGAGGTATCTAAAGAACTATTAGGACAGGTGACCCAACGCCTGGCCAAAGCGGTAGGTTTTAAGGAGCATCATAAAAGTGGAGAGGTTTAGAGAGGGAAATCCAGAGACAAAACAGGATACCTTAATCTCTCTTTCCACTTTTCAAACGCTGACAGACATAGAACCATTCGCCTATCATGGCTATGCTGGCTCTCTGAAAGCTGTCCAATTACCCCACTCGCCCGCTCTTGCCCCACAGCCCTGCAATTTTTCCCTCCATGTATTTATCTAATTCCCTTTTGCTAGTTATAATTGAATCTGCTTCCACCGTCCTTTCAGATATAGGTTGTGTATTTTCTGTACCTAGTTATTTTCTTTGTACCAAAAACATAGAAACATGGAAAATAGGTGCAGGAGTAGGCCATTCGGCCCTTCGAGCCTGCACCACTATTCAATAAAATCTATTGATATAATAAATCTTGCATTTATCTAGCACCTGATCCCGTTAAAACCTTTGCAAAAGGTTGTGTGGGGGCGAGGGGTTTAATTTTGATTGACAGCTAAGCGACCAATTAGAGGTGAGAAAGCATTCGCCTCTGCGCCAATGGGAGGTGGGCACCAAGTTCATTGACAAGAGCTTGAACCGCCGAGCTTCGGTCCTGATGATTGGCAGTTGTTGGAACCAATCAAAATGAAGATTGACAAACGGGCCACGCTCCCTTGCTTTGGTAGCCTGTGTCATTGCGGAGTGGGCGGGACTTCCTGCCTGGTGTTGTGACAGCCAGTCTGGCTCTGGACTGGAGCTGGGGCTGGAAGTTGGACAGGACTCTGTGTCCAACCTGAGTCTGAGCTTAAGCTGCATGGCTGACACTATGCTGACAGTCACTGAGCCCGTCTATACTGAGCTGGCAACACTGACAGAGGGACAGCAGCAGCAGCAGGGCTGTGGGGGAGAGGAGGAAGAGGATGATGATGAAGAGGAGGAGAAGAAGAAGGAGGAGGAGAAAGACTTCCCCAGGAGTGGAGAGGTCAGCAGGGAGCTCGGCTTCTCCAAACCCCCAGCCTGGTACCAGAACAGTGAGCGAGCTTTCACCTGCAGAACGCAGAGCTCTGGGTCTCAGCAAGATGCTCACAGGTAAGAGGAAAGACCAGCTGGGGTCACACCTGTCACTGGGTTTATAAACTGTAAATGAGGGAGAAGGTTTGATCAATGGCTAAATAATTTTGGAATCAGTGGATTCAGTTGTACAGAGCCTCGGTCAGACCCCATGCGCAGTAACTGCGTTCAGTCCTGGGCCCTGCCCCTCAGGGAGGGTATATCAGCCTCGGGGGGGGGGGGAAGCGCAGATTCACCAGAATGATACCGGGGCTAAAGGGGTTAAATACGAGGATAGGTTGCACAGACTGGGCTTGTATTCCCTCGAGTGTCGACGATTGGGGCTGATCTAATCGAGGTGTTTAAGATGATTGATGGGGTAGATAGAGAGAAACTGTTTCCTCTGGTGGGGAAGTTCAGAACAAGGCGGCGTCACCTTAAAATTAGAGCCAGGCCATTCAGGGGTGATGTCAGGAAGCGCTTCTTCACACAAAGGGCAGTGGGAATCTGGAACTCTCTCCCCCAAAAAGCTGTGGATGCTTTCAAGCCTGAGATCGATAGATTTTTGGGGTAAGGGTATCAAGGGATACAGAGCAAAGACAGGTAAATGGGTTTGAGGTACAGATCAACCGTGGTCTATGGCGGAACAGGCTGAGGGGGCTGAATGGCCTCCTCCTGTTCCTGTGCGCTTGTGGATCAGGAGTGAAGTTCCGTGATGTTACAAGGAATGAGGGACCTTGTGAATCCAGTTATTTTTCTGGCCTATTTCCTTGCCTTGTCTCCTAAAGGGACTGGCTCTGGTTGCCGTACGGTTCCACAAGGTGACAGTAATCAAGCCAGATGCACCGGGGCCGATGTACTCGACCGCTGCCTGTTTTGAGATGAGCTGAGCCCAGGCCAGGGATCCACACTGCAGCGAGCTGGATCGAGAGGCAGGAAACTACAATTGCTGTGGCTCAGTGGGCAGCACTCTCGCCTCTGAGTCAAAAGGTCGTGGGTTCAAGTCCCACTCCAGGGACTTGAGCACATATTCTATGCTGACACTCCCAGTGCAGTACTGAGGGAGTGCCGCACTGTCGGAGGGGCAATACTGAAGGAGCGCCGCACTGTCGGAGGGGCAGTACTGAGGGAGCGCCGCACTGTCGGAGGGGCAGTACTGAGGGAGCGCTGCACTGTCGGAGGGGCAGTACTGAGGGAGCGCTGCACTGTCGGAGGGGCAGCACTGAGGGAGTGCTGCACTGTCGGAGGGGCAGTACTGAGGGAGAATCGCATTGTCGGAGGGGCAGTACTGAGGGAGTGCTGCACTGTCGGAGGGGCAGTACTGAGGGAGCATCGGAGGGGCTGTACTGAGGAAGCATTGGAGAGGCAGTACTGAGGGAGTGCCGCACTGTCAGAGGGACAGCACTGAGGGAGCGCCGCACTGTCGGAGAGACAGTACTGAGGGAGCGCTGCACTGTCAGAGGGACAGTACTGAGGGAGCGCCGCACTGTCGGAGAGACAGTACTGAGGGAGCGCTGCACTGTCGGAGGGTCAGTACTGAGGGAGCAGCTACCCTTTACAATGAAGGGTGGGGGTGCTACTCGCTCCCATACCCCGCTTGACGTCCACCCAGTATTCCAAGCCAATCTCCACTCCCCATGGGGGCCGGTCAGGAGTGGGGCTCAAACCCAATCCTTCTGATGGAGTCAGTGGTCGATCCAATACGGGGACAATATTTACGCCTGTTTCAGTTGGAGTAATGTATTAGGAGAGAAATTAGGAAACGCTTCTTCCCGCAAAAGGTGGTGGGAGTGTGGAACTCTCTCCCACAATGAGCAGCAGATGCCGGCTCAATTAATCATTTTAAATCTGAGATCGATAGATTTTTGTTAGAATCGGGTATTCTTGGACATGGAGCCAAGGCGGGTGGATGGTGTTAGGATACAGATCGGCCGTGATCTCATCGAATGCTCGAGGGGCTGGGTGGCCTGCTCATGTGTGTTTGCGGCTGAGTGGGTGAGTCCTGTCTCTGTGTTGGGCCCTGAGCTGCTGTCTAAGACCCCCCTCCTTTACTGTGCTCAGGCAGGTGAACGGCCGCTCCGAGGACGCAGTGACCGGTCGCAGTTGGTCACCCTCCCGACCCACCGAGCATCGCAGGCCTGGGCCACAGCTGCAGGACACCGAGGAGGAGGACTACAAGCAGAGCAAGAAGCAGAGATGTTCGAGCTCCCTGCTGTCCGGCCATGGCTTCGACCCGGCCTCGGGCAGGAGGCCGCCACACCACGGAGACCCGTCCAGACCCAGCGCGCGGCGCCAACCCTCGCCCTTTCCCGTGGCGGCTTCGCCATGCCTGGCCCGCCTGGTGTCCCCGCAGCCCTGCTCGCCAGCCGGTATCCCGGCCAGGCCTCGTCGGAGGGACAGCTCCCCGGGTCCTCCTGCCTCTCCCGCGATGTCCGGCCTGCCTCCCGCCGTGGACAGCGGGCGCACCCTGAGGGTGATGGGACTGTACGCGGACCTGGTGCAGGAGCTCCAGGTTCAGCTGGCGGAGCTGCAGCGGCGAGGTCGGGTGGAGGCGGAGCTGGGCTCGGCGCGGGAGCGGCACATCGAGGCGCTGGAGGCGGAGAACCGGAGGCTGAAGGACCAGTTGCAGAAACTGGAGGAGGAGAACGACTTCCTGTCCAGCGGCAATGAGCGGGGCAACACCATGAGGGGTCTGCAAGCGGGAGCACTGGGTAAATTTTTTCACATTCTTAGACGCATAGACATTCGAATTCTCGAATGAAACAGCACAGGAGAAGGCCACTCGGCCCATCGTGTCGACTCTGTGAAAGAGCGATCCAATTAGTCCCACTCCCCCTGCTCTGCTAATTTCTCCTTTTCAAGTATTTATCCAGGGCAGATGCAGCACGTGTTAAATACAGATTTAATCTGGTCTGCCTAACCTCAGAAGAGTGCCCCCTACAGGACGAGTTTAGTGGCATTCTGCCGTCCTGCTGCCTTTGCTTTGTGAGACTGGCAACTTAAAGCCAAATTCTGGGTAAGTTTGTGAAGTACATTCAGATCCAGCAACGAGACTGCCCCAAACTGCTATCTGGTAACCAGAACTGTACCATCCTGCACCAAACCCCACTCACACATCACCCCTGTGCTCGCTGACCTACACTGCCTCCCGTCTGGCGACGCCTTGATTTTAAACTTCTCATCTTTGTGTTCAAATCCCTTCATGGTCTTAACCCCTCCCTATCTCTGTAACCTCCTCCAGCCCTACAACCCTCCCAAGATCTCTGCGCTCCTCCAATTCTGGCCTCTTGTGCATCCCCGATTTTAATTGTTCCACCATTGGCGGCCGTGCCTGGGTCCTAAGCTCTGGAATTCCCTCATTAAAACTCTCTATCTACTTCTTTAAGGCCCTTCTTAAAACCCATCTCTAGGATCAAGCTGTTACTCGCCTTCTGTTCCTCCTTCTGTTAATCAGCCTGCATTTTTGACTGACTACACCTCCTGTTAATCATGCTGGGATGTTAAAGGCGCTATAGAGATGCAAGTTGCAACCGAGTGCTGTCTAACAGTGTCAGGGGTTTAATGGAAGGGTTCTGAGGTTGCAATGCTGCAGTACTGGACCTTTGCCAGCAGAGACCACTAGTGAGCTGGGTAGATTGTGCTTCCCCCCTGTGTCCAGGTGCAGTACTGCAGTGTTCACAACAGGTTCAATCACAGAGCTGTCATAGAAGGAGGCCATTCAGCCCATCGTGTCTGGGCCAGCTCTTTACTAGAGCAATCCAAAACTAATCCCACTGCGCTCTCCCCATAGTCCTGCATCTTCCTCTGCTTAAAAAAATTATCCAATTTCTTGTTTATCAAATATCAAATAAAACTATTTGTATATAATATACATGCATTGCTTGCTATTTCTTTTTATTTATTTTAGGTCAGCAGTGGTTCAGTGAGCAGCACTCTTGCCTCTGAGTCCCATTCCAGAGATTTGAGCACAAAATCCAGTCTGACACTCCCACTGTCGGAGGGGTGGTAGTGCGGCGCTCCCTCAGTATCAGAGGGGCAGTACTGAGGGAGCGCTGCACTGTCGGAGGGGCAGTACTGAGGGAGCGCTGCACTGTCAGAGGGGCAGTACTGAGGGAGGGGCGGTACTGAGGGAGCGCTGCACTGTCGGAGGGGCAGTACTGAGGGAGCGCTGCACTATCAGAGGGGCAGTACTGAGGGAGCGCCACACTGTCGGAGGGGCAGTACTGAGGGAGCGCCGCACTGTCGGAGGGGCAGTACTGAGGGAGCGCCGCACTGTCGGAGGGGCAGTACTGAGGGAGCGCCGCACTATCAGAGGGGCAGTGCTGAGGGAGCGCAGTACTGAGGGAGCGCCGCACTGTCTGAGGGGCAGTACTGGGGGAGCGTTGCACTGTTGGAGGTGCCGTCTTTTGGATGAGAAGTTAAACCGAGGCCCCGTCTGCCCTCCCAAGTGGATGTAAAAGATCACATGGCACTATTTTGAAGAAGAGCAGGGGAGTTCCCCCCCACCCCCCCAGTGTCCTGGCCGATATTTATTTCTCAATCAACTTCACTAAAAAAGAGATGATCTGATCATTATCACAATGCTGTTTGTGGGAGATTACTGTGCGTAAATTGAATGCTTCCCACATTACAACACTGACTACACTTCAAAAGGTACTTCATTGGCTGTAAAGCGCTTTGGGACGTCCGGAGGTTGTGAAAGATGTTATAGAAATGCAAGTCTTTGTTTTCTGTCTTTATTTATCCAGATGCATCCAAAAAGAACATAACATTCCTGAAGGACCTTGTTGAATTGCTCGAATCGAATATGGACGTCCAGGTCAGTGTTGATGCTTCTAAACTGAGTCTGAGGAACAGGAGGCAGCCATTCAGCCCCTCGAGCCTATTCCACCATTCAGTGAGATCACGGCTGATCTGTATCTTAACTCCATCCACCCGCCCTGGTTCTATACCCTTGCCGAGCAAAAATCTCTTAATCTCAGATTAAGAATGATGAATTGAGCCCCCTGGGGTATTTAGGACCACCCACAGCCATCTCTTTACTCGTGCCTTGTTTGTTGTCTCAGGACCCGCCGTCTGACAGTAAGTTGCCGCTGGTTCCATTGAGTCTGCCGTCCTTTCTGGTTGCCGAGGAGACTCTTGGCCCCGTCGAGCTGTACAGGGAGGTCAGTGACTGCCCCGGGGTCATCGCTACATGGAACAGGCTGGAGGAGAGTGCAGCCAGCCCCCTGCGGTATCCAGACATCCGGGGCCTGGCCTTCTGGGACACTGCCATCAAAGACACCCTGCCGGATGGCTCACTGGTGTGGGCCTGCCCTGTCGAGGTAGGGTCAGTTCCACCCCCCTTTAATGTGAAAGAAAACGATGGGTAAAGGCCACCCCTGATCACGATATCTCTTATTTGCTCCAAAACTCTGCTGCCTGTATCCTAAAGAAAGAAAGACTTACATTTATACAGCACCTTTCACGACCCCCCGATGTCCCAAAGCACATTTCAGCCAATGAAGTACTTTTGGAGTATAGTCACTGCTGTAATGTAGGAAACGCGGCAGCCAATTTGCACACAGAAAGCTCCCACAAACAGCAATGTGATAATGATCAGATTATCTGTTTTAGTTATGTTGGTTGCGGGATAAATATTGGCCAGGACACCGGGGATAACTCCCCTTCTCTTCTTCAAAATAGAGCCATAAGATCTTTTGCGTCCACCTGAGAGGGCAGACGGGGCCTCGGTTTAACGTTCCATCCGAAAGACGACCCCTCCGACAGTGCGGCGCTCCCTCAGTACAGCCCCTCCGACAGTGCGGCGCTCCATCAGTACTGCCCCTCCGACCGTGCGGCACTCCCTCAGTACGGCCCCTCTGACAGTGTAGCGCTCCCTCAGTACTGCCCCTCTGACAGTGTAGCGCTCCCTCAGTACTGCCCCTCTGACAGTGTAGTGCTCCCTCAGTACTGCCCCTCCGACAGTGCTCGCTGACCTACATTGGCTCCTGGTCCGGCAACACCTCGATTTCAAAATTCTCATCCTTGTTTTCAACTTCCTGCACGGCCTCACTCCTCCCTATCTCTATAACCTCCTCCAGCCCTACAACCCCCCCTGAGATCTCTGTGCTCCTCCAGTTCTGACCTCTTGAGCATCCCGATTTTCATCGCTCCACCATCGATGGCCGTGCCTTCAGCTGCCTGGGCCCTAAGCTCTGGAATTCCCTCCCTAAACCTCTCTACCTCTGTTTAAGACGCTCCTTAAAATTTACCTCTGACCAAACTTTTGGCCACCTGTCCTAATATCTCTCAAGCGGCTCGGTGTCAGATTGTGTCGGATTACGCTCCTGTGAAGCGCCTTGGGATGTTTTACTACATTGAAGGTGCTATATTAATGCACATCGTTGTTGTTGTTGTTAACCAGGCAAATGGGAGACCGAAGGCAGAGCTGATACCTGGCTCAGGTGTGTACCTCACCAACCGGGAGGTGGACGAACTCTCGCAGGTCTCCCGAGATAAGCCCAAGCTGATGACTCGGAAGCTCCTGGGGTATTTCTTTTCGCATCAGACATTGGCGCGGTCGTCAGCCCGGGGTGAGCGCATCGCCCACAACAAGACCACCTTGGAGAAGCCCATCTGCTTACCTACTGCTGTCACAGACACCATCAAAGGTGAGGGGGGTTGGGGGGTGAGGGTTGGGGGTGAGGGGTGGGGTTGGGGGGGTGAGGGTTGGTGGGGTGAGGGGTGGGGATGAGAGTTAGGGGGGGTGAGGGTTGGGGTTGGGGGTTGGGTTTGGGGTGAGGGTTGAGGATGAGGGGGGGTGGGGGTTGTGGTTGAGGGTGAGAATTGGGGTGGGGGTGAGGGTTGGGGTGGGGGGTGAGGGTTGCGATTGGATGGTGAGTGTTGGGGGGATGAGGATTGGGGGTGGGGGTTGGGGGGTGAGGGGTTGGAGGTGAGGGTTGGGCATGAGAGGTGAGGGGTTGGGGTGAGGGGTGGGGGTTGGTGGGGTGAGGGGTTGGGGTGTGAGGGATTGGAGGTGTGTGGGTGGGGGTTGGGGTTGGGGTGGGGTTGAGGAGGAGCAAGGCTGCAGTTTCACCGCTCTCCTGCTGGTGGAGCTGCTGAGAACACCATCCAACAGCTCCCCCGACGGATACATGTGGTACTGCAGCAAGGTGTCAAACCCATTATTATTCAAAAGTATAAATTCTTTGTACCACCACATACAGACCGATCACCAGCAACCCAGGGGAGGCCATATTGACTGTCTGGGGCATTAATTCAGGAGAGAACATTTGTTGACCCTGGCCCACCCCCTGACCATGACCTGCCCCCTGACCCTGGCCCACCCCCGACCCTAACCTGCCCCATGAACCTGACACGACCCCTGGGTTCTTGGTTCCATTCATGTTTACTGCAACAGTTCCTGCCACTCTCATGGTCTTCTCTGATGTCACCCGATGATGTTATCAGACGATGCCATGACATAATCCCTGAAACAATCCATGGGGAGGGGGGCAGGGAAAAGAGCGAAACTGATGGAAACAGAATGTGAATCTGCACCGTCTGCACTTTAAGCTCTCTGAGCATTGCTAACAGTGATCAGAGGCCGGTTGTTGTGGGATTTCAGTTTGTTGTCAGTAATTTTAGTGACCACAGATTCCAGATGAAGACCCTTGTCCGGTCACTCTGGGGCTGGGTCACCATGCACCATCTTCAATTTAATGTCAATCTGCTCTTTCTGATCTTTGGTCAGTAAAATGAGCTTTTCTTTTAGAAAATATTTACAACAATTGGGTGTTACAAAATCACAATTAGTGTCAATGCCACTGGGTTGGAGAGAGGAGAAATCAGCCAGGGTTCCTGCTCCTGATCACTGCCCAGGGTCCCCAGAGGTGAAGTGTGTGTGCGTGCACAGGATCAGGTCTGGTTATGATGCCCCCATTGTTGAATAACCCATTGACACGGTGAATGGGGGAGGGGCTGGTGCCTGCAGAGGCCTCAGGACACAAGATAGGGAAAGGTGGAGATGAATTCTGAGTTTTGAACAATAAATGGTTTGTTTCTCTTTTAACTCTGTTGCAGATTACGTGACGTTTGTGTGTGGGCGGGGATGTGACTTTAACGCTGTGATTAACAGCAAGTGTGCCACTTCCAGGAGGACAGTGCGGAAACTGACAGAGAAGATGAAGTGAAACAAATCGGCTGTTGCACAGAAAGAAAGACTTGCATTTATATAGCACCATTCGTGACCACCGGACTTTTCAAAGCGCTTTACAGCCAATGAAGTATAGTCACTGTTGTAATGTGGGAAACGCGGCAGCCAATTTGCACACAGCAAGCTCCCACAAACAGCAATGTGATAATGATCAGATAATCTGTTTTTGTTATGTTGACTGAAGGATAAATAACTCCCCTGGTTGTCTTCGAAATAATGCCGTGGGATCTTTTATGTCTACCTGAGAGGGCAGACGGGGCCTTGGTTTAACGTCTCATCAGAAAGACGGTACCTCCAACAGTGCAGCACTCCCTCAGTACTGCCCCTCCGACAGTGCAGCACTCCCTCAGTACTGCTCCTCTGACAGTGCAGCACTCCCTCAGTACTGCTCCTCCGACAGTGCAGCACTCCCTCAGTACTGCCCCTCTAGGAGTGTCAGCCTAGATTTTTGTGCTCAAGTCTCTGAAGTGGGACTTGAACCCACAACCTTCTGACTTTGAGGTGAGTGTGCTCCCACTGAGCCACAGCTGACACTGAGAAGGAGGGGAGCGCGCAGCGAAGTCTATCAAGATCCTTTCTCTTCAAGCTGCCTTGGACAACCTTTCACCTCTTTATTCTCCCAGAAGCCAACGACTTTAACCCAACGAACTTGTTGCTGCTTTGCCGGAAGGGAAGGAAAGTTTGTTTTAAATCTGCAGGGACATTATTAACCACAGCAATAAGCCGCCTGACTAGACGTGGATGGGGAATCGGAGGAGAGAGCCTGCACGCGGTTTGCAGGAGCATTGGGCCATTTTAAAAGGAAACGGGAGTGGGGAGCAAAAATAGTGTGAATTTGATATCTTGATCTCAGAGTTTTGCGCACTGCTGTATTACTGTTAGCTTCACTGTACGAACATCTTGTAATTAAACATTTCCTACTTTATGTTTCTTTGTCACTGAATTCAGCTTCAGGGAGAAGACTCTGGAGGGGGAAAGATATTTCAATCCAAATTTTAAAATGATGCCAAATACTCTCCCTGTTCTCTTCGCAACTTTTTATAAATCTTTATAAGTATTTGTCACTTCTCCCCCTTCCCTAAAGATGCTGCTGCTTAGTTATTTATCCCAGATATTAGCAGCTCTCTGCATTTCCACAGGGCCTTTCATCACCTCAGGGCCTCCCAAAGCGCTTTACAGCCAATGAAGTACTTTTGGAGTGTAGTCACTGTTGTAATGTGGGAAACGCGGCAGCCAATTTGCACACAGCAAGCTCCCACAAACAACAATGTGATAATGACCAGATAATCTGTTTTAGTGATGTTGATTAAGGGATAAATATTGGCCCAGGACACTGGGGATAACTCCCCTGCTCTTCTTCAAAATAGTGCCATTGGATCTTTTATGTCCACCTGAGAGGGCAGACGGGGCCTCGGTTTAACCTCTCATCCGACAGTGCAGCAGTCTGACAGTGCAGCACTCCCTCAGTACTGCCCCTCCAATAGTGCGGCGTTCCCTCAGTATGCCCCTCCGACAGTGCGTTGTTCCCTCAGTACTGCCCCTCCGACAGTGCGGCACTCCCTCAGTACTGCCCCTCCGACAGTGCGGCGTTCCCTCAGTACTGCCCCTCTGACAGTGCGGCGCTCCCTCAGTACTGCTCCTCCGACAGTGCAGCGCTCCCTCAGTACTGCCCCTCCGAGCGTGCGGCGCTCCCTCAGTACTGCCCCTCCGACCATGCGGCGCTCCCTCAGCACTGCACTGGGAGTGTCAGCCTAGATTTTTGTGCTCAAGTCTCAGGAGTGGGACTTAAACCCACGATCTTCTGACTCAGAGGCGAGGGTGCTGCCCACTGAGCCACAGCTGACACAACTTATAATATGGGGGGAGGGGTATAAATCACGTGACCCTCTGGAATCGAGTTGTTTCTAAGGTGACACACTTGCAGATGGAAGATTGGACCCGAGTCAAAGCTCTGTGGCAGGATCAGTATTCTGGTTCAAAGTCAGCCTGCTCTGCAGTCGAGGTGTATGTGTCCCCATCGCATCAACATTCAGATCCAGAATACTTATCTTCAGATGCTTCTCTGCACCTGTTACATCCCAGCTCTGCAATATTCAGGTGTAGCTCTCACTACTGAGTGAGAAGGTTTTGGGTTGACCTTGGGATGTTTTACTGCATTAAAGGCGCTATTTAAATGCAAGTTGTTGTTGTTCAAAGTCCCACTCGAGAGACTTGAGTGCATAATCTAGACCGACACTCCCAGTGCAGTACGGAAGGAGTGCTGCATTGTCGGAGGGGCAGTACTGAGGGGGTGTTGTACTGTCGGAGGGGCGGTACTGAAGGGGTGCTGCACTGTTGGAGGGGCAGTACTGAGGGAGCGCCGCACTGTTGGAGGGGCAGTACTGAGGGAGTGCCGCACTGTCGGAGGGGCAGTACTGAGGGAGCGCTGCACTGTCGGAGGGGCAGTACTGAGGGAGCGCCACACTGTCGGAGGGGCAGTACTGAGGGAGCGCCGCACTGTCGGAGGGGCAGTACTGAGGGAGCGCCGCACTGTCGGAGGGGCAGTACTGAGGGAGCGCCGCACTGTCGGAGGGGCAGTACTGAGGGAGCGCCGCACTGTCGGAGGGGCAGTACTGAGGGAGCGCCGCACTGTCGGAGGGGCAGTACTGAGGGAGTGCCGCACTGTCGGAGGGGCAGTACTGAGAGAGTGCCGCACTGTCGGAGGGGCAGTACTGAGGGAGCGCCGCACTGTCGGAGGGGCAGTACTGAGGGTGTGCCGCACTGTTGGAGGGGCAGTACTGAGGGAGTGCCGCACTGTTGGAGGGGCAGTACTGAGGGAGTGTGCACTGTCGAAGGGACAATACTGAGGGAGTGCTGCACTGTTGGAGGGGCAATACTGAGGGAGCACTGCACTGTTGGAGGGGCAGTACTGAGGGTGTGCCGCACTGTTGGAGAGGCAGTACTGAGGGAGCGCCGCACTGTCGGAGGGGCAGTCTTTCAACTATTTTAGTTGTGCACTTTAAACAAATATCCCCTGGAAGGGGGGGGTCACACGCCAAAATACATTTTTTTCCAGTGGCCCTTTTTATTGGGGGGGGGGGTAGTTTAGGGAACTAAAAAGATAAATTATACAAATACCCCCTGGCTAAAAGGGGGGGAGGGCACTAAAACTGGCAAATTAAACAAATTAAACTTTAGACATAAAATCAAATTAAAATTTGGTTGCCGGGGGTGATGATGCACGCCAGTCCCTCCGGCAGCTGAAATGGGAAAGTTCAGTGTGGTCATCGGAGCAAGGACAGGGTCAAGCTTGGCTGTGCTGCTCTCGTGGTGGAATAGCCTGCTCCTCACACATGGTCATCAGGATTTGGGTGATGGGAAGACTTTGGAGACGGTTCAGAGGAAAGCAACAGGAGTGATCTGCAGTGTGGGAGAGACGATCTGTAGTAACGACGTGTTAAACCAGAAACCTTCAACTTTGATAAGATGCTGTTATCCCAGTAAATATTAACGAGATAGTGAATGTGAACCCTTCAGAGTCACCAGGGCAGTGGGGCAATGGGCACAGGGCCAGAGTGTGAAGGGCTAGTTCAGGACTGAAATCAGTGAGTGTTTGTTTACACAGAGAAAGAAAAATACTTGCATTTATGTAGCGCCTTTCACAACCACTGGACGACCCAAAGTGCTTTACAGCCCAAGAATTGCTTTAAAAAAAAAATGTATGGTCACTGTTGTAGGAAACACGGCAGCCAATTTGCGCACAGCAAGATCCCACATACAGCAAAGTGATAATGACCAGATAATCTGATTTAAATGATGTAGGTTGAGAGATAAATATTGGTCCCAGGACAACCACGCTCTTCTTTGAAATAGCGCCATGGGATCTTTTACGGGCGATTAACAACTGGAACAGGTTTGCCAGTGACAATGATTTAACAAAGAACGCTGGCTTGGTGCAATGGGGAGATGTTGGGTCGATATTCTGGGAACTCTTTCACCTGAAACGATCTGGCAAAGTATCGGAAGGTGTCTGAGAACAGGAGCCAGTGCCTCAGGACAGGGAAGTAAAGAATTGGGGGATGGGATGGGGGTGAGTGATAAGATTCTGAGGGGGCTTGACAGGATAGATGCTGAGAGTATGTTTCCCCTTGAGGGAGAATCTCGAACTAGGGTGCATAGTTTCAGAATAAGGGCTCACCCATTTAAGACGGAGATGTGGAGGAATTTCTTCTCTCAGAGGGTTGTAAATCTGTACCCCAGAGAGCTGTGGAGGCTGGGTCATTGAATATATTTAAGGTAGAGATAGACAGATTTTTGAATGATAAGGGAGTCACGGGTTATGGGGAACGGGCAGGGAAGTGGAGTTGAGGCCAATATCAGATCAGCCATGATCTTATTGAATCCTGAGTTTGAATTACTGACCCTTCCCTCTGCCCTCAACTCTCCCTGATTCAGCGCACTCCCCTAACTCTGCTCACTCCCCCTGACTCGGCTCACTCCCCCGACTCTGCTCATTCCCCCTAACTCTGCTAACTCCCCCTGACTCTGCTCACTCCCCACCACCTCAGACTTTGCATTACTGCTTTACTCCTGTTTCCTTTGCTCAATGCTGAAATACTATCACCCTTACAAGTGTGATGGGCTGAATGTCCTCCTCCTGTGCTGTAGTTTATATAACTCGTGCCTGAGTCAGTAGCTTGGGGGTTTAACTCTCATTTGAAGAATACAGCGAATTCTGCCAGTGTCTGGGCCAAAACCTCTCGCTCAACCAACACCACCCGAAACATGCATTGATATATTTGTTCTTGGGATGGGGGAACACTAGCCAGACAGCATTTATTGCTCTTCCCTCATCACCACAAGGACATTAAGAATCACCCACATCGTGTGATACGGAATAAAAATAATGGCTTGCATTTACATAGCGCCTTTCACAACCACCGGACGTTCCAAAGCGCTTTACAACCAATGAAGTACTTTTATTAAAGCACAGTCACTGTTGTAATGTGGGAAACGCGACAGCCAATTGCGCACAGCAAGCTCCCACAAACAGCAATGTGATAATGACCAGATCATCTCTTTTTTTTTAAGAGATGTAGATTGAGGGATAAATATGGGTCCCAGGACACCGAGGAGAACTCCCTGCTCTTCATCAAAATAGTGCCATGGGATCTTTTACATCCACCTGCGAGAGCAGACTCAGTTTAATGTCTCATCCGAAAGACAGCACTGCACTGGAGCATCAGTCTGGATTTTTGTGCTCAAGTCTCTGGAGTGGGATTTTAACCCACAACCTTCTGACTCAGAGGCGAGAGTGCTGCCCACTGAGCCACAGCTGACAGCTCTGTCACAACTCTTTTGGGGGGGGGGGGGGAAACAAAATAAACATTAGATCAAGTGCCCCCCGATCTGGGGGACACTCCAGACACTTAACTGCCCCTTTTTCTATTAAATGTTTTTTTTTGTTTTTTTAATGTTTTTTTTGTGATTTTTTTGGGGGGGCATTAAAACCATATATTTTACAAGTGCCCCCTATAAAAGAGGAGGGGGGCAGGGGGGCAGCTCTGTCACACCTCTTTTGGGGGGAACAAAATAAACATTAGATCAAGTGCCCCCCGATCTGGGGAACACTCCAGACACTTAACTGCCCCTTTTTCTAATAAATGTTTTTTTTTTTGTGTGGGTTTCAACAGCTCCACAACTCTTTTAGAGTAAACAAATCAACATTAGATCGAGTGCCCCCCGATCTGGGGGACACTCCAGACACTCA
This sequence comes from Pristiophorus japonicus, assembly GCF_044704955.1. Taxonomy (NCBI): domain Eukaryota; kingdom Metazoa; phylum Chordata; class Chondrichthyes; family Pristiophoridae; genus Pristiophorus; species Pristiophorus japonicus. The sequence goes on from NC_091997.1 coordinate 34,644,210, forward strand.
TAACAGCCCTCTTTTTTTTTGTTATTTTTAGGTTTTTTTTGTGTTTTTTTAGGGCATTAAAATTCAATATTTTACAAGTGCCCCCTATAAAAGTGGAGGGGGACAGCTCTGTCACATCTAGGCCACACGGACTGCAGGTGACTCACCACCACCTTCTCAAGTGCAATTAGGGATGGGCAATAAATGCTGGCCTAGCCAGCAACACCCACAGAGCTGGGTTTAAATGCCGGTCTTAATAACGAAGACCATATCCCAAACAGAGCTTTAAAAAGGCCAGGTTGGGTCGGAGTGTCAGGTGGTAATGCACCAGTTGGGTTTTGTAAACAATCCTGCAGTTTTCATAGCCATTTTTTCTCATGCCAGCCCAGAAATGACCTGATTTATTCAATATCACAACCTGCTACAGGTAGTTGAATACATGACCACTGTGTTGCTTGTCCATTCATCATCATCATAGGCGGTCCCTCGTATCGAGGATGACTTGCTTCCACGCCAAAAAGGGATGAGTTCACAGGTGTTTCAATAAAGGATCTAATATTCCAGATCCCGTACTACATGTTGAAGGGTGGAAGATGCCTGTGCATGGATTTTTTTAACGTGGGGTGGCCGTTGCACACCAGCCACCACACGGGCTTGACAGAGCTAGGTCTTGGTCCAGTGACAAGGGTTAACCAAGACGACTGGAGACCAGCTCTGCTGCATGGACCTAGTGCGCACACATATCGCAGTGTGGGCTGTCCCGTGCTGCTCCTGGGCCCTCCCGAACTCACGCCTCTCCTGGGCCCTGAACATCCTTCTATGAACTCTTGTCCATTATTAAGCCACAGTGGGTAGCACTTCCACCTCTGATTCAGCAGGTTGTGGGTTCAAGTCCCACAACAGAGAATTAAGCACAAAAATCTAGGCTGACACTCCAGTGCAGTGTTGAGGGAGTGCTGCTCTGTTGGAGGTGCCGTCTTTCGGACGAGATGTTAAACCGAGACCCTGTCTGCTCTCTCAGGTGGATGTAAAAGATCCCGTGGCACTATTTCGAAGAGCAGGAGAGTTCCCCCTGGTGTCCTGAACCAATATTTATTCTCAAGCCAACATTACTGAAACAGATTGTCTGTTTGTGGGACCTTGCTGTGTGCAGATTGGCTGCTGCCTTTGCGCTTACAGGAGTCACTGCTCTTGAATAATTTTCTACATAAGTTCAGGTCTGCATGTTCCTGAATGTAATGCCAATGCATTTGATTGCGCACAATGTGTTGCGCAGGTATGAAAGACATGTTGGATATTACCCACCGTAAGAGAAAAGCCAAAGTTTTATTTTACAGTAAAAATTTGAAACCTGGTAAACTTTTTGTTTGTAAAAAAGCAAGATGTGTGTTTTTCTTGCAACATGCAAAACCCTTTTCAGGCTGGAATTGGGCTTTTGCAACGTTTAAAATATTTTAAATTAAAAGTGTATTTTTGAATTGAGTGATTTTTGTATTGTGCTGGGGGAGGTTCCGGGTTTGCAGCCACTTTAACTCCTTTCCCCTTTGCCTGAACATGGCTGCCCGGGCGGCTTTGCATCTTTTGCAGCTACGCAGCGGATCCCCAGATCCACCTGTCAATCATCTCAGAATCACGTGAGCGCCACCGACCACCCCCGCTTCGACCAATCAGCGGTCTGGACCACCCCCTGGCAACGCCTCCTTGGCGACCCGAATCCCTATTGGCTTGAACAGCCGCCCGTCAGGTTTCTGACCAATCCGCGGACGCGTCCTTTACGTCCTCGCTTCCCTTTGTAGAAAAAAACCCACCTTCACTGGGCTGTCAATTAAAACTGAGGGGGCGGAGCGGCGTCGGCCAATCGGCGTTTGGATCGGGGCCGATGTCCCGCCTCCCGCGACCTGGCGTCAAGCTCTCGACGCCCGGATGCGGCGCGCCGATTGGACGGGCCCGACGTCAATCAGGCGGGACGGCGCAGCCGATTGGCCGGCGGCGGCGCGCTCCACTTTGACCCTCTTAAAGTGAATAAAACATCATGAGCGGTAGGTCGCTTTTTAATTTTTACAAAATGAGTAGTTTTGGTGGCGGGGGGCGGGGGTGTGTGTGAGAATGGCGGCGGGAAGTCCCGGGGTCGGGGTGACAGGCGGCCGGCCGGCCGAGGGGGCGGCTGGGCTGGGGCGAGCCCGGGGCCGGGCCGCTCGCTCCCGGGCTCCGGCGGCCGCCGCCGCCGCGCTTTTTATTTCCTCCCCCCCGATATTTAAAGGCGCACCGAGGGTGGGCAGCACACAATTAATGCAATGCACCCTAATAAAGCGTATTTCATCGCACCATTTTCCATTGCAAACTCTTGTACTGTAAACGATTTATTTTATATACAGCGATGTAATGTCATTTTAATATTTTTGTTTTCTGCATGCGCCTGTTTTGGATTGGGGATGTCAAGATGCCCATGCAATGCCAGGAGACAGTGAAGGCACACCACGAAGGGAGGGTGGGCAAAATACAGTTAATGCCATGCACCTTAATAAAGGATATTTTATTGCAACAGTTTGCATTGCAAACAATTTAATAATTCCTTTTTAATTTAAATTTTTAAATATTTTTGTTTTCCACATGCAAACATTTGTTTTGCATTGGGGAATGTCAAGATGCCCATCCAGTGCTAGGAGAGGGAGAGAGGGTGGGCAACACACAATTAATGCAAAGCATCTTAATGAAGGATATTTTATTGCAACATTTTGTATTGCAAACAATTTAATTTGTTTTATATTTAATTTTTTTAATGCTAAAATGAAATGTCATTTAATATTGTTTTCTGCATGCAAACATTGGTTTTCCATTGGGAATGTCAAGATCCCCATCCAATGCTAGGAGACAGTAACACCCCCATTGTAACGAGCCATATTTTCGTGGGAGGGAGGACGGGGGGGCGTGTGTGTGTGGGGAGGAGGTCTTGCAGCATTAATGCAGCAATGTGGACACTCAATAATCCCCCCTCCATCTCACCCGCTCTTCGTCACAATAGCTCCGGGCGATCTGATACAACATTGGTTTAGGTTTAGTATTTAAAAACATGATCTGGGTTAACTGGTGAGCACCTGCTCTAACCTTATAGGTTGGTAATTCTATGATGTACACAATGTTTGTAAATGTTACAGGTTGCTATTGTACAATACTGCTGTGGTGTGAGTGATCATTATCATATAACACTGATCATGGTGGTGTTCTAGTGGTCACTGCCCTTCAGCACTGAAGCACTAATCACTATGCACAATGCTGTAATGTACTGTACAATGGTATTCAGTACTGTATCACAGTGTGCAATGCTGTAATATTGATATGTTGGGAAGAGCAAAACTAGAGACCATCAATATAAGGTCGTCACCAAGAAATCCAAGAGAGTGGTGAGAATGTGGATCTCGCTGCCACAGGGAGTAGTTGAGGCAAATAGTATCGATGCATTTAAGAAGAGGCTGGATAAGCCTATGAGGGAGAAAGGAATAGAGGGATATGCTGATAGAGTTAGATGAGGAAGAATGGGAGGAGGCTCGAGTGGAGCATAACCGCTGGCAAGAACAGATTGGGCCGAATGGCCTGTTTCTGTGCTGTATTCTATGTAATTTTATGTAACCTATGCTGTATCACAGTGCTCAATGCTGTAATATACTGTAAGACAATGTTCAGTGATGGGATACAGTGTAAAGCGTTCAATGCAGGTCTCGGCAGTATCGTGTTCAGTGAGTGTGTTGGTGTTTGCTAATTACTATAATATACTGTTCCATGGTGTTCATCAGACTAACGGCAGTGACTATTGTGAAAAGTAATGCATTGTATGTAAACATTCTGGGTGCAATGTGCTGTAGTGAACAAAAATCAAAATGCTGCAGGAGCTGGAAATCTGAAACAAAAACAGAAACCAGCGGAGAGAGGAGACAAGTTAACGTTTTATTGGAACTGGGTAGTGAAGGTGACCGGGGCTCGAATCCCATCAAATGTGACTGTGGGGGATGGAGGGGAGGAGGTGGGGCGGGGAGGGGAGGTGGTCGGGGGGTACGGTCGGTGGCGGGGGAGGGGAGAAGGTGGGAGGGTGGAGGTGGGGGGGGAATGGGCGGGTGGGGGGGAGGTTTCCACTCCCCTACCTGGATAGCATTCCAGGTATGAAACGCCTGTGGACTGAGGGGCTTCCAGGCATCAGTCCTAATCTTGCCTTTTCCCATTTTGTCGCTTTGTCCTGCAGTTGATGTTTAACATGAACTAGGAAAGAAAGAACATGCATTTATATAGCGCTTTCCTTGACCACTGGACGGCCCAAAGCACTTTATGTGAATGAAGTACTTTTGGAATGTAGTCACTGTTGTAATGTAAGACACACGCCAGCCAACTTACGCACAGCAAGCTCCCACAAACAGCAATATGATAATGACCAGATAATCTGTTTAGTGATGTTGGTTGGGGGATAAATACTGGCCCCAGAACACCGGGGAGAACGTCCCTGCTCTTCTTCAAATAATTTTTTACATCCACCTGAGAATGCAGACGGGGCCTTGGTTTAACATCTAATCTGAAAGAAGGCGCCTTGACAGTGCGGCACTCCCTCAGTGCTGCCCCTTCGACAGTGCGACACTCCCTCAGTACTGCACCTCCGACAGTGCAGCACTCCCTCAGTACTGCCTCTCCAACCGTGCGGCGCTCCCTCAGTACTGCCCCTCCGACAGTGCGACACTCCCTCAGTACTGCCCCTCCGACAGTGCGACACTCCCTCAGTACTGCTCCTCCGACAGTGCGGCGCTCCCTCAGTACTGCCCCTCCGACAGTGCGGCACTCCCTCAGTACTGCTCTTCCGACAGTGCGGCACTCCCTCAGTACTGCCCCTCCGACAGTGCAGCACTCCCTCAGTACTGCCTCTCCGACTGTGCGGCGCTCCCTCAGTACTGCCCCTCCAACAGTGCGGCACTCCCTCAGTACTGCCCCTCCGACAGTGCGACACTCCCTCAGTACTGCCCCTCCGACAGTGCGGCGCTCCCTCAGTACTGCCCCTCCGACAGTGCGACGCTCCCTCAGTACTGCCCCTCCGACAGTGCGGCACTCCCTCAGTACTGCCCCTCCGACAGTGCAGCACTCCCTCAGTACTGCCTCTCCGACCGTGCGGCGCTCCCTCAGTACTGCCCCTCCGACAGTGCGACACTCCCTCAGCGCTGATCCTCCGACAGTGCGGCGCTCCCTCAGTACTGCCCCTCCGACAGTGCGGCACTCCCTCAGTACTGCACAGGGAGTGTCAGCCTGGATCTGGTACTCAAGTCTTTGGAGTGGGACTTGAACCATGACGTTCTGACTCAGAAAAGTGTGGAGGTATATCTAAAAGTTCGGGCTCAGCCCTGTTGTGCTTCTCGTTGCAGCCGAACAACTTGTGGGTTCGATGTCGATGCTCATGCCTGTGAAGGGGTTGAGGGCGGCTGGGAACTGTTGAAACCAAATCCCACCGTGGGTGTGTATCTTCAGTTGGGGGGGGTGGGAGGAATAGGAAGAATAAGTAAACAAAGAGGGGTGAGGTGAGAGGTGACATGAGCCACTCAGGGCTCAGGAAAAGGATTCCTTTCCACCTGCCGTTTACAAATAATCGCTGCATTTTCTCTTTCAGACCAGCAGGACAATATGGCTGCCACCTCCACGATTAGTCCCAGTGAATACCTCCAACCAGCAGCGTCGACAGTGACAGAGGTAAGGGAGGCATTTCTCTATTGTACCACCTGCCCTCAAACAATGGCACGGCTCCAGGAGCCCGTAACCCCCTCCACCGACCGCGCCCCCCACTGACCCCCCCCCCCCCACATCCTTCCCTCCCCCCCACACCCCACCGACCATCACCCCCTCCGCCCACCCCCCCTCCAGGCACCTTCTGCTCTCCCGATGCGCTGGGCGAGCGGGGTGCTGGTACCTGAGTAACGGGCACACCAGCCGAGCGTCACTTTCACATTCCCTGCCTCGCTTTGGGGGTGGGGGAGGGGAGTGCTGCGACTTCACCCCGATTGCTTCCGTTCCCCCCACTCTTTTTAAAAAATGTTTCTCCGCCTCTTCTCTCCCCCCCTGTAATGTATTTGCTTCGTGGGTTCTTTGCTTAAGAATTCACAGCAACACATTGTGATTAAGAACTATTTGGTTTATTAGCAAAGGTTTAACAATCACACTACAAATTATCGGTTCATCCACCAGGCTCACAACCACCTGCCTCATCGTGGATCCCCGAACTCAACTGGCTGGGGTTTTATTAACTCTTATGAACATCACATGACTGGCTAAGCCACTCACAATGCAACAGCTCTACAAACCCATGAGCATACTCACAGGGGCGTACATTACACCCACTCTCCCAATTTGTTCCCCTCATCTGCCAGCACCTGGTGTTGCCAGGATCCAGGTTCAGTGTCCGTCGACTGCCGTCTGGTAACTTGCCCGTTCTTGATGTACGAAAAGCCTGGACGCTGTCAGCGGGCAATTCAGCTGTGAAGGCCATCGCAACCAAATCATCCACGACCCGCCTCTTTCCAGCAGGGGTCGCTGGACAATGATCGGGGGCACGAACCCTGGCTGATTCTTCCCTTCCCCAGCAAAGAGAGGCAGGGCCCAGTTCTATGGACCCGATTGCCATCTCAGTTGGGGATCGGGGATCGAACCGGGGACTGCGTAGGGCTGTGGATTTACCTCCCAAGTCCTCAGACGACACCCATAAATCTTCAAATTACATTCCGTCTCTATGTACATGGAGACATTCCAGGCGATTTGATAAATCAGCGCAATCGGTAAGCAGCCTCAAAAGCCAGCAGGATATTTTGGGGAATTCCCGACAGCGTGCCCACGCATTGCGCCTGAATATAGTTAGAAACGACACAGGCAAGCAGTCGGAGAGAAGAGGCGAGCTGTGGCTCAGTGGGAAACACTCTCGCCTCCGAGTCAGAAGGTCCTGGGTTCAAGCCCCACATCAGCACATAATCCAGGCTGATACTTCCAGTGCAGGACTGAGGGAGTGCTGCACCGTCGGAGGGGCAGTACTGAGGGAGCGCCGCACTGTCGGAGTGGCAGTACTGAGGGAGCGCTGCACTGTTGGAGGGGCAGTACTGAGGGAACGCTGCACTGTCGGAGGGGCAGTACTGAGGGAGCGCTGCACTGTCGGAGGGGCAGTACTGAGGGAGCGCTGCACTGTCGGAGTGGCAGTACTGAGGGAGCGCTGCACTGTCGGAGGGGCAGTACTGAGGGAGCGCTGCACTGTCGGAGGGGCAGTACTGAGGGAGCGCTGCACTGTCGGAGGGGCAGTACTAAGGAACGCTGCACTTTCGGATGAGATGTTAAACCGAAGCCCTCATCTGCTCTCTCAGGTAGACATAAGCAGATAAGCAGATGAGCAGAAGAGTTCTCCCTGGTGTTCTGGCCAATATTTATCCCTCAACCAACATCACTAAAACAACAGATTATCTCAGTGCTGCATGTGGGATCTTGCTGTGCACAATTTGGCTGCCATGTTCCCCACATTTACAACATTGACCGTGCTTCAAAGAAGTACTGCATTGGCTGTAAAGCACATTGTGACAGGCGCTGTATAAATGCAAGTTCTCGCTAAGGTTTCTAAGTTCTCCCCCTTTCTTTCCCTGACTGTTGCTGCAGGATTCTCAGCCGTCCCCTCTGGCCCTCCTGGCAGCGACGTGCAGCAAGATTGGTCCCCCGGCTGCAGAATCCGGCTCCTCTCCCTCCCCGGTGGCCATGCAGGTGGTCACCAAGAAGCTGCCGCTGCTGAAGCCGGCGCCGGCACCCAATGGGCAAAGTGGCAGCAACTTCAGCTTCATCGCCGCCAACGGGAAAGTCTTCCAGATCCAGGGGTCGCAGGTCGGCGGCGCAGCCGTCAGCTCCTCCGGCGCGGGGCAGCTGGTGCTGGCCATCCAGAACCAAGCGGTGGTCAGCAAAGGCTCGCGGCCGAACATTCAGTACCAGGTGATCCCCCAGGTCCAGACCCTGGGGGGGCAGTCCCTCCAGATCGCCAGCATGCCGCAAAACATGGCGGGCCAGATCCAGATCATTCCGGGCACCAACCAGGCCTTTGTCACCACCACCGCACCGGTGACCAGTGCGCAGAAGATCTCCCCCCAGACCATGCACATCAAGCCCGCCGTCTCCCTCCCCGTCCAGGTGCAGAAGATTGGCGGCACCACCCTGCAAGCCCAGGGCAACATCATCAAACTGGCAGGCGGTGGAAACGTCGCGCTGTCCATGCCTGTCAGTAACTTGGTTGGCGCCGGTGATGGGACCGCCATACAGCTGACCGGCGAGGCACTCTGTGGCGGTGGCCACGGCACGACGAAGCTCAGCAAGAGGTTGAGGAGGAAGTCGGCAAACCCCGCCACGGTGACGGAAACGGTGACGCTGGTGGAGACCTCGTCGGGAAATGTCATCCATCCGGGGACCAACGTGCTGCTGGTGCAGAGCCCCGGTTCCGGCGTCCTGCAGCAGGTGCAGGTGGTGAAGCAGGAGCCGGCGATGCAGAGCATCCCCCAGCAGGCCATCCGGGTGGTGCAGGCGGCCTCCATGAGTGGCCACACCCTTCCCACCGTCCCGCAGAAGTCCCCGCAGAACCTCCAGGTCCAGGCCGGCGAGCACAACTCCACACCGGTCATCATCCGGGCGCATTCCGTCTCCTCCCCCACGGGACAGGTCAACTGGCAGACCCTGCCGGTGAAGAACGCCTCGGCATCTCAGCAAGGCTCGAGCCCCTCCGCGGTGAGCAGCCTGCCCCGCATTGTCCCAGCCGGAGGGGGGAAGAGATCCACCACGGGCTCCATGATCCGGAAGGGGAACGCCTTGCCGAGGATTGCACCGGCAGGGGGCACCATAAACCTAAACACTGCACAGTTTGCCGCTGGCCATGCCATACAGACCATCAGCATCAACGGGCTGCAAGTACCAGGAGTTCCCGTAACCGTCACCAATGCTGCAGGTGAGAAGCCATTTGCCAAAAAGCTTCATTCCATCAAATTTTATGCAGCGAGTTGTTGTAAGAACATAAGAAATAGGAGCAGGAGTCGGCCATTCGGCCCCTTGAGCCTGCTCCGCCATTCAATAAAATCATGGCTGATGTGATCTTGGCCTCAACGCCACTTCCCCGCCTGCTCCCCATAACCCTTGACTCCCTTATCATTCAAAAATCTGTCTATCTCCGCCTTAAATATATTCAATGACCCAGCCTCCACAGTTCTCTGGACAAAGAATTCTACAGATTCACGACCCTCTGAGAGAAGAAATTCCTCCTCCGTTTTAAATGGGCAATCCCTTATTCTGAAACTATGCCCCCTAGCTCTGGATTCCTCCACGAGGGGAAACATCCTCTCTGCTTCTTATACGCTTCAATAAGATCACCTCTCATTCTTCTAAACTCCAATGAGTATAGGCCCAACCTGCTCAACCTTTCTTCATGACAAACCCTTCATCTCAGGAATCAACCTCTTGAACCTTCTCTGAACTGCCTCCAATGCAAGTATATCCCTCTTTAAATAAGGGGACCAAAACTGCTATGATCTGGAACTGCCTGAAAGGGTGGTGGAAGCAGATTCAATAGTAACTTACAAAAGGGCAATTGGATAAACACTTGAAGAGAAAAAATATGCCGTGCTATGGGGAAAGAGCGGGGGAGTGGCATTAGTTGGATAGCTCCTTCATAGAGCCAGGCACAATGGGCCAAATGGCTGTCTGTGCAGTATCGTTCTACGATTCATAGATAGACCTTGTGCAAGAGAAAGGAATTTATTCCAACAAAGTAACGGGTAAAATAATGGAGAGGAGATCCAGTCAGCCCCTTGAGCCTGTTCTACCATTTATTTAGATTATGGATCATAGAATTGTACAGCACAGGAGGCCATTCAGCCCATCTAGCCAATACATCCCTTTTCCCTGCTCTTCCCCCACAGCCCCGCAACTCTTTCTTTTTCAAGTATTTACCCAATTCCCTTTTGAAAGTTACGATTGAATCTGCTCCGACTGCCCTTTCAGGCGGCGCATTCCAGATCACAACTCGCTGCATAAAGCAAATTCTCCTCTTCCCTCTAGTTCTTTTGGCAATTACCTTAAATCTGTGTCCTCTGGTTACCAACCCTCCTACCAGTGGAAACAATTTCATTTAATATTTTTAAAATTTTAATGGATAGTGTAGAGAGAGAGAAACTGTGCCACAGCTCCTTACACCTGCCTTTGCTCATTATTCCATGATACTGTTACCCAGCAATAATCTATCAGTGCAATACGTTGGCTGCACTGAGGGTTGGATGGTGCAGTGCTGTCTGTGACCTCTGTATCTTTAATACAAAAGCTAAATACTGCGGAAGCTGGAAATCTTAAATAAAAACAGGAAATGCTGGAAATACGCGGCAGGTCAGGCAGCCCCTGTGGAGAGAGAAACAGAGTTAATGTTTCAGGGCGATGACTTGTCTCCACAGATGCTAAGTATTTCCAGCATTTTCTGTCTCCTCTCATGTTGGCTGTAAGCATTGAAGTGTCAGCTTGGCTCGGTGGGCAGCCCTCTCGCCTCTCAGTTAGAAGGTCGTGCGTTGAAGTCCCACTCCAGAGACTTGAGCACAAAATCTAGGCTGACACTCCCAGTGCAGTGCTGAGATAGTGCAACAGTGCCATCTTTTAGATTAGGTAAGTGGGCAAATGTATGGCAAATGCAGTATAATGTAAATAAATGTGAGGTTATTCACTTTGGTGGCAAAAACAGGAAGGCAGAATATTATCTGAATGGTGACAGATTAGGAAAAGGGGAGGTGAAACGAGACCTGGGTGTCATGGTACATCAGTCATTGAAAGTTGGCATACAGGTACAGCAGGTGGTGAAGAATGCAAATGGCATGTTGGCCTTCATAGCGAGAGGAATTGAGTATAGGAGCAGGGAGGTCTTACTACAGTTGTACAGGGCCTTGGTGAGGCCACAACTTGAATATTGTGTACAGTTTTGGTCTCCTAATCTGAGGAAGGACATTCTTGCTATTGAGGGAGTGCAGCGAAGGTTCACCAGACTGATTCCCGGGATGGCAGGACTGACATATGAAGAAAGACTGGATTGATTGGCTTATATTCACTGAAATTTAGAAGAATGAGAGGGAATCTCATAGAAACATATAAAATTCTGACGGGATTGGACAGGTTAGATGCAGGAAGAATGTTCCCGATGTTGGAGAAGTCCAGAACCAGGGGTCACAGTCTTAAGGATAAGGGGTAAGCCATTTAGGACCGAGATGAGGAGAAACTTCTTCACTCAGAGAATTGTGAACCTGTGGAATTCTCTACCACAGAGAATTGTTGAGGCCAGTTCGTTAGATATATTCAAAAGGGAGTTAGATATGGCCCTCACAGCTAAAGGGATCAAGGGGCATGGAGAGAAAGCAGGAAGGGGGTACTGAAGTTGTATGATCAGCCATGATCATATTGAATGGTGGTATAGGCTCGAAGGGCCGAATGGCCTACTTCTGCACCTATTTTCTATGTTTCTATGAGACGTTAAAACCGAGCCAACAATTGTCCCTCAATCAACACCGCAGAAAAATAGATTAACTGTCATTTATCTCACTGCTCTTTGTGAGATCTTGTGCATTTTCTTACAACTGTGATGACCCATCAACATAATTCACTGGCTGTGAAACATTTCTGAATGCCCTGAAGATGTGAAAGGTGATATATGAATGCAAATTCATTCTTCATACATCCCTGCTAGACCTATCTTTTGTTTCTTTCCTTGTCCCATTACATAAGAACATAAGAAATAGGAACAGAAATCGGCTTGCTCCGCCATTCAATGAGATCATGGCTAATCTACCTTAACTTCACTTTCCTGCACTGTCCCCATATCCCTTTATTCCCTTAATATCCAAAAATCTATCGATCTCTGATTTGAATATACTCAACAGCTAAGCCTCCACAGCCCTCTGGGACAGAGAATTCCAAAGATTCACCACCCTCTGAGTGAAGAAATTTCTCCTCATCTCAGTCCTAAATGGCTGACCCCTTATCCTGAGACCATGACCCCTGGTTCTAGACTCCCCAGCCAGGGAAAACATCCTCTCTGCATCTACCCTGTCAAGCCCTGTAAGAATGTTGTATGTTTCAATGAGATCACCTCTCATTCTTCTAAACTCCAGAGAATATAGGCCTAGTCTACTCAATCTCTCCTCATAGGACAATCCCCCCATCCCAGGAATCAGTCTGGTGAACCAGCGTTGCACTCCCCCTATGGCATGTATATCCTTCCTTAAGTAAGGAGACCAAAACTGTGCACAATACTCCAGTTGTGGTCTCACTAGGGCCCTATATAATTGCAGTAAGACGTCTTTACTCTTATACTCAAATCCTCTTGTAATAAAGGTCAACATTCCATTTGCTTTCTTAATTGCTTACTGTACCTGCATGTTAACTTTCAGTGATTGGTGTACAAGGACACACAGGTCCCTCTGAACAGCAACATTTCCCAATCTCTCACCATTTAAAAAACTTTTCTATTTTTCCTACCAAAGTGGATAACTTCACATTTCTCCACATTATATTCCATTTGCCATGTTCTTGCCCACTCACTTAGCCTGTCTATATCCCTTTGAAGTCTCTTTGCATCCTTCTTGCAACTTACATTCCCACTTAGCTTTGTATCATCAGCAAACATGGATATATTACATTTGGTCCCCTCATCCAAATCATTGATATAGATTGTGAATAGCTGGGGCCCAAGCACTGATCCCTGCGGTACCCCACTAGTTACAGCCTGTCAACCCGAAAATGACCCGTTTATTCCAACTCTCTGTTTTCTGTCCGTTAACCAATCTCAATCCACGCTAGTATATTACCCCCAAACCCATGAGCCCTCATTTTGTTCAATAACTTCTTGTATGGCATCTCATTGAATGGCTTCTGAAAATTCAAATACACCATATCCACTGGTTCCTCCCTTATCTATTCTGCTAGTTACAGCCTAAAAAACTCAACAGATTTGTCAAACATGATTTCCCTTCCATAAATCTGTGTTAACTCTGCCCAATCTTCACAGGGCAATTTTCTAAGTGCCCTGTTACCATATCCTCAATAATAGATTCTAGCATTTTCCCTACTACTGATGTTAGGCTATCTAGTCTGAAGCTCCCCCTTTTCTCTCTCCCTACTTTCTTAAACAGCGGGGTTACATTAGCTACCTTCCAATCTGCGGGAACTGTTCTATGGAATCTATGGAATTTTGGAAGATGACAACCAATACATCCACTATGTCTAAAGCAACCTCTTTCAAAACCCGAGGAAGTAGGCCTCAGGTCCAGGGGATTTATTGGCTTTCAGTCCCATTAATTTACACAGGACTATTTTTTTACGAATACTAATTTCTTTCAGTTCCTCATTCTCGCTAGACCCCTGATACTCCACTATTTCCAGGAGGTTTTTCGTGTCTACCTCCGTGAAAGCACACAAAGTATTTATTTAATTTCTCTGCCATTTCCTTATTCTCCATTATAATTTCTCCTGGTCTAACCTTGTAGGGGACCCACATTTACTTTGATTGATCTTTTCATTTTTACATATCTATAGAAGCTTTTATAGTCTGTTTTTATGTCTCTCGCTAGTTTACTCTCATACTCTATTTTCCCTTTATTAATTTCTTACTTGCTTAAAAGCTGTTACATCTCTTAACTTTTTCCAGTTCTGATGAAAGGTCGTCGACTGAAACGTTAATTCTGTTTCTCGCTCGTTGATGCTGCGTGACTGCTGTCTATTTCCAGTATTTTCGGGTTTTATTTCAAATTCTTTCTTATGTGGAATAAGTCTGGTTAGTCTCCATTTCCTGGGGGCCAGGAGTGCTGCTAATTCTGCAGCAATTTGACACTAAATTGGTGATCATATTCATATAGGAACAGGAGGAGGCCATTGAGCCCCTCAAGCCTTCAATGCGATCATGGCTGATCTGCGACCTAACTCCATATACCCGCCTTTGGCCCATATCAATTAATACCTTTGGTTAACAAAAATCTATCATTCTCAGATTTAAAATTAACAATTGATACAGCATCAGTTGCTGTTTGGGGAAGAGCGTTCCAAGTTTCTACCACCCTTTTTGTGTAGAAGTGTTTCCTGAAAGGTCTGGCTCTAATTTTTAGACTGTTTTAATGCTCTCCTAGCCAGCCTCCCATCTTCCATCCTCCGTAAACTTGAGCTCATCCAAAACGCAGCTGCCCTTATCCTAACTCGCACCAAGTCCCGTTCACCCATCAACCCCTGTGCTCGCTGACCTACATTGGCTCCCGGTCCGGCAACGCCTCAATTTAAAAATTCTCATCCTTGTTTTCAAATCTCTCCATGGTCTCACCCCCTCCCTCTGTAATCTCCTCCAGCCCCACAACCCACCGAGATCTCTGCGCTCCTCCAATTCTGACCTCTTGCGCATCCCTGATTTCCATCACTCCACTGTTAGCGGCCGTGCCTTCAGCTGCCTGGGCCCTAAGCTCTGGAATTCCCTCCCTAAACCTCCCTGCCTCTCTCTCCTTTAAGACGCTCCTTAAAACCTATCACTTTAACCAAGCACGTGCCCTAATATCTATCTGCTTATGTGGCTTGGTGTCTGATAACGCTCCTGTAAAGCACCCTGGGACATTGTCACCGTGTTAAAGCTGCTATATAAATGTAAGTTGCTGTTGTCGTTTTCTCAAATGCAGCAGCCAATGATTCCATTTACAGTTCGACAGGTGAATATAGAGATTGTGCTCCTAGAAAGAGAATGAGGAGAGAGAGGCAAGGAGCATTTCATTGGCTGGGCTTTTAAAGGTGGGGTTGCAAAATGAATGTAGAATTTTGATTTATTATTTCATGTTTGTGCAGTTCCCTCCCGTCCCCCAAAAAATGAGTTCCTGATTCCAACCCCCAGATGTTTAGGTGAATAGGTCAATAACCAGAGGTCATAGATTTAAAATCATTGGCATAAGATCCAGAGTTGAGATGAAGAGAAATGTTTTCACTCAGAGAGTTGTGGAGATCTGGACCGCTCGGCCTGAACAGGTGTTGGACAGGTGCTGGAGGGTGAGGAACTTCCAGGGTTACAGACACACAGCGAGGGGGTGTGGGACTAAGCACGACTGCTTTTTCAAAGAGCCACCACATGCACGACGGGCCGATAGGCCTCTTTCTGTGCTGCAAGTTTCTTTGATGCTATGAAGGTGCCCAGCGCAGGGATGATGCTTTTCCAGAGAGAAAGAAAAAAGACTCGCATTTATATAGCGCCTTTCACGACATTCGGACATCTCAAAGTACTTTACAGCCAATGAAGTACTTTTGGAGTATAGTCGCTGCTGTAATGTGGGAAACGCAGCAGCCAATTTGCGCACAGCAAGCTCCCACAAGCAACAATGTGATAATGACCAGATAATCTGTTTTTTTGTTATGTTGATTGAAGGATAAATATTGGCCCCAGGACACCAGGGATAACTCTCCTGCTCTTCCTCAAAATAGTGCCATGGGATCGTTTACGTCTACCCGAGCGAGCAGACGGCGCCTCGGTTTAACGTCTCATCCGAAAGTTGGCACCTCCGACAGTGCAGCACTCCCTCAGTACTGCACTGGATGTCAGCCTAGATACTTGTGCTCAAGTCTCTGGAGCGGGACTTGAACCCACAACCTTCTGAGGCAAGGGTGCTACCACTGAGCCATGGCTGACACAAATGAACAATATTGAAGAAGAGCAGGAGTGCAGGGTGGGATGTAGGATGAAGAATATTGCAGAAGTGGGATTGAACGAGGCTTTGCAGCGATTTGAACATGAGTAGTTGAAATGCTGGGTGACCGAGCCAGTGGAAGTCAGTGATGAAGAGACGGTGAATGTACAGAATGGGTTACGGGGCAATAGGAATTCTGGAAGTCTGCATTTTAATATTTTGGGATTCAATTCCCGTCTGATAAGAAAAAAAATCTTTTAAAATAGTACGCCCAGATATTGATACTTGTTAGATCTCTTAATTCCCAATGAAATACGAACTCCGGTTGTAGTTTTAATGTAATTTTATTCTGGCAGCAGTAACAAGCTCTTGGCTTTAAGCCAGGCCTTTGTCCTTCTGAGACCACATGGCCAAAATGGCTGTTTTTATACCTGGTTCAATTTACAGAAAAGAACTCGCCTTCTTTGACTTGGGACCTGTGAATTTTCACAGTCTGTCTGAATGCAGCCTGTTTGAATTCTCTATCAATCCCCCCTTTGATTCTTTCACAAACTGAATCATAAAACATCAGCTATCACTGGTTAAACATTCTACAAAATAATTTCATACATGTTAATAGAGTTTCCTTCCAAAATTTGTTGATATGTTTCACCACATGTCCGGACTAGTAGCTTCCACACAAATTTGCACCAACCCGAGTTCCATCGTGGCCACAATGGAAGTCTGGTTTTAGTAGGTTAATTAACCTTATTCCAATTTAATCCAAATCAATATCTTAATTCAACCAGTAAACAACCTTCCCTTAAGCATAACATACCCCTGTGCCACGTACAGACGGTCTGCTGGGACCTGCAAGGTGTCTCACATTCGGGACAGCAGCTACAGCCGCCTGGTTGCAACAACATTTAATCAACATAAACAAACAATATAAAAGTAAAATAATTACAACGAATAGAATTAAACCTTCCACCAATGAAGTTCCTATTGAACCTAGCCATTCAGTGGCTCCACTCCACAAAGTGAATGATGGGGGTTGCTTAAGTTTTTCTACCTCCTTTTGGATATGCTCCGCTAAGTGGGTAATTTCTTCGGAGCTATCTGGGATATATGTGCAACACTCAGTTCCGAGTAGGGCGCAAGTACCTCCCTTTTCAGCCAGGATGTAATCAAGGGCCAGTCTATTCTGTAGGGCTACTGTGCGGATTGCTACCATTTCTGCATTGATTTTAACTAGGGCCTCTGAGATATCATTGGCTACTCGTTCCACAACGGATGCCATGTTAATGGATTCCCTTGCCAGTCTGGCGGTCCCATACTTGGGGATCAGAATGGCAAAGAACCTCTCTGTTTCTGTGATAGCTCTCTTAGGACGGAATAAATGTTCCGACAGTGACTTTATATGATACATATAAGGCACAATGTAGGCGAAATAGCAGGATCCCATCCAATTCTGGGGCAGCCAAGGGAGGCCTTGTGGCCACACACCCAATAGGTGCCATTATATGCAATGAATGTTAACTG
This sequence comes from Pristiophorus japonicus, assembly GCF_044704955.1. NCBI lineage: Eukaryota > Metazoa > Chordata > Chondrichthyes > Pristiophoridae > Pristiophorus > Pristiophorus japonicus. The sequence goes on from NC_091997.1 coordinate 34,661,414, forward strand.
TTTCTTTGTCAGCAACACTCGGGACCTGTCCAGGCTTTTCCATCTGTTTTATTCAGAATCCCCGTTTCGTTAAAAATTCCCACATTGGCCCAGTTTGGACGGTTCCGTGGCTTGATTATATTATAATTCCGGGAGCAGTTACTATACCCCATATTTTGGCCTCCTTTGATGTTTCTAATCAGACAGACCGATTCCCCCGGTCTTCCTATTCCCGTTGTATTAGTGATAACAAAAAATGGGGGCCGTTTGGAATTATTGTAGCATGGTTGGTATTCCCCCTTCAAAGGTAGTCAGATTGTAACCTGCTGACTTCCATTTACGTGCCCAGTTTTCCGTATCCTGAAACGCCTTGCCTGTTTTGTTTTGATTAATTATCCACTCAGCCATTTCCGAGATATTCAAGGGAACTGGCCTCAAGGGAATCCCTCCCTTTGAGTGAATATGAATATGCGCACATACCCAACAACTAGAAATGTTACCTTGTTTGGCATAAATGTATGACATATATAAAAAGGTATTTACATGTAATTCCCTTGCTACCCTACTATTTCCCTTTGGTGCAGAGGGTTGGCTAGTAAGAAGTAGGCCTATGCCTAGAATACCTACAGTCAGTAATGCAGTAAATTTATACATTTTGGCAAAAAGTAATTGTCCTTATTAGATTTCAGCTTCAGTTACGGATGCTCGTTTAACGTGTGAAGCGTGGATCCAGGCTTTCTTTCCTTGGACTTTAACAGCTGCCTGGGTGGTCAATAACACTTGATAAGGTCCCTCCCACTTGGCACCCAAAGGTTCTTTATGCAACTTTTTCACATACACCCAGACTCCCGGGATGATGTCGTGTCCTCCTTCGGGTGGATTACCCCAAGCTGCTGATACCTGTCGGGAAACAGAACCAATAGCATTGGTTAGGTTCTCACAGTATGATAACAAAGTGTCACTCATTAAGTGAACATTAGCTTTCCGTAAATCAATAGTTCCTGGCAGCGACATGGGTCTTCCTGTTATAATTTCAAATGGGCTTAGACCTGTAGCTTTGTTCGGGGTTGCCCTAATGCTACATAGCACTATTGGTAGTGCCTGGGGCCATGGTGTTCCTTCTTGGTGATATTTGGCAAGCTGTTGTTTCAGAGTTCGATTCATTCGCTCTACTTGTCCTGATGATTGTGGATGATAAGGACAATGTAAATCCCACGTAATGTTCAGTAACCTACAGACTTCTTGGCAGACAGCACCTGTGAAGTGTGTTCCCTGATCTGAGTCAATGCTACTCGGGACTCCCCATCGGGGAATGTAATCCTTACACAAGACCTTTGCAGTGTGATTGGCTGTGGCTCTTTTAGTTGGGACAGCTTCTACCAAGCTAGAGAATCTGTCGACCATGACAAGAATGTTAGTGTATCTTTGGCATGAAAGAAGAGATATATAATCAACCTGCAGATGCTGGAATGGTCCGACAGGGACAGGGGGCCTCAGTTGGGGCATTACCGTGATGGGTCCAGAATTATTTTTCTGGCAGACCACACAGCGGTCTGTTACCAGCTGGGCATGTTTTTTTAAATCCCCGACCCCACCAGCTTTTCTGGAACCGTGCCGTCATCTGTTGTGAGGCCAAGTGTCCCCATGAGTGGATCTGTTGGGCTAAAAAAGGCATAAGCACTTGTGGCGCGACTGGCTTGTCGGTAACTCTTTGTCTCCAGACACCATCTTCGCATAGCTTAATTCCTGCCTCAATCCACGTCCATTTTTCCTCTCGGGAACACTCGCCTTGCATTGTTTGAAGGTCTCGTGTCAGAGTCCTGAGTGCTTTCAATCTGCACATCTGTGTTGGTTCTTCTGGAGGAACGCCCTGTGAGGCGGCATCTTTAGCTGCCTGGTCGGCTAGGGCATTTCCCTGTGCTTCCGTGGTATTTTCCTTGGTATGGGACTTACACTTCAGGATGGACACTTCCTGAGGTAATTGTATGGCCTCTAGTAAGTCTCGGACTTCTTTTCCATTTTGGATAGGTGTACCAGCAGCAGTGAGGAATCCTCTTTTCCGCCATAACATACCAAAGCCGTGAACGACTCCAAAAGCATAACGCGAATCTGTGTAGACATTAGCTGTCTGTCCTTCTGCTATTCGACATGCTTCTGACAGGGCCCGTAACTCGGCCTGTTGTGCTGACGTTCCTGAGGATAAACATCCTTTTGCCACTACCTCATATAAGGTTGTAACTGCCCATCCTGCTTTTCTGGTACCATTGTCAACAAAGGAGGAACCATCTGTAAACAGGATGAGGTCTGGGTTGTGCAGAGGTTCCTCTGCTGCTAAGGCTGCTTCTTCTGTTTCTTTTAAAATCTCCACGCAGTCATGCTCTTCACATTCTCCCCCCTCTTGCTCCCTCGATTCTGACATCGGAAGCATAGTTGCGGGATTAACCGGGCTGGCCCGGACAATATGGAGATTAGGAGCTTCCAAAACTGCTGTCCAGCGGGTCCATCTACCTGCCGTCACCTGAGACATTCTATTCATAGACAGCAAAGCGTGTACAGTGTGGGGACACTTGACAATCAGCTTTTGGTCGAGGACTAGACTCGCAGTGATCATTACCGCTCGACATGTAGCTTCCATGGCCCTTAGGCAACTTCCCCATCCGAGGGCTAGCGCATCCAGTTTTGCCGAATAATAGCCAATTGCCGATCCCCATGTTCTTGTGTCAGTATAGCTGTCATGTATCCTTCTTTCTCATGGACAAACGGTAAATGGCTTACCACTGTCGGGAATTCTCAGAGCCGGTGCCGAACACAAAGCCTTTTTCGAACTCAGGAAGGCCTCTTGCTGTTCCTTAGTGAGGGTGATGGCTTCTTTAGAGGCACGTTTCCCCTTTAAGATATCATTGAATGGCTGAACAAGCTGTGTGAAGGAGTCAATCCAATTTCTGTTAAAGTTACGCAATCCCAAAAAAGACCTTAGTTCCTGAATAGTTTTTTAGCAGCCTGAATGGCTGTAGTTCTATCCTGGGTAAGTTCTCTTCTTTCCTTGTGAAATCTTTTGTCCCAGGTATATAACCTCTTCTTGGGATATTTGTGCTTTGTCGATGCTGGCTTTATGTCCTTTCAGCCAAAGGTGGTCCAGCAAAGCTCGTAAATCTTGTTCATGTTGTTCTTTCGTGTTTGAAGCTAGCAGGATATCGTCTACATATTGGATGACTGTGGATGACAGGGGAGGTAATTCTCGCAAATGGCTTTGTAAAGCCATGTGGAATACCGTAGGGCTGTTGTGGAAACCCTGCGGTAACCGGGTCCAAGTATACTGTTGTCCTTGGACCGTGAAAGCAAACCACTGTCGAACCTCCGGTGCCAGAGGCACCGACCAAAATCCGTTGTCCATATCTATAACCGAGAAATATTTATGTTCAGGTTTGAGGGCATTAAAAATGGTGGAGGGATCTGTGACCAAAGGAGCTTTTTGATCAATACACTGGTTAGCTTTCCTATAATCAACAGTCAAACGCCAAGTCTCATTAGATTTCTGTACCGGCCACACGGGGCTATTGGAGAAGCTATGCGTTTTAATAAGCACCCCTTGTTTCTCCAATTGCTGAATAACCGGTAAGATTCCCGCGATGGCAGTTGGACTAATGGGATACTGTTTAGTGCATGGAGGCTTGGTCCCTGTAAATGACGCAGGCTCCATCTGGAGTAGGCCACAATCGTTCTTATCTTTAGCCCATATCGGGTGTTCCTTCAATTCTTCTTTCTTCAAAGTTCTAATTAACGATGTCACCCGACCATTCTCGAAATGCAATGATGAATCTACTTGGATTAGAACGTCCATTCCCAAAAGGGGTTGATCTACTGGGCCTATCCAGACCGGCGTGGTTAGTTCATGTGGACCTAGCCCTATAAGTACCGGTGTTGTCCTTTTAATTTCCATTTTATGGCCCCAACTCCATAGGCTGTACGTGCCCTACCATCCAACGGCAAAAAGTCTCCATATTGTAGGGGTAAGCATGTTAATTCCGCCCCTCTGTCTAAAAGACAGTCCACATCCTTATCGCCCACCCTCACAGTTATATATAGCCCATCTCCCCTTTGTTGCATTAGTGCGAGGAGGGGGGCCAGGGTGGACTCTAATCGTTTTTTGCTATCCCAAGTAACTCCTTCTGTTGTTGTATTGTCAGTCGCTTAAATGCTTTTATGAGGTCGGTATCTTGTGACAAGCCTGGTTTGTTGGCTGAATTGTATCCCTGGCTTCCCCGGCCGCGACCTTGCTGTTTTGCCCTGCACGTCTTGGCCCAGTGACCTTCTTTCCCACAATAATGACATTTTCCAGGTAATTTTCCCAATAACTGTTTATCGGAATCCTGGGATTTCCATCCCATAGCCTATACAGCTCGGACTTTAGCTCCCATATCCCTGTCTAATTGGTTACATCGATCCACCAATGCTGCAAAGGTAGTTCCTCTACCTTCCCAGTCCGGCAACCCTACCTTAAGCATTTTGGACAGTTCTGGCTTTAGACCTGCCACGAAAGCTGCTTTCAGGGGTCCAAACACTTGTTCATCCATTTCCTCATCCATATTATTCATACCTGAATGTTCTAGCCACGTGCATCTAAACCGCTCGTCATACTCCAGGACCTCCTCTGTTCCTTTCTGTTGGCAGGCTGCAATTTTTCCCCAGTCTGTCTTAGCTGGACTGAAGGCTTGCAGCCAATGTTTAATCGCCTCCCATCCTGCATCTAATTCTTGCTCATCCTGCCCCAAAGCTTCTTCTACCTTGTCGTGCAATTTTTTTCCTTGTGTTTTTGGCACCATTATGGTCAAAATTTGCACTCCGTCCCAGGGATGAAGTTGATATATATTTCTTAAGCGGTCCAATTGGTCCCACGTTTTTACTCCCCCTTTCTTTGGATTGGGCAATTCCTTGGACCATTTATCAATTTTCTCTGGGTCTGCCGGATCATGAACTAAGAATGCTGCATACACCCTTTTCCTCGTTTTTTTGGTTCCACCCTCATCCGCAGTCTCTTCTGATTTGACTACAACTCGTCTTTTATTAAATGAGGCAAAGCGCACCCCTAATTCTTCATCATCCTCCGACCCTGTATCGTCGGAGGATTCAGAATCCATATCTATTCCTTGGTCGTGTCCTCGGGTTTGCGCTTTTAATTTATCCAAACATGGGTACCCTGGGAATTGACCGATACATTTTCCTTTTCCTATTACTGTCTTTTGACCTAATGATTTTTTTTCCATTCTTTAATTTCACCTTTAAGATCTTTAACTTCCGCTTCCGATTTTTCAAGTTCAAGTTTTTTCTGTCGCAGCTGTGCACAAACAGCTTGCAATTGGTCCTTTGTACTGGTCAGTTCTCGATCATGTTGGGAACGCATTATAATTTCATTCCACTTTCGGATCTGTCCCATAACCGCTAGGGACCATCTAGTTCGCTCTTTATTTTTCATACGGGTCGTTTTTCCCCAGACCCTTTTAATCTCGTCCAAGGACCATTGTCCTTTGGAGGTACCGTATTTTTGTTCGATCTCAATACAGGTTTTAGATAAGTTGAATTGTTGCTCTATGTATTCTTTCAAATGTTGGAGGATTTCATCTATCAAAACCTCAGGTGGTGCCTGCCCACCTTTTACAGTTGTAGGCAATTCTTTGCTCTTATCTCCTGCTGCCATAATACTGATTTCTTTACTGGGGTCTCGAGTCATAGGCTTTCCAGCCGATAAGTGGGTCGGTGATTAATTAACTAACACACCGCCGAAGTTAGGCGTCTATGGGATCTCGAGCCGACTACCAACCGGAGGGTTCGCAAACCGGAGCTTTCGGAATCACGTAGAAGGAGAGGCGAATTTAGACTTTTGACCGAGGACTTTTATAAAGAGGAGTCCTTACCTCAGTATGTAGGTCCGATGTCCAAAATTCAGTTTCTTCCCTCAGTGATCCTGTTCGTGACGCCAACATTGTTAGATCTCTTAATTCCCAATGAATTACGAACTCCGGTTGTAGTTTTAATGTAATTTTATTCTGGCAGCAGCAACAAGCTCTTGGCTTTAAGCCAGGCCTTTGTCCTTCTGAGACCACATGGCCAAAATGGCTGTTTTTATACCTGGTTCAATTTACAGAAAAGAACTCGCCTTCTTTGACCTTATTGGCTCAATTGATAGTCTGTTAACCTTTTAATTGGCTCGCTACCCAAAGGTCCTAAAATGTCAAGTTGATTGATGAATTAATGCAACATGCTGAGTTGCACGTAGCAGCTTTGACTTGGGGTCTGTGAATTTTCACAGTCTGACTGAATGCAGCCTGTTTGAATTCTCTAACAATGCTTTACTTTAGGAACAATGTCAAGGCCGTGGAGCGGGTGAAGACGAGATTGGTTAAGATAATACCAGGGATAAGAGGCTTTCGTTATTTGGAGAGACAAGAGAAGCTGCGATTTTCCATTAGAATACAGAAAGTCGAAGAGACCTGATAGAAGTATTCAAAATTATAAGACTTTTTGAAAAATTAAATCCGGAAAGCTAATTTCTACTGGTTACCGAGTCAGTAACACGAGGGCATAATTTAACATCATACCTAAAAGGCGGACTTCTTTATCCAAAGGGTTGTGAGGACATGGAATGGCCGACCAGAAATAGTGGTGAAAGCAATACATGGTGAACCTCCCTTATCCGGAACCCTCGGGACCTGGCCTGTTCTGGATAAGGGATTTTTCCGGATGAGGGGTGGTTACATTAAATTGGATGGGACAGATACTGAGCAAGGGGCTATTGGGGCTGGCTGGCTTGGGACTGGGACTGGGACTGCGGCAGAGATCATGGGGGGCGTGGAACGCAGGGTCAGGCCAGCGATTGCAGGAGTCGGCAGCGAGGAAGGACTTCAATTTGTTCATGTGGGAGTTCTGCGCATGCACCACCCAGTGGCCGTGAATGGTTCTGAACGAGGGGTGGTTCCGGATAAGGGAGTTCTGGATAAGGGAGGTTCAACCTGTATTGGCTTTTAAAAGGGAAATGGATAATTATTTGAAATAGAAAAATGTAGTCATGATAGGAGAGGGATGGGCAACAGAATCGGGCTAAATGTGCAGCTCTTTCAGAGAGCCAGCATAGGCGCAACGGGCTGAATGACCTCCTCCTGTGCTGCAAACAGTGATTCGTTAATTAATAATGCTGTTTTATTCTTGACAGGACAGCAACAGTTAAGTGTGCAGACGGGGGTTATGTCCCCAGTTTCCGCCAACAATATCACCATCACCGCACTGAGTCCGAGCCAAATCAGCCAGCTCCAGATGGAGCCAGCCTTGCCGGCTGACGAGATGGCGGGGCAACACAACAAGAAGATGAAACGGATGGCCTGCACGTGTCCAAACTGCAAGGACGGCGAGAAAAGGTACTGCCGGCTTTTCATTCCCGTCTCTTGTTCTCTCATTGGGTTCCTCTGTTCTCCCATTCATTCTCGGGACCCGGGCAATGCTGGCATGGCCGGCATTTGTTGCCTCATCTCCCTACTTGCCATTTGGAAAAGGTGGTGAGCCGCCATCTTGAACCGCTGCAGTCCCGTGTGGTGAAGGTGCTCCCACAGTGCTGTTACGACGGGAGTTCCCAGGTTTTGACCTGGCGACAAATTTTCTGCCAAAGGGTACACAGCCAGATAGTAAATGGGTGACCAACAGGAAGAGCAGTGGAAGGAAGGTAGTGCAGGGGTCCCCTGCGGTCATCCCCCTGCAAAACAGATACACCGCTTTGGGTACTGTTGAGGGGGATGACTCATCAGGGGAGGGCAGCAGCAGCCAAGTTCATGGCACCTTGGGTGGCTCTGCTGCACAGGAGGGCAGGAAAAAGAGTGGGAGATCTATAGTGATAGGGGATTCAATGGTAAGGGGAATAGATAGGCGTTTCTGCGGCTGCAACCGAGACTCCAGGATGGTATGTTGCCTCCCTGGTGCAAGGGTCAAGGATGTCTCGGAGCGGGTGCAGGACATTCTGAAAAGGGAGGGTGAACAGTCAGTTGTCATGGTGCACATAGGTACCAACGATATAGGTAAAAAACGGGATGAGGACCTACGAGACTAATTTAGGGAGCTAGGAGCTAAATTAAAAAGTAGGACCTCAAAAGTAGTAATCTCAGGATTGCTACCAGTGCCACGTGCTAGTTAGAATAGGAATCGCAGGATAGCTCAGATGAATACGTGGCTTGAGGAGTGGTGCAAAAGGGAGGGATTCAAATTCCTGGGACATTGGAAACGGTTCTGGGGGAGGTGGGACCAGTACAAACCGGACGGTCTGCACCTGGGCAGGACCAGAACCAATATCCTAGGGGGAGTGTTTGCTTGTGCTGTTGGGGAGGAGTTAAACTAACATGGCAGGGGGATGGGAACCTATGCAGGGAGACAGAGGGAAATAAAATAGAGGCAGAAGCAAAAGACAGAAAGGAGATGAGTAAAAGTGGAGGGCAGAGAAACCCAAGGCAAAAAACAAAAAGGGCCACATTACAGCAAAATTCTAAAGGGGCAAAGTGTGTTAAAAAGACAAGTCTGAAGGCTCTGTGCCTCAATGCGAGGAGTATTCGGAGTAAGGTAGACGAATTAACTGCGCAGACAGCAGTTAACGGATATAATGTAATTGGCATCACGGAGACATGGCTCCAGGGTGACCAAGGCTGGGAACTCAACATCCAGGGGTATTCAACATTTAGGAAGGATAGGCAGAGAGGAAAACGAGGCGGGGTGGCGTTGCTGGTTAAAGAGGAAATTAATGCAATGGTAAGGAGGGACATTATCCTGGATGATGTGGAATCGGTATAGGTGGAGCTGCGGAATACCAAAGGGCAGAAAACGCTAGTGGGAGTTGTGTACAGACCACCAAACAGTAGTAGTGAGGTTGGGGACAGCATCAAACAAGAAATAAGGGATGCGTGCAATAAAGGTACAGCAGTTATCATGAGCGACTTTAATCGACATATTGATTGGGCTAACCAAACTGGTAATAATGCAATGGAGGAGGATTTCCTGGAGTGTACTAGGGATGGTTTTCTCGACCAATATGTCGAGGAACCAACTATAGAGCTGGCCATCCTAGACTGGGTGATGTGTAATGAGAAGGGACTAATTAGCAATCTTGTTGTGCGAGGCCCCTTGGGGAAGAGTGACTATAATATGGTAGAATTCTTTATTAAGATGGGGAGTGACACAGTTAATTCGGAAACTAGGGTTCTGAACTTAAGGAAAGGTAACTTCGACGGTATGAGGCGTGAATTGGCTAGAATAGACTGGCAAAGGATACTTAAAGGGTTGACGGTGGATAAGCAATGGCAAACATTTAAAGATCACATGGATGAACTTCAGCAATTGTACATCCCTGCCTGGAGTAAAAATAAAATGGGGAAGGTGGCTCAACCGTGGCTAACAAGAGAAATTAAGGATAGTGTTAAAACCAAGGAAGAGGGATATTAATTGGCTAGAAAAAGTAACAAACCTGAGGACTGGGAGAAATTTAGAATTCAGCAGATGAGGACTAAGGGTTTAATTAAGAGGGGGAAAATAGAGTACGAGAGGAAGCTTGCAGGGAACATAAAAACTGACTGCAAAAGCTTCTATAAATATATGAAGAGAAAAAGATTAGTGAAGACAAATGTAGGTCCTTTGCAGTCGGATTCAGGTGAATTTATAATGGGGAACAAAGAAATGGCAGACCAATTGAACAAATAATTTGGTTCTGTCTTCACGAAGGAAGACACGAATAACCTTCCGAATGTACTTAGGGACAGTAGTTCCAGTGAGAAGGAGGAACTGAGGGATATCCTTATTAGGATGGAAATTGTGTTAGGGAAATTGATGAGATTGAAGGCTGATAAATCCCCGGGGCCTGATAGTCTGCATCCCAGAGTACTTAAGGAAGTGGCCCTAGAAATAGTGGATGCATTGGTGATCATTTTCCAACAGTCGATCGACTCTGGATCAGTTCCTATGGACTGGAGGGTAGTTAATGTAACACCACTTTTTAACAAAGGAGGGAGAGAGAAAATGGGTAATTATAGACCGGTTAGCCTGACATCAGTAGTGGGGAAAATGTTGGAATCAATCATTAAGGATGAAATAGCAGTGCATTTGGAAAGCAGTGACAGGATCGGACCAAGTCAGCATGGATTTATGAAAGAGAAATCATGCTTGACAAATCTTCTGGAATTTTTTGAGGATGTAACTAGCAGAGTGGCCAAGGGAGAACCAGTGGATGTGGTGTATTTGGACTTTCAAAAGGCTTTTGACAAGGTCCCGCACAAGAGATTGTTGTGCAAAGTCAAAGCGCATGGTATTGGGGTAATGTACTGACGTGGATAGAGAACTGGTTGGCAGACAGGAAGCAGAGAGTCGGGATAAACGGGTCCTTTTCAGAATGGCAGGCAGTGACTAGTGGAGTGCCGCAGGGCTCAGTGCTGGGACCCCACTCTTTACAATATACATTAACGATTTGGATGAAGGAATTGAGTGTAATATCTCCAAGTTTGCAGATGACACTAAACTGGGTGGCGGTGTGAGCGGTGAGGGGGACGCTAAGAGGCTGCAGGGTGACTTGGACAGGTTAGGTGAGTGGGCAAATGTATGGCAGATGCAGTATAATGTGGATAAATGTGAGGTTATCCATTTTGGGGGCAAAAACACGAAGGCAGAATATTATCTGAATGGCGGCAGATTAGGAAAAGGGGAGGTGCAACGAGACCTGGGTGTCATGGTTCATCAGTCATTGATGGTTGGCATGCAGGTACAACAGGCAGTGAAGAAGGCAAATGGTATGTTGGCCTTCATAACTAGGGGATTTGAGTATAGGAGCAGAGAGGTCTTACTACAGTTGTACAGGGCCTTAGTAAGGCCTCACCTGGAATATTATGTTCAGTTTTGGTCTCCTAATCTGAGGAAGGACGTTCTTGCTATTGAGGGAGTGTAGCGAAGGTTCACCAGACTAATTCCAGGGAAGGCTGGACTGTCATATGAGGAGAGACTGGATCAACTGGTCCTTTATTCACTGGAGTTTAGAAGGACGAGAGGGGATCTCATAGAAACGTATGAGATTCTGACGGGACTGGACAGGCTAGATGCGGGAAGAATGTTCCCGATATTGGGGAGGTCCAGAACCAGGGGACATAGTCTAGGATAAGGGGTAGGCCATTTCGGAATGAGATGAGGAGAAACTTATTCACTCAGAAAGTTGTTAACCTATGGAATTCCCTACCGCAGAGAGTTGTTGATGCCAGTTCATTGAATATATTCAAGAGGGAGTTAGATATGGCCCTTACGGCTAAGGGGATCAAGGGGTATGGAGAGAAAGCAGGAAAGGGCTACTGAGGGAATGATCAGCCATGATCTTATTGAATGGCGGTGCAGGCTCAAAGGGCCGAATGGCCTACTCCTACACCTATTTTCTATGTTTCTATGTTCGCTTTCCTGTTCAGTGAAATGTTCCTGCAGAAGATCTCGAAAGAGCCCACCTGCGCCTCGAAACAGCACTTGTGTCCTGGGGCAGGTGCTCCCCTATGATTCACCCTGATTGGTGCTGGGGTCAGAGTCAGAAGGTTGTGGGGTCAAGTCCCACTCCAGGGACTTGAGCACAAAAATCTAGGCTGACACTCCAGTGCAGTGCAGGTTGAACCTCTCAAATCCGGCACTCTTTGGTCCGGCACCCTCCCTGGTCCGACATCATTCCCGGCGAGGGGTCACAACCCGTGCTGTGTCATGTGTTCATCAAGTTGAGTCATTTTTAAGAGTATGTAGAGTATAGAGTAAGAAAGCCGACAGGGAAAGGGCGATTGCTGTCTTTACACACAGATCCCTATACGCGATAAAGCACTTGGGTGCCCACAAAAGTCGATTCCTCCAAACGATGCAGACATCAACCAAAGCAAAACAGGCTGAAAGCTGCCACAGATCTGGGGCACAAACGCCGGTGAGCGGGCAGGGTGGGCGGCCCTCGGGCCCAGTGACATCGTTGTTGCCCACCCGTCGACAACACCCCCTGCCCCCAGCTGCCGCTCGCTCACCTTTTTGATGTTGAACTTGGAGGCCGGATGGAAATCCTTTCTATACATGAAATTGGCGAATGATTTTCCCATGTCGACGGGAACTGCATCACAGCCGTCACGCCTGACAATGGGATTGGGATCAGGACGTAGCGAGGCACTACAGAGCGGGCAGGAGCATTGCCGGGTCAGAGAGGAGGTGAGGGGATCTTAGTGTTTATTTAAACCGGGTACTGCTGACCACGCTGCTGACAACGACCCGGGCAGGTCGTTGTCAGCAGCGTTGCCAGACCTCTGTGATGGAATCAGCTACCTCCAGTACCAAAACTCAGAAAACAAATGCTGATATACGGCGCCCGGAGAAGCCACCATATTCTACAAAGCCCGGATTGTGATGGCTATCCAGAGCTCTCCCACCAAGCGGCTGACTCTCAGCCAGATCTACCAGTTCCTCCAGAGCCGCATCCTCTTTTTCCGAGACTCCTGCCAAGGCTGGAAGAACTCCGTGCGTCACAACCTCTCCTTGAACGAGTGCTTCACCAAACTGCCCAAGGGCCTGGGCAGACCTGGCAACGGCCATTACTGGACCATTGACCCGGCCAGCGAGTTCATGTTTGAGGAGGGCTCCTTCAGGCACAGACCAAGGGACTTTTGCAGGAAATGCCAAGCCCTTAAGCCCATGTACAGCATGATGAACGGATTGGGGTTCAACCACATCGCAGGGACCTAGAACTTTCAAGGTTCAAGAGGGCCCATCTCCTGCTCCCCCAATGACCTTTCATTAGATAGCATCAGCATGATGAATTGACATTTGCCCAACAACGCTAACAAATGGGTTTACCAGGACATTCTGTCTCTCACCTCTCACCTCTCGGCCAACAATGGTAACTATATGGGAAGCCGTGCAGGATCTTTGGTCGAAGACCAACCCAACCACACAGACAGCTCATTGCCCGCGTCTCCCTCGGTGACCAGTGGTGGGGTGATGGAACCTCACTCTATGTACACAACCTCGGCTTCAGCATGGGCTCCTTCAGCCTCCACGCTCAATAATGGGGCTTCTTACATCAAACAGCAGCCCCTCTCCCCGTGCAACCCATCGGCGAATCTCATGTCCAACCCACAAGCACACTCCCTAGATCAGTCCTATTTACATCAAAATAGCTATAACACGGCCGATATACAAGGTACGGAGCCCATGGTACTAGTTACAGATTAGCAAAAATAGCTTTTGTAAGAAGCAATTCTAAAACTTTACTGACAGTGGGGTTTTAAGCCTTGGGTCGACGTGACCTCCCGTGGTCCGGAAAATTCTCTGGTCCGGCACAGGCCAGGTCCCAAGGGTGCTGGATTAGAGAGGTTCAATCTGTACTGAGGGAGCGCTGCACTGTCGAAGGGACAGTACTGACGGAGTGCTGCACTGTCGGAGGGACAGTACTGATGGAGTGCTGCACTGTCAGAGGGGCACTACTGAGGAGTGCTGCATTGTTGGCGAGGCACTACTGAGGGAGTGCTGCACTGTCGGAGGGACAGTATTGTCGGAGGGGCACTACTGAGGAATGCTGCATTGTCGGAGGGACAGTACTGATGGAGTGCTGCACTGTTGGAGATGCCTTTTTTCAGATGCGACGTTAAGCCGAGGCCCGGTCTGCCCTCTCACGTGAACGTAAAAGATCCCATAGCACTATTTCAAAGAAAAGCAGGGGAGTTATCCCCAGTGTCCTGGCCAATATTTATCCCTCAATCAACATAACAAAAATACAGATTATATGGTCATTATTACATTGTTGTTTGTGGGAGCTTGCTTGTTTGCAAATTGGCTGCCGCATTTCCTACATTACAACAGTGACTACACTCCAAAAGTACTTAATTGTAAAACGCTTTGAGACGTCTGGTGATCGTGAAAGGAGCCATATAAATCCAAGTCATTCTTTCTCGGGCAGGTAGGAGCGAGTCCCTCTCACAGCACTTCTGAGAATTCTGTGACTGTGGGAGAAAGATGAAATGCAAAACTACTATTTAAACAAATACTGAATGTGCATGGGTAGGGGTTGGGAGGGGGGGGAGCAGATAGAAGATAAACTAAGATTAAAAATGTCATTGGGACTGAGGATGGATTATATCTGAAATGTAAAGCTGTTTTTATTCTTTTAGATCTGACTCATCTGCTTTGTATTTTCAGCATTTCATATTGTTATTTGGTATACCGTGAACAAGGCCACTAATTTTTTTTATTAGTGGGATTTTTTTATTGCTGTTGGAACATGGATTCTACAATTCTGTTTGTTTATACTTAGAATCATAGAATCATGGACTGATACAGAATTACAGAAATTTACAGCACAGAAGGAGGCCATGTTGGCCCATCGTGTCTGCGCCGGCCGACCAAGAGCTATCCAGCCTAATCCCACTTTCCAGCTCTTGCTCCGTAGCCCTGCAGGTTACGGCACTTCAAGTGCACATCCAAGTATTTCTTAAATGTGATGAGGGTTTCTGCCTCTACCACCCTTTCAGGCAGTGAGTTCCAGACTCCTGGGCGAATAAAGTTGCCCTCATATCTCCTCTAAACCCCCCCCTCAATGACTTTAAATCTATGGCCCCTGGTTGTTGACCCTCCTGCCAAGAGAAACAGGTCCTTCCTATCCACTCTATCCAGGCCCTTCATAATTTTATACAGCTCAATCGGGTCTCCCCTCAGCCTCCTCTCTACAGCATAGAAGGAGGCCATTCCGCCCATCGTGCCTGTGCCAGCTCTTTGAAAGAGCGATGCAATTAGTCCCACTCCCCACTCTTTCCCCAGAGTCCTGCAAATTTTTACCCTTCAAGTATTTATCCAATTCCTCATTTGAAAGTTACTATTGAATCTGCTCCACCGCCCTTTTGGGCAGCGCGTTCCAAATCACAACAACTCGCTGCGTATAAAAATGTTTCCCCATGACACCTCTGGTTCTTTTGCCAAGTATCTTAAATCTGTGTCCTCTGGTTATCGATCCTTCTACCATTGGAAACAGTTTCTCCTTATTTACTCTATCAAAACACTTCATGATTTTCAACAGCTCTATCAAGTCTCCTCTTAATCTTGTCTGCTCCAAGGATCTAGTCTGGCTAAACCGGAATCAAAGATTGACGGCGAAACTGTAATGGGCTGCCTTTAAAGAGGAAATAGTTTGGGTACAGTCGAGGTACCACTAGGGGGAAAGGTAAGGCAACTAAAGTCAGAGCTCCCTGGATGACAAAAGCAGAAAAAGAGTGCCTGCAATTCTCCAGTCCTCTGGCACCACCCCCATATCTAAGGCGCATTGGAAGATTATGGCCGGTACCTCCGCGATTTCTTCCTTCACTTCCCTCAGCGTCCTAGGATGCAGCCTACCCAGTTCTGGTGACTTATCTGCTTTAATTACAGCCAGCCTTTCTAGTACCTCGTCTTTATCAATTCTTATCCTGACAGATGTCAGGTCGAGAATAAATCTGAGAATCAGGCTAAATATAGAAAGTTCAGAGCAGAAGTGAAACAGAAAATAAGAGGGGCAAAGAGAGGGTATGATAATAGAATGGCAGCCAACATAAAATATAATCCAAAAGTCTTCTATAGGCATATAAATAGTAAACGGGTAGTAAGAGGGTGGGGTGGGGCCAATTAGGGACCAAAAAGGAGACATACACATTGAGGCAGAGGGCATGGCTGAGGTACTAAATGAGTACTTTGCATCTGTCTTCACCAAGGAAGAAGATGCTGCCATAGACATAAATAAAGGAGATAGTGGAGATACTGGATGGGGTAAGAATTGATAAAGACGAGGTACTAGAAAGGCTGGCTGTACTTAAAGTAGATAAGTCACCAGGACCGGGTGGGTTGCACCCTAGGAGGCTGAGGGAAGGGAAGGAAGAAATCGCGGAGGAACTGGCCATAATCTTCCAATCCTCCTTAGATACGGGGGTGGTGCCAGAGGACTGGAGAATTGCAAATGTTACACCCTTGTTCAAAAAAGGCTGTAAAGATAAACCCAGCAACTACAGTTTAACCTCGGTAGTGGGGAAGCTTTTAGAAACAATAATCAGGGACAAAATTAACAGCCACTTGGGCAAGTGTGGATTAATTAAGGAAAGCTAGCACGGATTTGTTAAAAGTAAATCGTATTTAACCAACTTGATTGACTTTTTTGATGAGGTAGCAGAGGGTTGATGAGGGCAATGCGGTTGATGTGATGTACTTGGATTTCCAAAAGGCGTTCGATAAAATGTCACATAATAGGCTTGCCAGCAAAGTTGAAGCCCATGAAATAAAAGGGACAGTGGCAGCATGGATAAGAAATTGGCTGAATGACATTAACCAGAGACCAGAGAGTACTGGTGAACTGGAGGAAGGTATACAGTGGTATTCCCCAGGGGTCGGTACTGCTTTTCTTGATATATATTAATAATTTGTATGTGGGTGTACAGGGCACAACTTCAAAATTTGCAGATGACACAAAACTTGGAAGTATAGTGAACATTGAGGTGGATAGTGATAGACTTCAAGAGGACATAGGCTGGTAGAATGGGCGGACACGTGACAGATGACATTTAACACAGAAAAGTGTGAAGTGATACATTTTGGTAGAAAGAATGAAGAGAGGCAATATAGACTAAAAGGGTACAATCCTAAAGGAAGTGCATGAACAGAGAGACCTGGGGGTATATGTGCACAAATCGTTGAAGGGGACAGGGCAGGTTGAGAAAGCGGTTAAAAAAAGCATACGGGATCCTGGGCTTCATAAATAGAGGCACAGAGTACAAAAGCAAGGAAGTTATGATAAAACTGTATAAAACACTGGTTCGGCCTCAACTGGAGTATTGTGTCCAATTCTGGGCACCGCACTTTAGGAAGGATGTGAAGGCCTTAGAGACGGTGCAGAAAAGATTTACTAGAATGGTTCCAGGGATGGGGGACTTCAATTATGTGGATAGACTGGAGAAGCTGGGGTTGTTCTCCTTGGAGCAGAGAAGATTGAGAGGAGATATGATAGAAATGTTCAAAATCATGAGTCTGGACAGAGTAGGTAGAGAGAACGAGAACCAGAGGACACAGATGTAAGGCGACTGGCAGAAGAACCAAAGGCGACACGAGGAAAAACTTGTTTACACAGCGAGTGGTTAGGATCTGGAATGCGCTGCCTGAAAGAGTGGAGGTGGCTTTCAAAAGGGAATTGGATAAGTACCTGATTTGGTCATAATACTCCAGCTGAAACCGAACCAGTGATTTATAAAGGTTTAACATAACTGATGCCCATTGTTTTCTCAAATCCTGTTTTATTGGACGGAATAATGAAATCCTCCCCCCCCCCCCGGTGGTCAAATCCCAAACCTGCATATCCGGCGAAAATGAGTCTGGGATGGATTTCCGGACTGACTGGCTCACTGCACTTAGAAACATAGAAACATAGAAAATAGGTGCAGGAGCAGGCCATTCAGCCCTTCTAGCCTGCACCGCCATTCAATGAGTTCATGGCTGAACATGAAACTTCAGTACCCACTTCCTGCTTTCACGCCATACCCCTTGATCCCCCGAGTAGTAAGGACTTCATCTAACTCCCTTTTGAATATATTTAGTGAATTGGCCTCAACTACTTCCTGTGGTAGAGAATTCCACAGGTTCACCACTCTCTGGGTGAAGAAGTTTCTCCTCATCTCGGTCCTAAATGGCTTACCCCTTATCCTTAGACTGTGACCCCTGGTTCTGGACTTCCCCAACATTGGGAACATTCTTCCTGCATCCAACCTGTCCAAACCCGTCAGAATTTTAAACGTTTCTATGAGGTCCCCTCTCACTCTTCTGAACTCCAGTGAATACAAGCCCAGTTGATCCAGTCTTTCTTGATAGGTCAGTCCCACCATCCCGGGAATCAGTCTGGTGAATCTTTGCTGCACTCCCTCAATAGCAAGAATGTCCTTCCTCAAGTTAGGAGACCAAAACTGTACACAATACTCCAGGTGTGGCCTCACCAAGGCCCTGTACAACTGTAGCAACACCTCCCTGCCCCTGTACTCAAATCCCCTCGCTATGAAGGCCAACATGCCATTTGCTTTCTTAACCGCCTGCTGTACCTGCATGCCAACCTTCAATGACTGATGTACCATGACACCCAGGTCTCGTTGCACCTTCCCTTTTCCTAATCTGTCACCATTCAGATAATAGTCTGTCTCTCTGTTTTAACCACCAAAGTGGATAACCTCACATTTATCCACATTATACTTCATCTGCCACGCATTTGCCCACTCACCTAACCTATCCAAGTCACTCTGTAGCCTCATAGCATCCTCCTCGCAGCTCACACTGCCACCCAACTTAGTGTCATCCGCAAATTTGGAGATACTACATTTAATCCCCTCGTCTAAATCATTAATGTACAATGTAAACAGCTGGGGCCCCAGCACAGAACCCTGCGGTACCCCACTAGTCACTGCCTGCCATTCCGAAAAGTACCCATTTACTCCTACTCTTTGCTTCCTGTCTGACAACCAGTTCTCAATCCACGTCAGCACACTACCCCCAATCCCATGTGCTTTAACTTTGCACATTAATCTCCTGTGTGGGACCTTGTCGAAAGCCTTCTGAAAGTCCAAA
This sequence comes from Pristiophorus japonicus, assembly GCF_044704955.1. Taxonomy (NCBI): domain Eukaryota; kingdom Metazoa; phylum Chordata; class Chondrichthyes; family Pristiophoridae; genus Pristiophorus; species Pristiophorus japonicus. The sequence continues at coordinate 34,680,026 of NC_091997.1, forward strand.
TATACCACATCAACTGGTACTCCTTTGTCCACTTTATTGGAAAAATCCTCAAAAAATTCCAGAAGATTTGTCAAGCATGATCTCCCTTTCACAAATCCATGCTGACTTGGACCTATCATGTCACCATTTTCCAAATGCGCTGCTATGACATCCTTAATAATTGATTCCATCATTTTACCCACTACTGAGGTCAGGCTGACCGGTCTATAATTCCCTGCTTTCTCTCTCCCTCCTTTTTTAAAAAGTGGGGTTACATTGGCTACCCTCCACTCGATAGGAACTGATCCAGAGTCAATGGAATGTTGGAAAATGACTGTCAATGCATCCGCTATTTCCAAGGCCACCTCCTTAAGTACTCTGGGATGCAATCCATCAGGCCCTGGGGATTTATCGGCCTTCAATCCCATCAATTTCCCCAACACAATTTCCCGACTAATAAAGATTTCCCTCAGTTCCTCCTCCTTAATAGACCCTCTGACCACTTTTATATCCGGAAGGTTGTTTGTGTCCTCCTTAGTGAATACTGAACCAAAGTACTTGTTCAATTGGTCTGCCATTTCTTTGTTCCCCGTTATGACTTCCCCTGATTCTGACTGCAGGGGACCTACGTTTGTCTTTACTAACCTTTTTCTCTTTACATACCTATAGAAACTTTTGCAATCCGCCTTAATGTTCCCTGCAAGCTTCTTCTCGTACTCCATTTTCCCTGCCCTAATCAAACCCTTTGTCCTCCTCTGCTGAGTTCTAAATTTCTCCCAGTCCCCAGGTTCGCTGCTATTTCTGGCCAATTTGTATGCCATTTCCTTGGCTTTAATACTATCCCTGATTTCCCTAGATAGCCACGGTTGAGCCACCTTCCCTTTTTTATTTTTACGCCAGACAGGAATGTACAATTGTTGTAATTCATCCATGCGGTCTCTAAATGTCTGCCATTGCCCATCCACAGTCAACCCCTTAAGTATCATTAGCCAATCTATCTTAGCCAATTCATGCCTCATACCTTCAAAGTTACCCTTCTTTAAGTTCTGGACCATGGTCTCTGAATTAACTGTTTCATTCTCCATCCTAATGCAGAATTCCACCATATTATGGTCACTCTTCCCCAAGGGGCCTCGCACAATGAGATTGCTAATTAATCCTCTCTCATTACACAACACCCAGTCTAAGATGGCCTCCCCCCTAGTTGGTTCCTCGACATATTGGTCTAGAAAACCATCCCTTATGCATTCCAGGAAATCCTCCTCCACCGTATTGCTTCCAGTTTGGCTAACCCAATCTATGTGCATATTAAAGTCACCCATTATAACTGCTGCACCTTTATTGCATGCACTCCTAATTTCCTGTTTGATGCCCTCCCCAACATCACTACTACTGTTTGGAGGTCTGTACACAACTCCCACTAACGATTTTTGCCCTTTAGTGTTCTGCAGCTCTACCCATATAGATTCCACATCATCCAAGCTAATGTCTTTCCTAACTATTGCATTAATCTCCTCTTTAACCAGCAATGCTACCCCACCTCCTTTTCCTTTTATTCTATCCTTCCTGAATGTTGAATACCCCTGGATGTTGAGTTCCCAGCCCTGATCATCCTGGAGCCACGTCTCCGTAATCCCAATCACATCATATTTGTTAACATCTATTTGCACAGTTAATTCATCCACCTTATTGCGGATACTCCTTGCATTAAGACACAAAGCCTTCAGGCTTGCTTTTTTAACACCCTTTGTCCTTCTAGAATTTTGCTGTACAGTGGCCCTTTTTGTTCTTTGCCTTGGGTTTCTCTGCCCTCCACTTTTCCTCATCTCCTTTCTGTCTTTTGCTTTTGCCTCATTTTTGTCTCCCTCTGTCTCCCTGTATAGGTTCCCATCCCCCTGCAATATTAGTTTAACTCCTCCCCAACAGCACTAGCAAACACTCCCCCTAGGACATTGGTTCCGGACCTGCCCAGGTGCAGACCGTCCGGTTTGTACTGGTCCCACCTCCCCCAGAACCGGTTCCAATGCCCCAAGAATTTGAATCCCTCCCTGCTGCACCACTGCTCAAGCCATGTATTCATCTGCGCTATCCTGCGATTCCTACTCTGACTAGCACGTGGCACTGGTAGCAATCCCGAGATTACTACTTTTGAGGTCCTACTTTTTAATTTAGCTCCTAGCTCCTTAAATTCTTTTCGTAGGACCTCATCCCTTTTTTTACCCATGTCGTTGGTACCAATGTGCACCACGACAACTGGCTGTTCTCCCTCCCATTTCAGAATGTCCTGCAGCCGCTCCGAGACATCCTTGACCCTTGCACCAGGGAGGCAACATACCATCCTGGAGTCTCGGTTGCGTCCGCAGAAACGCCTATCTATTCCCCTCACCTTCGAATCCCCTATCACTATCGCGCTCCCACTCTTTTTCCTGCCCTCCTTTGCAGCAGAGCCACCTACGGTGCCATGAACTTGGCTGCTGCTGCCCTCCCCTGATGAGTCATCCTCCCCAACAGTACTCAAAGCAGTGTATCTGTTTTGCAGGGGGATGACCACAGGGGACCCCTGCACTATCTTTCTTGCACTGCTCTTCCTGCTGGTCTTCCATTCCCTATCTGGCTGTGGACCCTTCTCCTGCGGTAAGACCAACTCACTACACGTGATACTCACGTCATTCTCAGCATCGTAGATGCTCCAGAGTGAATCCACCCTCAGCTCCAATTCCGCAACGCGGACCGTCAAGAGCTCGAGGCGGATACACTTCCCACACACGTAGCGCCCAGGGACACCGGAAGTGTCCCCGAGTTCCCACATGGTACAGGAGGAGCATATCACATGGCCGAGCTCTCCTGCCATGTCTTAACCTTAGATACCCTTAAATTGGTAATAACAATAAAAAGAAAAGAAAAGCTACTCACCAATCACCAGCCAATCACTTACCACATTGGCTGTGACGTCACTTTTTGATTACTTTCTACTTCTATTTTGCTTTCTCTCCCGCTGTAGCTGCACCGGTATGCTTTTGACAGGTCGCTCCCCTCTCACCAACTGCCGCTGGCTCTCGATCTCCCGCTGGGCTTTTGACAGGTCGCTCCCCTCTCACCAACTGCCGCTGGCTCTCGATCTCCTGCTGGGCTTTTGACAGGTCGCTCCCCTCTCACCAACTGCCGCTGGCTCTCGATCTCCCGCTGGGCTTTTGACAGGTCGCTCCCCTCTCACCAACTGCTGCTGGCTCTCGATCTCCCGCTGGGCTTTTGACAGGTCGCTCCCCTCTCACCAACTGCTGCTGGCTCTCGATCTCCCGCTGGGCTTTTGACAGGTCGCTCCCCTCACCAACTGCCGCTGGCTCTCGATCTCCCGCTGGGCTTTTGATAGGTCGCTCCCCTCTCACCAACTGCCGCTGGCTCTCGATCTCCCGCTGGGCTTTTGACAGGTCGCTCCCCTCTCACCAACTCCCGCTAAACCGTCGGCTGCTTAACACTGGTATTAACATGACTTTGCCTTAAATCTAGGAGCGGAGAAGTAGGGAAGAAGAAGCACATTTGCCACATTCCAGGTTGTGAGAAGGTATTCCGGAAAACGTCCTTGCTCCGAGCACACGTCCGCTTGCACACAGGGGAGCGGCCGTTTGCCTGCAGTTGGGTCTTCTGTGGAAAAAGGTTCACTCGCAGCGACGAGCTACAGAGGCACGCCCGAACTCACACAGGTCAGCGCTGCACATGCAAAGCATTCTCCTTCATAATGGGCAGTAGAGTAATCATCTTTAACCCAATTAGTGATAAGCAGTAAATATGCCGAGTTATTGCAGTGTCGCAGGAACTTTCATTGTGGCTGGCATATTAATTCCAGGCGCCTTCTGTAAAAGCCTCACATGTGGCACTTTATCAAATGCCTTCTGGAATCACATGCACTGAATAGCTCATCTTTACTGACACTGTTACATCCTTAATGAATTCCAGTATATTTGTGAGGCATAGCCGATTGCTCTTAAGACTATGCTGATGAGCCCTTAGGACTTACAAGCTTGTTAGCACGTCAATTTCCCTGTCTTTGCTAATTTCAGCAAAAATGCAGACGCAAGTAAACTGTGTATTTATACTCACACCCAGCTTTTCACTAAACTCAGCAAAGGCAGGAAGTTCAACTGGACAGCGACACCATCCCATCAAATCGAAAGAATTTGCATTTATATAGCGCCTTTCACAACCTCAAGACGTCCCAAAGCACTTTACAGCCAGTGAATTACTTTTTGAACTGTAGTCACTGTTGTAACGTCGGAAACGTGGCGGCCTATTTGCACACAGCAAACTTCCACAAACAGCAATGAGATAAGTGACCTTAGTGATTGGTTGAGGGATAAATATTGACCGGGACAGCAGGAAAAACTCCCCTGCTCTTCTCTGAAATAGTGGCCGTGGGATCTTTTACATCCAGCTGTGATAGCAGATGGGGCCTCGTTTAACGTCACATCAGAAAGACGGATCTCCGACAGTGCAGCGCTCCCTCAGTACTGCATTGGCGTGTCAGCCTGGATCCTGTGCTCAAGTGTCTGGAGTGGGACTTGAACCCACTGACTCCGCGGCGAGAGTGCTACCCACTGAGTATTAGGTTAACTGGTGTCTAATTCTAGTATTGGTAGCCCACATTTCTGTGTAATGCTGTTCAGAAAGGATATGGATTGAGTACTTCCAGTAATATTTGGCAGATGGAGTATAATATGGGAAAATGTGAGGTTATCCACTTTGTAGGAAGAATAGAAAAGAATATTATTTAACGGAGTAACTATTTGTACTGAGTCTCCCATCTGTGCATGCGTCTCCTGACACATACGCAGAAGCGAGAGTTGGACAAATATCACCGACTCCGTCCCCCCCAACGCCTCTGATCCATCCAGAGGCAGCCCCGAGGCCTGAGCAGCCAAACGCATCCTCCGAGTCGCCCGCAGCCCTGAGCCTCCAACCGGGCCCCAAGCCACCCGCAGTGCCGCAAGTCCTGAGCGAGTTGTGGGCCCCGAGCTACTCGGGGAAGAGAGAGCCTGGGGGGGGGGGCGAGGAGGAGAGAGACACGGGGAGAGAGAGCCTGGGGAGGTTGGAGAGAGAGAGCTGCACAGGTGGCAGGGGGGTGCGGGGGGGGGGGGGGGGGAGGATCGGCGGGGAGAGAGGGAACTCATGGAAGATGGCTCACATTTTTCCAACCCCCTGGTGCGTGCAAGCTCACTGCATGTGTTACAAGGGACATTGTTGGGGTGGATGATATCCAGAAGTCACGACACTGTCACTATTCATTTCATACCCAATAAACCTGTTAACAATCCGCATACAGTGGGTAAGGTCATGCATTTGCGCTGGGGTAAGGGACTTCGGCTGGAACTTAGTGGCTTTTGGGGAGATCTATCCTCTGTGGCTTGTGAAGTCAAAATTAATCGAATTACAAATTGGAAAGTCAGTCAGAACTTGGGATGGGCGGTTCCAGTTACACATTCCAAGGGAACTTCAGGGTGTGGCTTATCCTCCAAGGGGACCAATTAGGAATAGATCATGTGATAATGGAGTGCCAATCAGAAACCGCAGCCTTTCAGTTAGTTACAAATAAACGTATCCATTATTTAAATGGAGAGAGACTACAGAATGCTGTGGTACAGAAGGATCTGCAAGTCCTCGTACATGAAACACAAAAAGTTAGGTACAGCAAGTAATTAGAAAGGCAAATGGAATGTTGGCCTTTATTGCAAGGGGGATAGACTATAAAAGTAGGGAAGTCCTGCTACAACTGTACAGGTTATTGGCGAGGCCACACCTGGAGTACTGCATTCAGTTTTGGGCTCCTTATTTAACGAGGGATATACTTGCATTTGAGGCAGTTCAGAGAATATTCACTAGGTTGATTCCTGAGATGAAAGGTTTGTCATATGAAGAAAGGTTGAGCAGATTGGGCCTATACTCATTGGAGTCTAAAAGAATGAGAGATGATCTTATTGAAACATAAGATTCTGAGGGGGCTTGACAGGATAGGTGCAGAGAGGATGTTTCCCCTCGTGGGGGAATCTCGAACTAGGGGGCATAGTCTCAGAATAAGAGGTCGCCCATTTAAAATGGAGACGAGGAGGAATTTCTTCTCTCAGAGGGTCGTAGATCTTTGGAATTCTCTACCCCAGAGAGCTGTGGAGGCTGAGTCTTTGAATAGCCAGATAGACAGAGGCTGAGATAGACAGATCCTTGAACTACAGGAGAGTCAAGGGTTATGAGGAGCAGGCAGGGAAGTGGAGTTGAGGCCAAGATCAGATCAGCCATGGTCTTATTGAATGGCGGAGCAGGCTCGAGGGGCTGAATGGCCAACTCCTGCCCTAATTTATGTTCTTATTATCAGCAGTGCGCTATATGGCCAGAGGAAGAGTGTGAGGTGATCGGTGAGCTCTGGAGTGACAGGTGCAATTTACTGCAGAGCAATGGTGGAAAAAGCAGAGCTGTTGCCGAATGATGGGCATCTATTGGGCAAGGGAGCAGATTGGAGTGCGAGGGAGAAGATCGGAGTGCGATTGCATTTAATGAAAGTACCCAGTCATTTCAAGTTCCCCACCTTGAAAGGGGACATTGGTGTAGTGGAGAGGATTTGGAGAAGAGCATTGGGTTGGAGGGTAATTCTGAGATGTAGTTGGGAATTTGCAGGAATGACGTGTAATGTTTCACTGTTGGTGTAAATTTAAACCTGCCGTGCTAATTGTGTGTTGCAGGTGACAAACGTTTCGAGTGTGGACAGTGTCACAAGCGTTTCATGAGGAGTGACCACCTGACCAAACATTACAAAACGCACTTAAACACAAAGAACTTGGTGTAGAGACTGCGGCGCCACTCGGGAGACACGGTCTCCGTAGCAACAGAAGTCAAACATTTAACATTTTTTTTTTGTTTTTGCATTTTTAAAGAAGGAAAAAAAAACAAAAAATGTTTTCCCGAAAGGATGGAGGGAGGGAGGGAAGGGTTGTGTTTGGTCTATACTTCCCCCTTCCCCCCCCCACGCCCTCCTCCCTACGCTACAAATGCAGCTGGACACGTCGTTACCGTGGTAACCAGCATTACCGGAGCGATGGTGTGGCATGGAGAGTGCAGTGGATTGGCGGTACGAGGGAGGCTCCATGTGCAGAGAGAGACACACACACACAGAGACAAGATAAGCAAGCCTGATGCCATCCTGGGCTGTTCTGTCCATTCCTCCCTGTATAACACAGGCGTAGCTTTGCCGATGTTTTGTTTTCTAATGATAAGATGCCTTAGATTTTGTCACATATAATAATGAGAGCATTGTACTGTGATTGAGTGGAGGCTTTTCAATTAGTCAGTTTGCAATGTTTTTTATTTTACAATAAGATAAGTTTTTTTCTTTCCATGTGCGATTCTGACACAGGATCATGAGGCGATTTATGTCCTAATGACGTCATCTTTGGACACAAGTAGAAGGAAAAAGAAAATAATTCTTTTTTTAAAAAAGAAATGGTTTTTTTAAATGAACTACTGGGATTGTAGTATCCTGTAAAGTTTAATAGATTGACAAGCATAGTGTTTACAATTGCTTCAGAGAAATATTGGTTGTATTTTTGAGCTTTGATTGGAATGAAATCCGACTTTATTTTAGTATGTAAGTTTTGGATGGTCTTAGATGACTGGTAATAAATTTCTTACTTGAAAGTAAATGCAATGTAGGGAGGGAGGGGGCAATGGTGAGACAGCAATCGATGCCCACTTCATCCTGTACAACAGCCCGGGTCTCCGCTTCAGCCTGGCTCATGTGTCCTGTTCCGTTTTCTCCCAGATTCTCCGTATCATGGGTCAAAACAATACGGGAAGATTTCCCATGTGTTCAGAGTTGCACACTTGCACTCATGATTTCACTGCAAGCAGCCCACAGGAAATCTCTCTCCCCTCCCCACCCACTCTGTTAACACGCCATAGATCAAAGGAATTAGAATATTGAATAAAATGGCTCCATATTCCTAAATGTGGCAGAGTGGGGGATTTCCCACAATTTTCTCCCCTCCGCTCCTTGAAGGCGATGAATCTTGCACGGACGATGGTTCCGTGGCTTCCACCTGCCCTTCAGTACATCGCTCAAATGTCCATTCTTTGCATACAAGCCCAGGCGGTGAGTTTCTGCGGGCTAATCGAACACGAGGGAGCAGCGCAGCCGAGCCCCATACTATGCACGTCTAGCATTCAAAAGCACGTGCTATCCAGCGCATGGCTTCAGGCTGTGGACCAGGGAGGCGGGGGTGACTGGGGCAGCGATTATGGTGTTCCACGCCAGTGACTTGAGGTGTGGGGAGAGCTACACCAAGCTTTGCCCCGCCCCTCCCCCCATGTGTGTGATTCCACGATCTTTAATTCATAACATTTTGGACTAAGGGCCAGTTCCATTGATTGCAGTCTTCATCCTGATGAACCAGCCAATTAAACCACTTTGTGACGTCATGGGGAAGTGATGTCAGAGCACTTCCTGCGACATCACGAGGACGTTTCCACCGTGGAATGTGCACTATTTCCTGACCGTGATGTAATTTCCTGTGTGTTTTTATTTTCTTTAAAAAAAATAACTAAAATAAAAGGAATAATTTTGTGCTTTGGTTTACATGGGAGGAGACACATCAAGTCATTTGTTTCTTTAAAGGTTTCTCAAATGGAACCCCAGTTACCCAGTGAGGTGACCTGGACTTGGGTGAAATGGATTCAGTTCCGTGTTCTCTCCCCAGCTCAGTTCCTCAGCTTACCTTGAGGGATTATTTGTGTTTTATCTTTTCACTTTCCAGATTACCTTATAGAATCATAGAATGATACAGCACTGAAGGAACCCATTCGGCCCATCGTGCCTGTGCTGGCTTGATTGCTCTTTGAAAGAGCTTTCTAATTAGTCCCACTCCCCAATCTCTTTCCCATGGCTCTATTTTTTCCTTTCAAGCAATTATCCAATTCTCTTAAAAGTTGCTATTGAATCTGTATTAACCACCCTTTCAGCCAGCGCATTTCAGATCACAATAACTCGCTGTGTAAAAAACTGTTTCCTCATGTCGTCTCTGGTTCTTTTGCCAGTCTGTGTCCTCTGGTTATCGACCCTTGTGGCACACCTTCTCCTTATTTACATACTGTATAAAAAACGTTCACGATTTTGAACACCTTGATTAAATCTTCTCTTAAACTCTTAACCAGGAGAACAACCTCAGCTTCTCCAGCCTCTCCACATTACTACATTGCCTCATCCCTGGTACAATTCTAGTAAATCCCTTCTGCACCCTCTCCAACACCTTTGGGTGTGGTTGCACACTGCATTTATGCAGAACATTGAACTCACATTGGGAGCAAAGTAAATATTTCTAATCCTGCTCCCTCCCTAATCCAATTAAAGTTGATTTTCTGTAAATGGGGCTTAACTTCACCCATACTATTTATGGAGTGGTGGTGGTGCGGTGGGTAATTACCCCTCCACTGATCTGTCCAGTCGCTATCGGTTGTTTCTGTTCGTGGTGTATTCTGTCGTTCAGATATTAGTAAGGCCAGAATTTTTAAAAGCTGATGTAAAACACAGCAAATTTTATATATTTTTTTAGAATTAACCTTCTTTATTAACAGTGCGTATATGTTTGATTGTCTTATTCCACAGATATAAACAATTACTGGCAAATGGGCATCGAGTAAAGGTTTAACAGTGAGCTCCCCCACTGGGTATGTGCACTGTCGGGTATGATACCGAACCCCACTAACCATCATTTGTTCCCCGGTCTGTGACATCATTTGGGTCAGGAGTTGAGACACTCCGGTTAGCCTCAGTACTTTCAGGCGGAGTGGGTGAGGGGGAGGTGTCGAAAGATAAACGGTCAGGGTCTCTGTTCTTGATCACTGTCTGCTGGCGGGGACGGATGTGTGGGTATCAGCCGAGGACAGGATTGGGTTGAGCTGTGACACTTTTCCCCCCATAGAAATTTATAGAATCATAGAAATTTACGGCACAGAAGGAGGCCATTCGGCCCATCGTGTCCGTGCCGGCCGACAAAGAGCTATCCAGCCTAATCCCACTTTCCAGCTCTTGGTATGTAGCCCTATAGGTTACGGCACTTCAAGTGCACATCCAAGTACTTTTGAAATGTGGTGAGGGTTTCTGCCTCTACCACCCTTTAAGGCAGTGAGTTCCAGACCCCCACCCCCTCTGGGTGAAATAATTTCCTCTCAAATCCCCTCTAAACCTCCTACCAGTTACTTTAAATTTATGCCCCCTGGTTGTTGACCCCTCTGCTAAGGGAAATAGGTCCTTCCTATCCACTCCTATCTAGGCCCCTCATAATTTTATACACCTCAATTAAATCTGCCCCGGGGTCTCTCTTCGGTGTCTGGGCTCACACGTGGAGAGTCACTGATTGACGGAGGTACTGGTGAGCGACCAGTGTCTGTGGAAATCGTGCCCTGGGTAAAGTTGGCATCTTTGGGAGGAGAGGGGAGAAAAATTCAGGGGTGGGGTGGAGGGATTAACGTCACACAACAAGGGTGTAACTGAATTGTGCGGTTCGGTATGAGGTTTCGTGGCAACTTGAAGATTAGTGAAGGTATTTTACTTTCTCAACAGCAATTATTGATTACGAAGAGAGGCGTAAATTATTTGATAGGAAAAAAACATAATATCAATCAGATTTGTATAATCAGGCTGCGGGTCCTTCTTACTAACCATTTGGGAAAAGGAGCAATTGCTGTTTTTGGATTTACTGCATTGCCATCAGAGGCCCTTCCATGTGTCAATCGCTGATTTCAACTGATAACGTTTAGAGTTTCTCTGATCCTTGCTCTCAAATTTCTGCTCCCCCACCTCCCCGTCATTGGACTCTTCCGATGAGGCAATTGGGTCCCTGTCCAATATTTGTGTCCACCAGGCAGCACTGTGCAGTGACGGGGCAGAGCGGCGGGTCGGTGGGGATCATAGGTGTAATGGGCACTGGTCTGCGCTCGCTGCTGCAACACAGTGTATCGCTGTTTGTTTTTTAAAAAGTGCTGTCTTAGCAAATAGCCTTCGTACGATGAATACTGCTTGGATTTATGAAGTGTTGTAAATGTTCTTTGGTATATTATATAAAAAAAATAAAGAATGGCAGCCCAGGCTGACGCTGGTCTTTTATCAAATGGTCTTTGGAGCAGAAGAGCACTGCTCTCCTTCTCCCCAACTCCACCCTCTCGGTCTCACGGCAGCATCCCATCCTCAGCTGGAAGTACAGGTCACAAAGCACTGCCCCAGGAGCCAGCTGCAGCCCTCCTTTACCTCAGAGCAAACACCTTCCACAGAGACCTTGGGTTTGATAACAATAATAACTTTTATTTATATAGCGCCTTTAATGTAGTAAAATATCCCAAGGTGCTTCACAACAATTTTACAAAACGTTAGATATTGATCATTGAGGGAAAGAGAAAAAAACGAGAGATGGCAGTGTAAAAGGAGGTTAACGGCATGGGTCCGAAACGGAAGCCAAAATGCGCACACAGATTGACACAAGCGATAAAACAGAAAAAAAATCAAATTACATTGTAAATAATACAATAAGGAGTGTACAATAGTAAAATCAGTATAATAAAGATTAATTATAATTAAATAATTAATATATACCATAATTATAAACTAAGTTAAAATTAGAAAATCAGCAATTGAAGCAAATTAAATCCGTTATTAGCTTTCTTTAAGGTTAATTTCCTGTTCAGTGATTCAATTAATCTGGAAGACCCAATCACCGTCTTCCATCCATGTGATGTCATAATTGTATTACTTTTTATTTCTCATTTTGTCCTCTTGACAGGACCTGTAATAGCTCCAGCTTCAAGCTGCCTCTGTTATCAGGGAGACACTGCTGTTTAAATCTCCCTCCAGCTGCTCCAGGCCTGCGCTGCCTCCGTTGTCAGGGAGACGCTGATGTTTAAATCTCCCTCCAGCTGCTCCAGGCTTGAGCTGCCTCCGTTATCAGGGAGTCACTGATGTTTAAATCTCCCAGCTGCTCCAGGCTCGAGCCACCTTATTGTCAGGGAGACGCTGATATTTATATGTTTTATTTTTATGCGAATGGAATTTACATCACATGAAACAGGCCATTCGACCCAACTGGTCTGTGCTGGTGTTTACGCACTACACGAGCCTCCTCCCACACTACTTCACCTGGGATGGGAGGGTTGTCCTATAAGCAGAGATTGAGTAGATCGGGCTAGAGTTTAGAAGGATGAAAGGTGATTTTGAAGGGTGATTGACAGGGTAGATGCTGAGAGGTTGTTTCCCCAGACTGGAAAGTCTAGAAGTAGGGGGTCATAGTCTCAGGATAAGGGATCAGCCATTTAAAACTGAGCTCAGGAGGAATTTCTTCACTCAGAGGAATGTGAATCTTTGGAATTCTCTGCCCCTACAGCTGTGGATGCTGAGTCATTGAGTATATTCAAGGCTGAGATAGATGGATTTTTGGACTCTAAGAGAATCAAGGGATACGGAGGTCAGGCGGGAAAGTGGAGTTAAGGTTAAAGATCAGCCATGATCTTATTGAATGGCGGAGCTGGCTCGAGGGGCCTTATGTCCTACTCCTGCTTCTAATTCTTATGCTTTTATGTACCTCACCCTATCAGCATATTTCTCCCTCATGTTACTTATCTAGCCTCCCCTTAAATGTTGCTGTAATGACAGTGAAGTCATTGATCCAGTCACTGGTTGGGATGGAACTGGCTAGAGGCAGCGCCAGTTGACTGTGTACATGTCCTGGCTGGAATCCCAGACTCACCTAGTGAGACTCCGAGTTTAATTCTATACCACACTTGATGACATCAATGCCACAAAATTATTTTTTGTGTTTCATCGAGATGATATCGCAGCAGAACCAGTTCACCGTGACCTCATCAGATCCGCGCTGCAATCCTGTGCGTCCATTACAGTGCACTGAACCACACTTGCATAAGCCGGTGTGATTACTGCGGTACACTTTCTTTTTATTCGTTCTGGGATGTGGGCGTCGCAGACAAGGCCAGCATTTATTGCCCATCCCTAATTGCCCTTGAGAAGTTGGTGGTGAGCTGCCTTCTTGAACTGCTGCAGTCCGTGTGGTGAAGGGCATCCCACAGTGCTGTTATAGAGGCAGTTCCAGGATTTTGACCCAGTGACGATGAATGAACGGCGATATATTTCCAAGTCAGGATGGTGTGTAACTTGCACCAGGTAATGTGGTTACAAAACCTCCCTAGTAGGTATAGCTCAGTGCTGCAAGGGGCCAAAACCTTGGCCCTTCAGGGAAGCTGGAGACTCAGGCTAGGAGCTACTTCTGCTCCGCCCATCTAACTTTACCGGAAATGCAACGTTCAGCGGTGGCTTGGTGTCAACATTTGTTTGATTACCCTCCTGTGAAGCGCCTTGGGTTGTTTTACTATGTTAAAGGCACTATATAAATGCAAGTTTCCACCCCACATTCCATGGAGCGGGTGCAGCTCTATCTCAGGGTAGATAGAGAGAAACCTTTTCCACAGGTATGGGAGTTTAGGGCAAGGGGACATAACCTTAAAATCAGAGCCAGGCCATTCAAGAAGCAGCTTTACAGAGGGCTGAAGGCTGAGGTCAACAAAAAACCCGTGACCTAATAAACAGATGGTGGGTGGAGAAAGCACACGAAATCCAGCAGTTAGCCGACAACCACGATGTGCGTGGATTCTTCAGTGCAGTCAAGACCACCTACAGCCCAAGCACCCAAGGCCCTACCCCACTGCTGGCCAAGAACTGTGAGGTACTCATCAGGGACAGAGAGGCAGTCAGTGCCCGTTGGAAGGAGCATTTCGAAAATCTCCTTAACCGAGACTGTCTTCGACGCGAGTGTCCTCGACTCCATCCCGAAGCATGCTACGCGCCACCATCTCAGCACAACCCCAACACGGCATGATGTAGAAAAGGTTATCCATCAGCTAAAGAATAACAAGGCAACAGGAGCAAATGGAATTCCCGCCAAATCACTAAAACATGGCAGAGAAGCACTATTGGCACAAATGCATGACCTCATTTTCTTATCTGGAAGGAGAAGAGCATGCCAGATCTCAAGGACACCGTAATCATGACCATCTTCAAAAAAAGGGACAAGTCCGACTGCGGTAACTACAGAGGAATCTCCCTGCTGTCAGCCACAGGGAAAGTCATCGCAAGAATCCTCCTCAATCGTCTTCCCCCTGTGGCTGAAGAACTCCTCCCAGAGTCACAATGCGGATTCCATCTACGAAGGGGTACAACGGACATGATCTTCACCACGCAACAACTACAAGAGAAATGCAGGGAACAGCATCAATCCTTGTGGTAGTGAGGTAGAGCTGGGTGTCATCAGCGTACTTGTGTAAACTACGCTGTGTTTCCGGATGATGTCGCCAAGGGACAACATGTAGATGAGAAATAGGAGGGGGCCAAAGATAGATCCTTGGGAGATGCCAGAGGTAACGATGCGGGAGTGGGAAGAGAAGCCGTTGCAGATGATTCTCTGGCTACGATTAGATAGATAAGAATGGAACCAGGCGAGTGCAGTTCCACCCAGCAGGACGACGGTGGAGAGGCATTGGAGAAGGATAGAGTGGTCAACCATGTCAAAGGCTGCAGACAAGTCAAGAAGGACGAGGAGGGATAGTTTGCCTTTGTCACAGTCACAAAGGAGGTCATTTGTGACTTTGATGAGAGCCGTTTCGGTACTGTGGCAGGCACGGAAATCGGATTGGAGGGATTCAAACATGGAATTGCAGGAAAGATGGGCACGGATTTGGGAGGCAACAACACGTTCAAGGACTTTGGAGAGGAAAGGGAGGTTGGAGATGGGATGCTAGTTTGCAAGGACGGAAGGATCGAGGGTTGTTTTTTTTGGGAGGGGGGATGACAGCAGATTTGAGGGAGAGGGGGACAGTACCTAAGAAGAGAGCCTTTAACAATGTCGGCTAACATGGGAGCCAGAAAAGGAAGTTGGGTGGTCAGCAGTTTGATGGGAATAGGGTCAAGGGAGCAGGAAGTGGGTCTCATGGACAGGATGAGCTCGGAAAGGTCATGAGGGGAGATCGGAGAGAAACTGGAAAAAGATGCGAGGTCAGAGCTAGGGCAGGGGGCTTCCTTGGAGGAAGTTCGGTCCGGTGGGCTATGGGAAGGGAAGAGACAGCTGAGCGGGTGGTCTCAATCTTAGAGTCAAAGAAGTCCATGAGCTCCTCACACTTATTGTCGGAGATGAGGGTGGAGACTGGGGAGAGGGCTTTAACAGTGGAGAATAGAAGCCGGGGTTTACCTTTACATTTCAGAATGATCCTGGAATAGTGAGCGATTTTGGCAGACGAGGGTAGGACTCGATAGTGCTTTATGTGGTTCAGCCAGATCTGGCGGTGAATGGCTAAACCAATTGTCCGTCATATCCGTTCAAGTCCCTTGGACTTAAGGGAGCGAAGATCAGGGCTGTACCTCGGGGAATGGCCAGGGTGAGAGAGTAATTGTTTTAACAAGGACTGGGGCCTCAACATTGGTGGTGAGGGTGTGATGGAGCAGATCGGTAGCTGTAGAAATGTCATGGTGAATGGAGGGACAGTTGGGAGTTGATAAGTGCAGCTGTAAGAGAGTCGGGAGAGAGTTTTATCCAGGGCCGGACACAGGAGGAGGTGGGGGGTGGGGGTGCAGAGCGATACGAGGAAGTGGTCAGAGATGGCCTTATCTGCAATTGACACGATGGGAGTAGCGAAGCCATGAGAGATGGCAAGGTCGAGGGGCTGGCTGTGAATATGGGTTGTGGAGTTTACATGGAGGGCGAGATTAAGGGAGGATAGGAGGCTAGTGAGCTCAGGGGAGAGAGAGCATGGTGAATTGAGATGGAGGTTAAAATCACCGAGGATGAGAAGTCGTTCGGTGCAGAGGCAAGTAGAGCCTCCTGGGGGTAGAATTAAGTGCAACAAACAAAGGTTTATTTATAATTTAGATTTATAAAAATGACCACTTGTTTACAAGGGCAGTACTTTAAAAATTAACAGAAATATAATTTACCTATAAAAACAAAGAAGTTCGTTACACTGAGATCTGCTTCTAGACATTGTCACATCAACGGAGATGGGGAGGAAGGGTTATTCTTGACATGTTTCACTCATTCTTTGACATTACACCTTCTGCCGTCTCTTAATTTTCTCTTTGAACTTCTTCCGCCATGCCTCCTTTTGCCAACACATCTTCCGGTGTCTCTTCATTATCTGTTTCAGCTTCTTCAGCTGCCTCTCCTATTTCTGCCGCTTCTGACGTCCCTCCTTTTTCTGATGCATCTTCCAGTGTCTCTTCATTATCTGTTTCAGCTTTTACTGCCGCCGCTCCTATTCCTGCCGCTTCTGACGTCCCTCCTTTTTCCGACACATCTTCCGGTGTCTCTTCATTATCTGTTTCAGCTTCTTCAGCTGCCTCTCCATTTTCTGTCACTTCTTCCACTGTGGCTTCTGTGTTATCACTTTGTGCCTTTGTCTCTGCGGAGAAAATCTTAAGATGTAAAAGCCGCAACTTAAAAATTTTAGGAGCAGAAAGGGGCTTTTACAACCACTTTCCTTATTTATCTTTTCAGTAAACCCGAGTGGGTTGGTGGTTTTACAAATGCACTTATTATATTTCCTATATTTCTTTTCTGGTCAGCGCACTGATCACTGTTCCATTTAACAAATATTCTTTCTTGATTTCTTGCTCCCATATTAATGGTTTCATACTGGCCAACATTGAACAGTTTCTGCCACCTATTGACCCCGTTATCCAAGAGTCACACACATGCACAAACCTACTTACTTTCACCATTAATTCATGGGAAAACTTACTTTCACCAATCAAACACCAACCACTGACAGGTACGATATTTACTGGGAGGGATAGTTAGGAAATACACAAGTTCTATATCTTGTTACAACACACTAGACAATAGTAAATATTTGCCTGTGGAATACCATCCTTTACGAGACTTAATTAATTATGCAGAATATATTGGCCTTTATTTCAATGCGATTAGAGTACAAGAGTAAGGAAGTCTTACTACAATTGTACAGAGGTTTGGTGAGACCACACCTGGAGTATTTTGCACAGTTGTGGTCTCCTTATCTGAGAAAGGACATATATGCCTTTGAGGCGGTGCAACGAAGGTTCACTAGATTGATCCCTGGGATGTGAGACTTGTTCTATGAGAAGAGATTTAGTAGATACTCTGGAGTTTAGAAGAATGAGAGGTGATCTCATTGAAATATATAAGATTCTGAGGGGAATTGACAGGGTAGATGCTGAGAGTTTGTTTCCCCTGGCTGGAGAGTCTAGAAGTAGGGGTCATAGTCTCAAGATAGGGGTCGGCCTTTTAGGACTGAGATGAGGAGAAATGTCTTTGTTCAGAGTGTTGGGAATCTTTGGAATTCTCTACCCCAGAAGGCTGTGGATGCCCAGTCGTTGAGTATATTCAAGGCTGAGGTAGATACATTTTTGGACTCTAGGGGAATCGAGGGATATCTGGGATCGGGCGGGAGGGTGGAGTTGAGATTGAAGATCAGCCACAATCTCATTGAATGGCGGAGCAGGCTCGAGGGGCCGAATGGCCTACTCCAGCTCCTATTTCTTATGTAATATTATTCCTTTCAGCCCACTAGATCCTAATTTGTGCAGAAATGGATCATTCCTGTGATGTACATGCTGCACATTTATATAATCCTTAGTACTCAAGATTCACTTTGTTAAAAACCATGGCCCATTATGTTGAAAGCTTCAGTCATATATTTGCTTACCTGCTCTGAACAATTATTGCTTGCCCGATAATATCTGTAACTACAGCAAGAACCTCGTGTTCTGTTGGTCACCAATGCTGCACTGGACAGTGACCAGAGGTTAAGGCCCATTTGAAGGAAGGTTTAATTCCTTCCCTATGTAAAAGAAGTGTTTAATTACAGACCTTATCTGCTGCCACAGGTTGTTTTGAAACTATTTTAATTCACTAAAGGAAAAAGGAAACCTCAGGGACAGTCCTTTTGTATAAAACAATGTTCTCTCCAATTGTCTTTTACCTTCAAACAGAGGTTATAAAAATATAAGAACATAAGAAATAGGAACAGGAGTAGGCCATACGGCCCCCCGAGCCTGCTCCGCCATTCATGGCTGATCTGATCATGGACTCAGCTCCACTTCCCTGCCCGCCCTCTTATCCCCTTATCGTTGAAGAAACTGTCTATTTCTGTCTTAAATTTATTCAATGACCCAGCTTCCACAGCTCTCTGAGGCAGCGAATTCCACAGATTTACAACCCTTTGAGAGAAGAAATTTCTCCTCATCTCAGTCTTAAATGGGCGGCCCCTTATTCTAAGATCATGTCCTCTAGTTCTAGTCTCCCCCATCAGTGGAAACATCCTCTCTGCGTCCATCTTGTCAAACCCCCTCATAATCTTATATGTTTCGATAAGATCACCTCTCATTCTTCTGAATTCTAATGAGTAGAGGCTCAACCTACTCAACCTTTCCTCATAAGTAAACCCCCTCATCCCCGGAATCAATCTAGTGAACCTTCTCTGAACTGCCTCCAAAGCAAGTATATCCTTTCATAAATATGGAAACCAAAACTGCACGCAGTATTCCAGGTGTGGCTTCACCAATGCCCTGTATAGCGGGAGCAAGACTTCCCTGCTTTTATACTCCATCCCCTTTGCAATAAATGCCAAGATTCCATTGACCTTCCTGATCACTTGCTGTATCTGCATACTATCCTTTTGTGTTTCATGCACAAGTACCCCGAGGTCCCGCTGTACTGCGGCACTTTGCAATTTTTCTCCATTTAAATAATAACTTGCTCTTTGATTTTTTTTCTGCCAAAGTGCATGACCTCACACTTTCCAACATTATACTCCATCTGCCAAATTTTTGCCCACTCACTTATCCTGTCTATGCCCTTTTGCAGATTTTTTGTGTCCTCCTCACACATTGCTTTTCCTCCCATCTTTGTATCGTCAGCAAACTTGGCTATGTTACACTCAGTCCCTTCTTCCAAGTCGTTAATATAGATTGTAAATAGTTGGGGTCCCGGCACTGATCCCTGCAGCACCCCACTAGTTATTGATTGGCAACCAGGGAATGAACCATTTATCCCGATTCTCTGTTTTCTGTTAGTTATCCAATCCTCTATCCATGCTAATATATTACCCCCAACCCTGTGAACTTTTATCTTGTGCAGTAATCTTTTATGTGGCACCTTCTCAAATGCCTTCTGGAAGTCCAAATACACCACATCCACTGGTTCCCTTTTATCCACCCTGTTCTCAAACTTTACTTATTTGAGTACCCCCTTCCAGATCTACCAGATGCCTGGGTATCCCTATCAGCATACAGGTTTTAGATTGGACAGTTGTTGGGAAACTGAAACCACGCTGTGGTGAACAGTGATTGGAGGTGAGGGCTCTGTACATCATTGTCTCTGTGTATCTGTGTTCTCATTGGCACATCGTGAAGTAAATTAACTACTTTATGTAACAAATTCCCATAGCGTTTTAAAGCTTCGTCTGAGTAACCTATTATAAAAACGCAATGTATAAAACAAATAATTAATACATAAAATCCACCATTAGACAATTTCTCCCGCGATGTCTCCGCGTACCATGTACTGAGTTTCCTTTGCGCATGCGTCTGTCAAGCTTTGCCCCCCCCCACCCCATCCGAATCATTCACGCCATGTGGTGCCGAGAAACAGAACCTTAGGCCCGAGACTGCTGACCTGATCTTGGTGGGGTGCTGAGAGCAGCGGCGGGCAGAGAAGCAGCGGGGGGCCGAGAGGGGGGGGGTTGAAGAGAGGGAGACTGAGGGGAGAGAGAGGCTGGGCGAGAGGGGGAGGGAGAGAGGCTGGGGGAGGGAGAGAGAGAGAGAGAGAGGCTGGGGGAGGGGGAGAACTGGGGCGGGGGGGAAGAGAGAGAGAGAGGCTGGGGGAGAAGGAGAGAGAGAGAGAGAGGCTGGGGGAGAGAGAGAGAGAGAGGCTGGGGGAGAGAGAGAGAGGCTGGGGGAGAAGGGGAGAGAGAGAGAGGGTCTGGGGGAGAAGGGGAGAGAAAGAGAGAGACTGGGGGAGAGGGAGAGAGAGAGAGAGAGAGAGAGAATGGGGGAGAGAGAGACTGGTGGAGAGAGAGAGAGAGAGCGGCTGGGGGAGAGGGAGAGAGAGAGGCTGGAGGAGAGGGAGAGAGAGAGACTGGGGGTGGGGGGGAAGAGACTGGTAGAGAGAGAGAGAGGCTGGGGGAGAGGAGGAGGGGGGGCGGATGGTGGAGAGACATGGCTGGGGGGGATCGGAGGCGAGAGAGGGAATTCAGGGAAGATGGATCACGTTCTTCCAACCCCCTACAAGGGACATTGTTGGAGTGGATGAAATCCAGAAGTCACTATTCACTTCATACCCAATAAACCTGTTAACAATCCGTACACAATGCCCCATCTATGGTGGGGGTGGGGGGGGGGCGGGTGTAAGGAGGCACTTTGGCTGGGGGAGGCAGGCACTTGGACTGGGGTAAGGCACTTTGGTTGGGGGAGGCATGCACTTGGACTGGGGTATGGCACTTCGGCTGGGGGAGGCAGGCACTTGGACTGGGGTAAGGCACTTCGGCTGGGCCTTGCTGTTTCCTGGGGAGCTCTGTCCTCCGTCACTTCAGGAAGTCAAAGTGGATCGAGTTACAATTTGCAAAGTCAGTGAGACCTTGGGATGGGCGGTTCCAGTTACACATTCCAATGAAACTTGAGGATGTGGCTTATCCTCCAAAAGGACCAATCATAAAGAACATAAGAAGATAAGAATTAGGAACAGGAGTAGGCCATCTAGCCCCTCGAGCCTGCTCCGCCATTCAACAAGATCATGGCTGATCTGGTCGTGGACTCAGCTCCACTTACCCGCCCGCTCCCCGTAACCCTTAATTCCCTTATTGGTTAAAAATCTATCTATCTGTGATTTGAATACATTCAATGAGCCAGCCTCAACTGCTTCCTTGGGCAGAGAATTCCACAGATTCACAACCCTGTGGGAGAAGAAATTCCTTCTCAACTCGGTTTTAAATTGGCTCCCCCGTTTTTGAGGCTGTGCCCCCTAGTTCTAGTCTCCCCGACCAGTGGAAACAACCTCTCTGCCTCTATCTTGCTTCCTCGTAGTTCCCAACTGACCGTCAGGGATTCCGGAGACCTTTTGTGCACTACTTGCATGGGGACTGAAAGGCAGCAGAGTTCTTTCCTGGCTGAATCTCCCAATAATTCTTAGCGCAGTTTACCTCTTCTCCTGCACACCCGGAAGAGAAACATCGGTAGGTTTTGCGAGGAGGCTTTGCTGGTTGTCTATTAATATTTATTGTCCATGAAGAGATATATAATGCTATGTATGTGGAAATTTGAAGTGAGAGTCTGCGGACAATACAACAGTGACTATTTAATTGGCTGTGAAATGCATTGGAACGTCCAGAGGATGTGAAAAGCACCATATAAATGCAGGTTCTTTCTATTTATATAGCACCTTACAACATCTCAGAAATGTCCCAAAGCACTTCGCGTACAATGACTAACATTTTGTAGTTACTGTTGTTCTGCACGTAAACATGGCAGACATTTTGCACACAGCAAAATCCCACAAACAGCAGTAAGATGCATGACCAGTTGTTCTGTTTTTGGTGGTATTGATTGAGGGAGGTATGCTGGCTAGGACACTGGAAGAACTCCCTCCTTTTCCTCAAATAGTACCACGGGATCTTTAACAACCAGCTGAACAGGCAACCAGGACCTTGGTTTAACATCTTATCCGAAAAATGAGACGTCCAAAGAAATGCTACACTCTCATTAAGAACCAGTGACTGCTCTTTACGTGCAGAAAGAAACATATGCCTTAAAATAGTGGATGGAGGAACTTACAGGAGCATATCACATTACATCATTTCACCCCATCAGATGAAGTAACATACATGAAAAAGGACTGGTATTTATACAGCATCTTTCACAGCCTGAGGATGACTCAAAGCGCTTTACCACCAATGAAGTACTTTTTGAAGTGTAGTTACTGTTGTACTGTAGGAAATGCTGCAAGCAATTTGCGCACAGCAAGCTCCCACAAATAGCGATGTGATAATCACCAGATAATCTGTTTTTAGTGATGTTGTTTGAGGGATCAATATTGGCCCCAGGACACCGGGGAGAACTTCCCTGCTCTTCTTCAAATAGTGCCGTGGGATATTTTACATTCACCTGAGAGCTCCTCCAACAGTACAGTACTCCCTCAGTATTGCAGCCTAGATTATGGGCCCAAGTCTCTGGAGCGGGACTTGAACCCACGACCATCTGAGGCGAGAGTGCTGCCCACTGAGCCACAGCTTGCACAGCTAACCCAGACTGTGTTCGCCCCTCGCTTCTCCAAATACATTTGTGCTGATCATGGCTTGGGGGAGGAACTCTGTATAATTAAATTTTTCCTGCTATAAAATCATTAACACCAAATGCAAACATAATCCAAGATGCACTGTTTTAAATGGGAGCTAAAGGAAATGGGTTCGTTCTTCTCTGAGTTTAAGCCCAGCCAAGATTGATGGAATGCAAGTCTCCTCTGCTGACTGTAAGAAATCTGTGCGTAACGCCACCTTATTTACACTGCTGGTGCCGGCTCCTTTGCACAAATGTATTTTATATTTTGAAGGAGAAGGAACAATCCCCTGAAATAACAATCACATTGAAACATGGAGTCTGCTGGGAGCTCAACGTAACACCAACATTCAGCACATGCTATGTGCTGCCCCAAACTACTGCGTTTGCAGATTCATCTGCTCCAGACAGCACTGTGCAGGGTGAGTGCAGGTTATCTCCCTGAGGCAGGAACAGAATATCAGAGGGGCGGTTGTGACTGGGACAGCTCATGAGCGTCTCTGAACAGATTAAGGTTGTTTATGGAACGCTCAGAGTAAGTCACCACCTGCCTTGGTGG
The DNA here is from genome assembly GCF_044704955.1 of Pristiophorus japonicus. NCBI lineage: Eukaryota > Metazoa > Chordata > Chondrichthyes > Pristiophoridae > Pristiophorus > Pristiophorus japonicus. Next base: position 34,702,957 of record NC_091997.1, read on the forward strand.
CGAGAGTTCGAGTTTAGACCCAGGGAGACTGAACCCAGGGACCCAGGGAGACTGAACCCAGGGACCCAGGGAGACTGGACCTGGGACCCAGGGAGACTGGACCCGGGACCCAGGGAGACTTGACCAGAGACACTGGACGCGAGGAGGCTGGAACCGGGGAGACTGGGCCCGGGGACACTGGAGTTAGAACTGGTCCCAGAGAGATCGGCTTTAGAGCAGGAGCCAAGGAGACTGGACCCAGGGACATTGGACCAAAGACACTGGACCCAGGGACCCAGGGAGGCTGGACCCAGGGACACTAGCATTAGAACTGGTCCCAGAGAGGCCGGTTTTAGAGCAGGATCCAGGGACACTGGAATTAGAACTGGTCCCAGAGAGAGAGCACAACCCAGGGAGACTGAAGGCAGGTGCTGCAGTAATGAGGTGCGTTGTGCTGTTATCAAGCAGAATTTCGCCTGAGCTGGTTTGCAAAATGAACAACACAGAACAAATTTGCTCAGTTATATTTTTCCAGTAACAAAGTAACAGGAGGAAATCTGCAGGGATGACAGGAAAAGCAGGATTTTAATCAGGATTCGGGGACTGAGAACAAAATAAGAAGGAGGAAGATAAATGTGTGACGTGATATAACCACAGCCTGTCGGTAATTATGCGCTTCTTACTGGCTACACTAGCAACCTACCATCAGAAAAAAAACTGCTCTCAGTATTTTCAGGCAATTGATCTTCAATCTGGCTGTCATCTATTATAGGAAAACACGAGGTTACATAAAATATAGTCAACTGGATGAGCTCTATTCATTACTGAAGAAAGACTTGCACCTTATAATGCGTTTTATCCAATTCAGAAACATCTCTTAGTGCTTTGCACACAATTAATTAAATTGAAATGCAGTGATTGTTGTTTGCAGCCATTTTTCACACAGCTAGTTCCCAGAAACAGAACAAGATGGATGAACTGTTGTTGCTGGTGATTAATGGGGAAACCTTGGCCATAGAAACATAGAAAATAGATGCAGGAGTAGGCCATTCGGCCCTTTGAGCCTGCACCACCGTTCAATAAGATCATGGCTGATCATTCACCTCAGTACCCTTTTCCCGCTTTTTCTCCTTTTTCTTCTTGATCCCTTTAACTGTAAGAGCCATATCTAACTCCCTCTTGAATATATCCAATGAACTGGCATCAACAACTCTCTGCGGCAGGGAATTCCACAGGTTAACAACTCTCTGAATGAAGAAGTTTCTCCTCATCTCAGTCCTAAATGGCTTACTCCTTATCCTTAGACCATGTCCCCTGGTTCTGGACTTCCCCAAATCGGGAACATTCTTCCTGCATCTAACCTGTCCAGTCCCGTCAGAATTTTATATGTTCCGATGAGATCCCCTCTCATCCTTCTAAACTCCAGTGAATACAGGCCCAGTCAATCCAGTCTCTCCTCATTTGTCAGTCCTGCCATCCCGGGAATCAGTCTGGTGAACCTTCGCTGCACTCCCTCAATAGCAAGAACGTCCTTCCTCAGATTAGGAGACCAAAACTGAACACAATATTCCAGATGAGGCCTCACTAAGGCCCTATACAACTGCAGTAAGACCTCCCTGCTCCTATACTCAAATCGCCTAGCTATGAAGGCCAACATGCCATTTGCCTTCTTCACCATTTGCTGTACCTGTATGCCAACTTTCAATGACTGATGTACCATGACACCCAGGTCTCGTTGCACCTCCCCTTTTCCTAATCTGACACTGGGAGAACACTTTGCTCTTCTCTGAAGGGTGGCATGGGATCTTCCATATCCAGGAGAACAGGCAGATCCGGGCTTGAATTTAATGTCAGTACCTCTGACAATGCAGCACTGCGTTGGAGTGCCAGCCTAGGCTTGGGGGGGGGGGGGGGGGGAGTGAATTTTCTCAGGGCTTCTCCTGCTCTTCTGGCGAGAGTTCGGCGGAAACCCTGTTAATCTGCATAAACAGGGTTCCGCCAAAAATGGGGAGGGGGAAAAGCCCAGGGGAAATTCCCCCTCTATGTTCTTAATCATGGGAGAGGGGCTTGGGCCCACAGCCTCCTGCCTCAGAAACTAACAACTGAGCCGACCTTTAACTAAAGGTCAAAGGCTCTGCAGAACTCCAAACAAATGGAAATATGACTGTTGCTTTGATATAACATGCTTATACCTGCTAGTCCACCAATGGGACTCAGTGTAAACAAGGTATTAGTCAGTACTGCACAGAGTCCCAGTTCATTAATCAGCATTGGAGTCTGGGGGTGCAGGTGGTACCATTTACATTGCCACCCTCTCGGGGCACCTCATTAAGGCAAGTTTGCATTGAATTAAGCTGCGATTGCATTGAGACCCAGAGGCCATTGGCAGGCTATCTGAGCAGCAGTGAGCGGAGTGATGAGTCACAGCTTTGATTCCCCTGCGCTGTTGAGATGCATCACTTTGAGGAGCCGTACTTCAGATGCCGATCCTTACTCCACAAAGGTGAAGTGTAATGAGCATCACATTGAGAATGCCGCCCCACCCCTCCAGAGCAATACAAGCTGTGATCAAGGAGCAGTCTGGCTGCCTAACGGCTGAGAAGGAATCTTGCCCAACAATGGAAACCCATGGAACCATGAGATACCCAATATGAAACCATGCCTGGTTACTATGCGAGTCCGTAGGTACACTGTGTCCTCATTATAACAATAGCTATTGTACTACTGCTTTTTTTTCAAGCTATAAAACCGGCTACCAGCACCCCAATTCAGAAGGGGAGGCAATTTTACCATTACAAATCATAGACTCATACAGCAGCGAAGGAGGCCTTTCAGTCCATCATGTTTGTGCTGAATCTTTGAAAGAGCTATCCAATTAGTCCCACTCTGCTACTCTTTCCCCATAGCTCCACAAAGTTCTTCTTTTCAAGTATTTATCCTATTCCCTTTGTAAAGTTATTATTGAATCTGCTTCCACCACCCTTTCAGGCAGTGCATTCCAGATCATAACTTGCTGTGTAAAAAAAATTCTCTTTATTACCCCGCTGGATTTTTGGGCAATTATGTTAAATCTGTGTCCTGTTTACTGACCCCCCTGTCACTGAAAACAGTTTCTCACTGGTTACTCTATCAAAACTCCTCATAATTTGAACACCTCTATTAAAGCTCCTCTTAACCTTCCCTGCTCTAAGGAGAACAATCCCAGCTTCTCCAGTCTCTCCACATAACTGAAGTCCCTCATCCCTGGTACCATTCTAGTAAATCTCCTCTGCACCCTCTCCATGACATCCTTCGTAAAGTGTGGTGCCCAAAATTAGACACAATACTCCAGCTGAGGTCTAACCAGTGACTTATAAAGGTTTACCATAACTTCATTGTACTCTATGCCTCTACTTAAAAACTGAGGATCCCCATGTGGTTTCTTTTAACAACCTTATCAACCTGTCAAACCACCTTCAAAGCTTTGTGTGTGTAAAATCCAAATCTCTCTGTTCCTGCACCCCCTTTAAAATTCAACCATTTAGTTTATATTACCTCACCTCATTTTACCTTCCAAAATGCCTCACTTCACTAATTTTGTGTGTTGCAAAGTTACATACCGTGTAGGCCAGTGTGGAGTTGTAACTGGGAGAGTTGAAAAATGCACACACCAGTGTTCCCTTTAAGCTGCGTGACTACGAAGTGCTCCAGGGGTCTGGCTCAGCTAGGTTGTGAATAGAAAAACTGCGCATGCGCGGTATTTTGAATGGGCTGCACTGTCTGTTAAAAGGGCCAAGTGGCCCGAAACAATATTACACAGAACATTGCTCATCACAGTTGATCCCTCTCCATATCTCCCAGCAGCTATCAAGAGCTTGTGATTTAACAGGATAAATAACAAGGAAGGAGACCTGTGGGGAGCTGTATAATGAGGGATCGGGAAAAGGATTTAAATCAAAGCTCGGGGCAGGGAGCTAACTGAGGAAGAGCAGACGAGGATGTGATTGGGTGTAACTGTGGCCCGGCGCTGGTGCTGGCTACACTAGGAACCTACCTGAAGAATAGGAATAACTGACCATGGGTCTGAACTTTCCCTTGACATCAAGGTAATTGGAGTCTAGTGCAGGAAAATAGTGGGTTAAACAAATTCTGCTCAGCTGCGCCAGCGTCACTTCAACTGTCTGAAAATTCTAACCAACCTCAAACACTAAACATCAGTGGGTCTAGGTAACTCACTGTAAATAACATTCTTTCTTTGCTGATCCATTCTGGGAAGCTGTGTGTTGGAGGTTAATACCATGTTTGTACTGACTCCCAGAGGTAAACTTTAACCCTCAAGGAATGAGTCGGTTAGGGGCAGGTGGGTTGGTAGAAATGTTAACATTCTCAAACCCGACCCCAACCCGCCCACTACTGCTTTTAACAGGGGTGGGTAAGGGCGGGGGGGGGGGAGTGGGCTGTGATTCCCAGGCCTCGGGAATCCCGGCAGGCAAAAGGAGGCCAAAAGGCTGGATCCATGAGATAAATGCCTTTATTACACTGCTTGTGGGCCAGGAGGAGCAGAAGTGTCTCCCCCAGGCCCATCGAGCTAACCTCCACACGATCAGCCCCACGCTGAGCACTCCCCCCACCTGCGATATCCAATTCACCCCTTGCAATGCCTGACCCCACCCCAATGTCCAACAACCCCGTTATATCCGATTCACCCCCTCCCCCGCAGTGTCAGAATTCCTCCCCCCCCACAATGTCACAACCTCCCCGGACCCCACGCAATGTCAGACTTACCTGACATCCATTCCCCAGCTGCTTTCCAGCCAGACAGATAGCCAGCCTGTCAAACTGGCGATGGGTCATCGACCCAAAACCTTAACTCTGTTTCTCTCCCCACAGAAGCTGCCTGACCTGCTGAGTATTTACAGCATTTTCTCTTTTAATTTCAGATTCCAGCATCTGCAGTGTTGTGTTTTTGTATTTCTGTCAAACTGGCTGACTGACGGGCGAGGATACTGTCCCAAAAGTTAAAATGGTGTCCTCCCGTTAAATTCGTCAGAATGTGCGGGGAAACTCTGGGTTTCCCGTCCAAATATACTCCCTTTCCCCCCTTCACTTTCTCCCTGGCTCCGAGTAAATGTTGGGGCCACAGTCTCAGAGTCTGATCTGCAAATTCAGTCAACCTAACTAGCCTACTGGCTCTTGACGACAGCAACCATAGCGTCATTAACGTCCCAAAGTCGTTCCTAACCCCGCACTCTCCCCCGTAGACCATCTGTTGACTGCACATGATGCTGGCTACACTGTGAATCTACTCATAGACTGAGATTTGGATTTTTGCTACCAGGGTCAAACTCGTACTGATCATCACGAGATTGGTACCATTTGCAGGAAATAGCAGGTTGCAGAAATGCCACTCAATCGCGCGGGCTACACATTTAATTTGTTTATAACACACTCAGCAGCCTAAATGAAGGGGTTCTGGATGACACAAAGAATACTTTGGCTATTACATTTACTTATCTTGATATTCAACCAGTGGAATTCGGCAACAATATTGTATTTCTTCTCTCTCACCTCCCCTGAAGGCTGTGGACCATGGAAGTTTGCCACCTTTTGGTATCATTCTTTATGTGTGAGCATAGGCAAGATATTCGACCACAGCAGCATCACAACTGAGCCAAAACCTGTCCTTTCTTGATAACAGTCAGGAGCAGGAGCCATAGTTGGCTCTCCAGCCCTGCTGCCAGCCTACCTGGGTTTGCACTTGGTATGGCACTGGTAACTCCAGGAATTTGTTTTCTATAAAAGGATGTATTGCATATACATCTGGCACTGGCAAAGGGCAGGGGACTGTGGCTATGGGGCTGTCTTATGCACTGAACCTTAGGAATATCTACAGTACATCCATCTCTCCTCTGTTGGCACCTTCACCACAAATGGTGCTGTGACAATGCTCATGTAACACTTGGAACCGCTCTGTGATCAGCAGAAGCAGAAAACCAATCATGATGTCAGCATTTCTTCCCTCTAGATTTTTCGCAAACGACAGGGGGGGAAGCCTGTGGGGAGCAGGTGATGGCAGGAACAGACTGCAAATCAGAACTCAAAGGCAGAGGACTAAATACGAAATAGCAGGTGAGGATGTGATATTTTATCGGCCCAGTTTGGTGATTACTTCACATTATGTTTACTACAGTGAGGAACTAGCATAGAATCAGTAAGATTTACAGGGCAGAAAGACGCCATTCAGCCCATCAAATCAGCACTGGCAGTTTGCTGAAACAATCCAAACGTTATTATCCTGCCTCGTTCTCTCCCCCACAGCCCTGTATCTTCCTCTGCTTCAAATATTGATCTAATTTTCCATTGAAAGATGTAACAGTCTATGCCTTAACCGCCCCAAGCTCCAACAACGCTCTGCATAAAGAAGTTTCTCCTACCATGACTGGCGTTGGTATCACGGAATACTTCAAGCTTTTGAATTGCATCGCCCACTTCCGACATTGTGAAGCCTGGTATAGTAAAGTAGCAGGTTACATGGATTCTACACTTCATCACTCGAGGTAAATAAATGCAAGTAGTATTCTGCCTGTTGCCTTTGTTTAAGGTGCTGGTTTCTGCTTAGCTATGAGGACAGATTGGAAGGCTGGGTTTGTTCTCCTTGGAACAGAGAAGACTGAGGGGAGACCCCATTGAGGTATATAAAATTTTGAGGGGCTTGGATATAATGGATAGCAAGGGCCTATTTCCCTTGGTGGAGGGGTAGGTTTAAGGTGGATGGTTCAGAGGGGATTTGAGGGGGCGGGGGTTTCTTCACCCACAGGGTTGTGGGGGTCTAGGAACTCTGCCTGGAAAGGTGGTCGAGGCAGAAACCCTCACCAAATTTAAAAGATGCTTGCAGGGTTACAGACCAAGAGCTGATAAGTGGGATTAAACTGGATAACCTCTTGTTGGCTGGCACAGACACGATGGTAAGTACTTCAGGAATTGAATATGGCCAGGGGGTGATCTCCTGGACTAGTTACGATCGTCAGGATGGGTCGGAGGGGAATTTTCCCAGATTTCTTTTCTCCAATTGGCCTGATTTTTTAAATCTGTTTTTTTTGCCTCTCCCAGGAGATCACATAGCTCCAGGTGGGGTGGAGTGTAAAATGTTGCGATACATGAGGTATCGCAGTTGTGTTGAGCGGACTGGTTGGGCCGGATACACTTTACCTGTCCACTGTTGTTCATTGTTCATAGGTTTATATGTAACCTTCAGGGCTGCTGACCAAGGGCCGTGTGGCTCTTTGTCAGCCGGCGTGGACACAATGGGCTGAAATGGCCTCCTTCTGCGCTGTAAACTTCTATGTTTCTAAACTTTTCAGCGAATAAAAATGTACAAATCCTTTTGGGAATATTGATACTTTTTCCAGGGGAGGGAAGGGAGGTGAGGAGAGGGAGGCAGTGGTAGGGGAGGGAGGCGTAGTCGGGGAGGGGAGCGAGGAAGGGGTTGGGTCGGGAAGGGGAGGGAAGAGGGGGTCGGGGAGGGGAGGGAGGAGGGGGTCGGGGAGGGAGACTGGGTCAGGTAGGGGATGGAGATGTGGGTCGGGGAGGGGAGGGAGGCGTGGGTCGGGGAGGGGAGGGAGGCGGGGTCGGGGAGGGGAGGGAGGCATGGGTCAGGGAGGGGAGGGAGGAGGCGATTGGGGAGGGAAGGGGCGGGAGGCGGAGTCGGGAAGGGGAGAGAGGCGCGGTTGGGTAGGGGAGGGTGGCGTGGGTCGGGGAGGGGAGGGAGGAGGGAGGAGGGGGTCGGGGAGGAGACAGAAGAGGAGGTCGGGGAGGGAGGAGGGGAGGGAGGAGGGGGTCGGGGAGGGAAGAGGTGGTCGGGGAGGTGGGGGTCGGGGAGGGGAGAGGTGGTCGGGGAGGGGAGGAAGGCGGGGATCGGGGAGGGGAAGAGGGGGTCGGGGAGGGGAGGGAGGCGGGGATCAGGGAGGGGAGGGAGGAGGGGGTCGGGGAGGGAGGAGAGGGTCGAGGAGGGAGCGGGGGGTCGGTGTCGGGGAGGGGAGGGAGTTGGAGGTCGGGAAGGGCGGGGGGGTTGGGGAGGGGAGGGAGGAGGGTGGCAGGGGTCGGGGAGGGGAGGGAGGAGGGAGTCAGGGAGGTGGGAGGTCGGGGAGAGAGGAGGGGTCAGAGGAGGGGGTTGGGGAGGGGAGGGAGACGGGGGTCAGGGAGGGGAGGGAGAAGGGGATCAGGGAGGGGAGGGAGGAGGGGTTCGAGGAGGGGAGGGAGGTGGCGGTCGGGGAGGGGAAGGGACGGAAGCGGGGGTTGGGAGGGAGATGGGGGGGTCGGGGAGGGGAGGGAGGTGGGGTCGGGGAGGGGAGGGAGGTCGGGGAGGGGAGGGAGGAGGGGGTCGGTGAGGGAGGAAGGTGTCGGGGAGGGAGGCGGGGTGGGGAAAAAGGCAGGGAGGGGAGGGAGCATCCAGGCTGCATCCTCGTAAATCTCCTCTGCACCCACTCCAGTGCAATCATGTCCTTCCTACAATACGACGACCAAAACTGCATGCAGTATTTCAGCTATGGCCTAACCAGTGTATTGTACAATTTAAGCATAACCTCCCTGCTCTTGTAGTCTATGCCTCGGCCAATAAAGGCAAGCATTCCGTATGCCTTCTTAACCACCTTAACCACCTGGCCTGCTACTTTCAGGGATCTGTTGGCAAGCACTGCAAGGTCCCTTTGTTCATCTACACTTCTAAGTGGCCTACCATTTAATGTGTATATCCTGGACAGCGTGGTGGTCCCGACCTGCGAGAGACCATCAGCAGCATGTCGGGGCCATAAAAGGAGTGGCGAACAGATAGGCGCATGGCGGTGTACCACTTCAAGGTACAGGGTGAGCTGGTGCAGGAGGGCGACGGCAGCAAAGAGGGACGTCATCAAGGTCCAGGTCGGTGATAGGAGCGTGGGCAGATACAGCAGGAGCGACGAGGTCAAGGTGAAGGAGCGGCGAGAGAATGTAGAGGGATGTGATCGGGACCCGGGAGAGGCGTGAGTTCGGGGCCAGAAGAGGTGTGGGCCCAGAGGCAGCACGGGCCAGCCCACACTGCGATATGTGCTCACTAGGCCCGTGCAGCAGAGCTGGTCTCCAGTCATCTTGGTTAATCCTTGCCACTGGACCAAGCCCGTGTGGTGGCTGGTGCACAACGGTCACCACACGTTAAAAAAATCCACGCACAGGCATCTTCCACCCTTCAAGATGTAGTTTGGGATCTGGAATATTAGGTCCTTCATTGAAACATCTGTGAACTCAGTGTGGAAGCAAGTCATCCTCGTTTCGAGGGACTGCCTATGATGATGGTATCTGCTAACACACTAATGGGATGTGGCTCAATACGTTGGTTAATCCCTCATTTAATTAAAACACAGCCTCTTGCCTCTGAAGATTGTGGGTTCAAGTCCCACTCCAGGGATTTGAGCACAAAATCCAGGCTGACACTTCCCACTAAAGTACTGAGCGAGTGCTGCACTGTCGGAGGGACCGTCTTTCAGATGAGACGTTAAATCGAGGCCCCATCTGCCCTCTCAGGTGAATGTAAAAGCAGATTATCACATTACTGTTCATGGGACCTTGCTGTGCGCAAATTGGCTGCCACGTTTCCTACATTACAACAGTGACTGCACTTCAAAAGTACTGCAAAGCACTTTGGGATGTCCTGACATTGTGAAAGGCGCAACTAAAACACCCTTCTTAGGGTGGGGAAGATCAGTCAATCAGTAAGTCATGTAAATCTGTCAATTAAATGTGAATTGGGATGACTGAGTTTTGTTGTATCTGTGGGTACATTAACAGCCCGTGATATGATGTGATAAACACTGGCTATTAAACAGTGTCTCATCATGCCTCTGAAAAACATCTCCAGTGCTTCACATGGACTACTTTTGAAGTGCAGTCACTGCTATTGTGTAGGTAACACCGCCCTCCCAGATTTGTGAATATCAAGATCCCACAAACAGCAGCAAGTAAATAAGAAAGGATGAAAACTTGTGGGTGAATTTGACAGCAAGGAACAACAGGAAGAGTATTTCAAACCAGAACTCAGAGAAAACAAAACGAGAAAGCGCAGAGGAGAATCTGACGCAGTAATTGCGGTTTGGTTGTTCGTGCAGTACAGAGACATGCACTATGTACAGCAGGCACCTCAAAACACCAAAGCTACCTCCACAAAATCCTGCAAATTCATTGGCAGGATAGGCGCACCAACATCGGTGTTCTTGCTCAGGCCAACATCCTTAGCATCGAGGCACTGACCACGCTCAACCAACTCTGATGGACAGGCCACATTGTCCACATGCCCGATACTAGACTCCCGAAACAAGTGCTCTACTCTGAGCTCCGACATGGCAAGCGAGTTCCGGGAGGGCAGAGAAAATGCTTCAAGGACACCCTCAAATCCTCCTTAAAAACATGCAACATCCCTACTGACACATGGGAATCCCTGGCCCAAGACCGCTCAAAGTGGAGGAGAAGCATCCGGGAAGGCGCTGACTACTTTGAGTCTCTTCATCAGAAGCACGCGGAAGCCAAGCACAAACAACGGAAGGAGCGTACGACAACCCAAGCACCCCACTCACCTGTCCCTTCAACCACCATCTGCCCCTCCTATGACAGAGACTGTAGATAGAAACATAGAAAATAGGTGCAGGAGTAGGCCATTCGGCCCTTCGAGCCTGCACCACCATTCAATAAGATCATGGCTGATCACAGTACCACTTTTCTGCTTTCTCCCCATACACCTTGATCCCTTTAGCCGTAAGGGCCATATCTAACTCCCTCTTGAATATATCCAATGAACTGGCATCAACAACTCTCTGCGGTCGAGAATTCCACAGGTTAACAACTCTCTGAGTGAAGAAGTTTCTCCTCATCTCAGTCCTAAATGGCTTACCCTTTATCCTGAGACTATGTCCCCTGGTTTTGGACTTCCCCAACATCGGGAACATTCTTCCTGCATCTAACCTCTCCAGTCCCGTCAGAATTTTATATATTTCTATCAGATTCCCTCTCATCCTTCTAAACTCCAGTGAATACAGGCCCAGTCAATCCAGTTTCTCCTCATATGTCAGTCCTGCCATCCCGGGAATCAGTCTGGTGAACCTTCGCTGCACTCCCTCAATAGCAAGAACAGCCTTCCTCAGATTAGAAGACCAAAACTGAACACAATATTCCAGGTGAGGCCTCACCAAGGCCCTGTACAACTGCAGTAAGACCTTCCTGCTCCTATACTCAAATCCCCTAGCTATGAAGGCCAACATACCATTTGCCTTCTTCACCGCTTGCTGTACCTGTATGCCAACCTTCAATGACTGATGTACCATGACACCCAGGTCTCATTGCACCTTCCCTTTTCCTAATCTGCCCCCATTCAGATAATATTCTGCCTTCGTGTTTTTGCCACCAAAGTGGATAACCCCACATTTATCCAAATTATACGGCATCTGTCACGCGTTTGCCCACTCACCTAACCTGTCCAAGTCCCCCTGCAGCCTTTTAGCATCCTCCTCACAGCTCACACTGCCACCCAGTTTAGTGTTATCTGCAAACTTGGAGATATTATACTCAATTCCCTCATCCAAATCATTATGTATATTGTAAATAGCTGGGGTCCCAGCACTGTGCCCTGCGGCACCCCACTAGTCACTGCCTGCCATTCTGAAAAGGACCCGTTTATCCCGAGTCCTGTCTGCCAACCAGTTCTCTATCGACATCAGAACATTACCCCCAATACCACGTGCTTTAATTTTGCCCACCAATCTCTTGTGTGGGACCTTGTTGAAAGCCTTTTGAAAGTCCAAATACACCACATCCACTGGTCCTCCCTTGTCCACTCTACCAGTTACATCCTCAAAACATTCTAGAAGATTTATCAAGCAGGATTTCCCTTTCATAAATCCATGCTGACTTGGACCGAAATGATTCCAACATCTTCCCCACTACTGATGTCAGGCTAACCGGTCTATAATTACCCGTTTTCTCTCTCCCTCCTTTCTTAAAAAGTGGTGCTACATTAGCTACCCTCCAGTCCATAGGAACCGATCCAGAGTCGATAAACTGTTGGAAAATGATCACCAATGCATCCACTATTTCTAGGGCTACTTCCTTAAGTACTCTGGGATGCAGACTATTGGGCCCCGGGGATTTATCGGCTTTCAATCCCATCAATTTCCCTAACACAATTTCCCACCTAATAAGGATTTCCTTCAGTTCCTCCTTCTCACTAGACCCTCGGTCCCCTTGTATTTCTGGAAGGTTATTTGTGTCTTCCTTCGTGAAGACAGAACTAAAGTATTTGGGTATGGAGAGAAAGCAGGAAAGGCGTACTGAGGTGAATGATCAGCCATGATCTTATCGAATGGCGGTGCAGGCTTGAAGGGCCAAATGGCCTACTCCTGCACCTATTTCCTATGTTTCTATGTTAACTGGTCCACCATTTCTTTGTTCCCCATTATAAATTCACCCGAATCTGACTGCAAGGGACCTACGTTTGTTTTCACTAATCTTTTTCTCTTCAGATATCTATGGAAGCTTTTGCAGTCAGTTTTTATGTTCCTAGCAAGCTTCCTCTCAAACTCTATTTTCCCCCTCCTAATTAAACCCTTTGTCCTCCTCTGCTGTATTAGAAAAATTCACCCAGTCCTCAGGTTTGCTGCTTTTTCTGGCCAATTTATATGCCTCTTCCTTGGATTTAACACTATCCTTAATTTCCCTTGTTAGCCACGGTTGAGCCACCTTCCCTGTTTTATTTTTACTCCAGACAGAGATGTACAATTGTTGAAGTTCATCCATGTGATCTTTAAATGTTTTCCATTGCCTATCCACCGTCAACCCTCTAAGTATCACTCGCTAGTCTATTCTAGCCAATTCACGTCTCATACCATCGAAGTTACCTTTCCTTAAGTTCAGATCCCGCATTGGCCTCATCAGTCACCTTAGAACGCATATTGGTGTGGAAGCACGTCATCCTCGACTCCAGGGGACTGCCTAAGAAGAAGAAGACTTTGAACCTACCGGTATCAGACCAAATTCCATCTGCATAGCTGTTACTGGGCGTATGAGGCATTTTTCGACCAGAAGATGCTCTAGAGGCTATTGGATAAATACAGCAGGTTACACACAATTTGGTCAACTATACTGCAGCTCATTTTCTAGTCTTCTCTCCTGAAGGAGGCTGATTCTCACTGAAGTATTGTTCCAGGGTGCTGGGCACCTGCTGAAACCCAGCCTCATTCCATTACATGCGAGACCAGACAGTGCAAGATTGTACCGGCCAGCATTTTGACTATGGGGAAGGGATTGGTGCCATTGGTGGAACTGTATGTAAAATTCAGTCAATGGAGAGAGGAAGGTGAGGTTAATGGTTCAGGTCGATGCCCTTTTTACCTGTAACGTTGACCCTACCTTTCTTTCCACAGCAATTTCTGTTTTAATTTCACATTTTCTGTATCTGCAGTATTTTCTTCTTAGAAATATGTGTCCCCCAAAGAAAACATGGAGATCATGGGAGGCTCAATGGAAGAACAGTGCACAATGCCACACGGTCACTGGGGAGAAGGTGCCCAGTGAGGCCTGACGCTTTGCTGAAATGAATGAGTGCCTACTTCTCAGTCTCGGCTCCTTCCCAGGGTCCAGTTATAGAAGGTTATTTGCAGAGATCTGGGAATAGGTCTCCAGTCAGGAAAAGTGTGCGTCAGGAGAATGGAAGGCGAAAGAGGAAATACCACCCTCCATGTACAAACAGAAAATGCTGGATAAATGAGTGGTGCCTGAAGTGAAAGGGTAGTTACTGTTTCAGATGGGATTTCTGATGAAAGATCCGACTGAATTGTTAACCTGCCTTTTCTGTTTCAGACACTGATGGACCACTATTTGTCTTTTGGCTATTTGCTGCTTTTCCTTTTATCGCTAAGTATAGATTATATTTTGTTCTTATTTATAAGAAATAGATAGGAACCATCAAGGATGGGAAAGGGTCATTCAGCCCATTGAAGCCCATCCCTCCAGTACCCTAATTCTCACTTACCTAACTCTCCCATTGAAACGTATTCCTCTCATACCCACAGTTTTGTTGAAACTCATTCCTCTAGTATCCTAACTCTTCCATTGATGTCCATCCTTCCAGTAACCTAACTCTTCCATAGAAGCGCATCCCTCAGTAGCCTAAATGCCCCACCAAAGTTTTTCCTCAAAACAAATTGCCCTTACACCTGCCATCAGTCTTATTGTCTGTCTCTTCTCCCTTTTCAATACATGTAGATTCCTTGTGTGACTATTCCAATGTTCTGGCCAGCCTCCCATCTTCCACCCTCTGTAAACTTGAGCTTATCGAAACCTCTGCTGCCCATTTCCTAATACACCAAGTACCGATCATCCATCACCCCCGTGTTCGCTGCCCTGCATTGGCTTCCGGTCCAGCAACACCTTAATTTTAAAATTCTTGTCCTTGTGATCAATCCCCGCATGGCCTTGCTCCTCCCTATTTCTGCAACCTCCACCAGCCCGACAACATCTCTGCTTTCCTCCAACTCTGGCCTCTTGCACAACGCCGATTTCCTTCGCTCCACCGTTGGCAGCCGTGTCTTCAACTGCCTGGGCCCAAATCCCTGGAATTCCCTCCCTAAACTTCTCTACCTCCCTCTCGTCCTTTAAGCTGCCCCTTTAAACCTACCCCTATGACCAAGCTTACTTGTCCTAATATCTCCTTATGTGGCAAGGTGTCACATTTTGTCTGAAAACGCTCCTGTGAAGCGCCTTGAGGCTTTTTACTGCGTTAAAGGCGCTATATAAATGCAAGCTGTTGTTGTGTGGCATGGAGACCCAAATTGAGCCCAGTAGTCCAAGTGAGGTCTGCCCAGTGCAGTTTGGAGCCCAGCATAAGTGCAGAGACTGGTGCTTCATTGCTCTCATTATAGTTCGGTCTACTCTCTGGTCTTTTTTTAAGTCACTCTGCGCTAATTCAATGCCATTCATATATGTTGGTCTCTTGTTATACCACCGCATCCAGTTTGAATGAGGCGGAGTCCATAGGTGAAAATCCATAGTCCATGGATGAGCTGGCACTGGGCATCTCTGGTACCTCAGGTCAACCATCTGGGAGCACCACAGGTAGCGTTGCCAACCCTCCTGGATTGTCCGGGATCGGCTGAGCACCGCCCCGAGCAGTCGATGGACAGTGCCAGCCTACCAATCAGAGGAGGTGGCGTTTTGATGGACAGTGCCACTGCGCCAATCAGAGGAGGCGAAGCGCTAATAGGCGGGTGCGGACGACAGTGCTGGTTCAGTGCGCATGTGCGGGCCCGCGAGCGCGGCAGTTACTGGGCGGGATATGGAATTTAACATTAGCTCTGTTAATAAGGGATGATATCAGGGCAGTTGTGAGGGATGATATTGGCTCCAATGAACAAAATGTTGAATCATTGTGGGTGGAGATTAGAGATAGTAAGGGGAAAAAGTCACTGGTCGGCGTAGTTTATAGGCCCCCAGATAATAACTTCATGGTGGGGCGGGCAATAATCAAGGGAATAATGGAGGCATGTGAAAAAGGAACGGCAGTAGTTATGGGGGATTTTAACCTACATATCGATTGGTCAAATCAAATCGCAGGGGGTAGCCTGGAGGAGGAATTCATAGAATGCATACGGGATTGTTTCTTAGAACAGTATGTAACAGAGCCTACAAGAGAGCAAGCCATTTTGGATCTGGTCCTGTGTAACGAGACAGGAAAAATAAACGATCTCCTCGTAAAAGATCCTCTCGGAATGAGTGATCACAATATGGTTGAATTTGTAATACAGATTGAGGATAAGGAAGTTGTGTCAGAAATGAGAGTACTATGCTTAAACAAAGGGGACTACAGTGGGATGAGGGCAGAGTTGGCTAAAGTAGACTGGAAACAAGGACTAAACGGTGGCACAATTGAGGAACAGTGGAGGACTTTTAAGGAGCTCTTTCATAATGCGCAACAAAAATATATTCCAGTGAAAAAGAAGGGCGGCAAGAGAAGAGATAACCAGCCGTGGATAACCAAGGAAATAAAGGAAAGTATCAAATCAAAGACCAATGCGTATAAGGTGGCCAAGGTTAGTGGGAAACTAGAGGATTGGGAAGATTTTAAGCAACAGCAAAGAATGACTAAAAAAGCAATAAAGGGAAGATAGATTACGAAGGTAAACTTGCGCAAAACATAAAAACAGATAGTAAAAGCTTTTACAGATATATAAAACGGAAAAGAGTGACTAATGTAAATGTTGGTCCCTTAGAAGATGAAAAGGGGGATTTAATAATGGGAAATGTGGAAATGGCTGAGACCTTAAACAATTATTTTGCTTCCGTCTTCACAGTGGAAGACACAAAAACCATGCCAAAAATTGCTGGTCACAGGAATGTGGGAAGGAAGGACCTTGAGACAATCACTATCACTAGTGGGGTAGTGCTGGACAGACTAATGGGATTGAAGGTAGACAAGTCCCCTGGTCCTGATGAAATGCATTCCAGGGTATTAAAAGAGATGGCGGATGTTATAGCAGATGCATTTGTTATAATCTACCAAAATTCTCTGGACTCTGGGGAGGTACCAGCGGATTGGAGAGCAGCTAATGTAACGCCTCTGTTTAAAAAAGGGGGCAGGCAAAAGGCAGGTAACTATAGGCCGGTTAGTTTAACATCTGTAGTGGGGAAAATGCTTGAAACTATCATTAAGGAAGAAATAGCGGGACATCTGGATAGGAATAGTGCAATCAAGCAGACGCAGCATGGATTCATGAAAGGGAAATCATGTTTAACTAACTTACTGGAATTCTTTGAGGATATAACGAGCATGGTGGATAGAGGTGTACCGATGGATGTGGTGTATTTAGATTTCCAAAAGGCATTCGATAAGGTGCCACACAAAAGGTTACTGCAGAAGATAAAGGTACGCGGAGTCAGAGGAAATGTATTAGCATGGATAGAGAATTGGCTGGCGAACAGAAAGCAGAGTCAGGATAAATGAGTCCTTTTCCGGTTGGAAATCAGTGGTTAGTGGTGTGCCACAGGGATCAGTGCTGGGACCACAACTGTTTACAATATACATAGATGACCTAGAGGAGGGGACAGAGTGTAATGCAACAAAATTTGCAGATGACACTAAGATTAGTGGGAAAGCGGGTTGTGTAGAGGACTCAGACAGGCTACAAGGAGATTTGGATAGGTTAAACGAATGGGCTAAGGTTTGGCAGATGGAATACAATGTCGGAAAGTGTGAGGTCATCCACCTTGGGAAAAAAAACAGTAAAAGGGAATATTATTTGAATGGGGAGAAATTACAACATGCTGTGGTGCAGAGGGACCTGGGGGTCCTTGTGCATGAATCCCAAAAGGTTAGTTTGCAGGTGAAGCAGGTAATCAAGAAGGCAAATGGAATGTTGGCCTTCACTGCGAAAGGGATGGAGTACAAAAGCAGGGAGGTCTTGCTGCAACTGTATAAGGTATTGGTGAGGCCGCACCTGGAGTACTGCGTGCAGTTTTGGTCACCTTACTTAAGGAAGGATATACTAGCTTTGGAAGGGGTACAGAGACGATTCACTAGGCTGATTCGAGAAATGAGGGGGTTAACTTATGATGATAGATTAAGTAGACTGGGTCTTTACTCCTTGGAGTTCAGAAGGATGAGGGGTGATCTTATAGAAACATTTAAAATCATGAAAGGGATAGACAAGATAGAGGCAGAGAGGTTGTTTCCATTGGTGGGGGAGACTAGAACTAGGGGGCACAGCCTCAAAATACGGAGGAGCCAATTTAAAACCGAATTGAGAAAGAATTTCTTCTCCCAGAGGGTTGTGAATCTGTGGAATTCTCTGCCCAAGGAAGCAGTTGAGGCTAGCTCATTGAATGTTTTCAAGTCAAAGATAGATAGATTTTTAAGCAATAAGGGAATTAAGGGTTACGGGGAGAGGGCGGGTAAGTGGAGCTGAGTCCACGACCAGATCAGCCATGATCTTATTGAATGGCGGAGCAGGCTCGAGGGGCTAGATGGCCTACTCCTGTTCCTAATTCTTATGTTCTTATGTTCTTATACTCCTTGGAGTTTAGAAGAATGAGAGGAGATCTTATTGAAACATATAAGATTCTGAAGGGGTTTGGCAGGGTAGATGCAAAGAGGATGTTTCCTCTCGTGGGGGAATCTAGAACTAGGGGGCATAGTTTCAGAATAAGGGATCACCCATTTAAATGGAGATGAGGAGGAATTTCTTCTCAGAGGGTCGTAAATCTGTGGAATTCTCTGCCCCAGAGAGCTGGGTCATTGAATATATTTAAGGTGGAGATAGACAGATTTTTGAACGATAGAGGAGTCAAGGGTTATGGGGAGCGGGCAGGAAAGTGGAGTTGAGGCCAAGATCAGATCGACCATGACCTTATTGAATGGCGGAGCAGGCTTGAGGAGCCAAGTGACCTACTCCTGCTCCTATTCCTTACGTTATTATTTCAAATGTTATTCCATTTACTTTATAACGGTTGGTCCTCTGTAGCTGAGCGTATTTGCACCCAGTAAGCATATTAAAAAATGCTTTTACTCACTGGACTGGGCAACTGGACATTTCCTCAGTGCCCCACCAATGGTTCACTACCACCCCTCAGAGGTACATTCTCTGATTCTCCCCAGCGTTTTGTGAATTCTGAGCTGGTCAATTCTTTCTAATCTCAAATAAACACAGAAAATGCTAGAAACATTGAGAAAAATTAAACAGCATTTGTAATCCAGGAGGGTTGCCAATACTGCCACTCATACATGCTCTGGGAATTGTAGGCTGGGAATTTAAAAGCAATTTTACCCTCCACTTTAGTGAAAAGTAACAGGGAGGTGGAGGGAAAGTTCAGCACTGGTTTTCAACCACTTCCTTTCCAAAACCTGATAATTCCTGCACCGATAGACCCCCAGCCCATAGCCTCCAAGCCCTAGACCCCAAACCCATAGAACCCCCCCCAAACCCATAGACCCCCAAACCCATAGCCCTCCCCCAAACCCATAGCCCCACTAACTCATAGACTCCCAAACCCACAGACCCCCCCACCTAAGCCCATAACCCCCAGCCCATAGACCCCCAAATCCATAGCCCTCAGCCCATAGACCCCCCAAATCCATAGCCCCCAGCCCATAAACCTCTACAATCCCATAGATTCCCCCCAAACTCAGACTCTCCCAAGCCCAGAGACCCCAAACCCATAGAGCCCCCCTAAACCCATAGACCACCCCCAAACCCATAGATCCCACAAACCCATACACCCCAGCCCATAGACCCCCAAAACCCATAAACCCCCCCAAACCCATAGACACCCCCCCCAAATCCAGACTCTCTCAGGCCCATAGACCCCCCTAAACCCATAGACCCCCAAACCCATAGATCCCCAGCCCATAAAGACCCCAAGCCCATCGACCCCAGCCCAAAGACTCCCCCAAACCTATAGCCCCTACTCAACCCCCAAGACCAACCTCCAATCCGCATCAACCCCACTCATGTAAACCGGTCGGGCTGCAGGCCTTCTGTCCAAGCCGCGGCCCTGACTCCTTCACCCGCCCGCCAGCCAGCCAGCATGACGGATCTCCCAATTAGAGACTGACCCGCCGGCCGCACACAGCGTACATAAGAACATAAGAATTAGGAACAGGAGTAGGCCATCTAGCCCCTCGAGCCTGCTCCGCCATTCAATAAGATCATGGCTGATCTGGTCGTGGACTCAGCTCCACTTACCCGCCCTCTCCCCGTAACCCTTAATTCCCTTATTGCTTAAAAATCTATCTATCTTTGACTTGAAAACATTCAATGAGCTAGCCTCAACTGCTTCCTTGGGCAGAGAATTCCACAGATTCACAATCCTCTGGGAGAAGAAATTCTTTCTCAACTCGGTTTTAAATTGGCTCCTCCGTATTTTGAGGCTGTGCCCCCTAGTTCTAGTCTCCCCCACCAGTGGAAACAACCTCTCTGCCTCTATCTTGTCTATCCCTTTCATGATTTTAAATGTTTCTATAAGATCACCCCTCATCCTTCTGAACTCCAAGGAGTAAAGATCCAGTCTACTCAATCTATCATCATAAGGTAACCCCCTCATTTCTCGAATCAGCCTAGTAAATTGTCTCTGTACCCCTTCCAAAGCTAGTATATCCTTCCTTAAGTAAGGTGACCAAAACTGCACGCAGTACTCCAGGTGCGGCCTTACCAATACCTTATACAGTTGCAGCAAGACCTCCCTGCTTTTGTACTCCATCCCTTTCGCAATGAAGGCCAACATTCCATTTGCCTTCCTGATTACCTGCTGCACCTGCAAACTAACCTTTTGGGATTCATGCACAAGGACCCCCAGGTCCCTCTGCACCACAGCATGTTGTAATTTCTCCCCATTCAAATAATATTCCCTTTTACTGTTTTTTTTCCCAAGGTGGATGACCTCACACTTTCTGACATTGTATTCCATCTGCCAAACCTTAGCCCATTCGCTTAACCTATCCAAATCTCCTTGTAGCCTGTCTGAGTCCTCTACACAACCCGCTTTCCCACTAATCTTAGTATCATCTGCAAATTTTGTTGCACTACACTCTGTCCCCTCCTCTAGGTCATCTATGTATATTGTAAACAGTTGTGGTCCCAGCACTGATCCCTGTGGCACACCACTAACCACTGATTTCCAACCGGAAAAGGACCCATTTATCCCGACTCTCTGCTTTCTGTTCGCCAGCCAATTCTCTATCCATGCTAATACATTTCCTCTGACTCCGCGTACCTTTATCTTCTGCAGTAACCTTTTGTGTGGCACCTTATCGAATGCCTTTTGGAAATCTAAATACACCACATCCATCGGTACACCTCTATCCACCATGCTCGTTATATCCTCAAAGAATTCCAGTAAGTTAGTTAAACATGATTTCCCTTTCATGAATCCATGCTGCGTCTGCTTGATTGCACTATTCCTATCCAGATGTCCCGCTATTTCTTCCTTAATGATAGTTTCAAGCATTTTCCCCACTACAGATGTTAAACTAACCGGCCTATAGTTACCTGCCTTTTGCCTGCCCCCTTTTTTAATAGGCCCAACCTGCTCAATCGTTCTGCAAAAGACAACCCTTTCATCTCAGGAATCAACCGAGTGAACCTTCTCTGAACTGCCTCCAAATCAGGTATATCCTTCCTTAAATAAAATCAAAACTGTATGCAGCGCATTGTACAGTTGTAGCAAGACTTTCCTACTTTTATACTCCATTCCCCTTGCAATAAAGGCCAACATTCCATTTGCCTTCCTAATTACTTGCTGTACCTGCTTACTAACGTTTTGTGTTACATGTACAAGGACCCCAGATCCCTTTGTACCGCAGCATTTTGTAGTCTCTATTTAAATAATAATTTGCTTTTTTATTCTTCCAACCTCACATTTTCCCACATTATATTATTCCATCTGTCAATTTTTTGTCCACTCACTTAACCTTTCTATATCCCACACACCTCCCATCATTGCACCTCCCATCATTGTACCACCACACACAGCCCCTCCCTTGCTCCACCACAGACTGCTGTCCCACTTTCCCCATGCCTGTGACTATCAATGGACACTGCCCTTAAGGCACATTGCTCTGTGATAACACAGAGCAGTTGATACACAGTTGCGACTGGCGAAAGTGGACAGTAAACACTGATGCACACTTTCTCTGTCAATATTTTTCAGACAGCAGAAAGAAGACTGTGATGCAACAGGGTCTTTTAATGGAGAGGAAGGCTGGGGGTGAGCTGTATAACTAAAGAGTGCCAGCCTGCCAGTACTTCACTCAAGGGCCCATTCTTCACCCGTGAGCCTGGGTAGTGAGAGTCGGTTGTGGAGAATGTTGCTGCTTTACCTGATCCCGCATTCACCGGCTATCCACATGTGTACAGCTACAGCAATCAGGAACAGGATCCCATTCCCCCACCGGAGCAACCTAATGACTGCCCTAATTTGAAAAGACGGACAGTAATGATTAGGATTGCAATAGGGTGAAGCTGACTGCCAGCCACCCAGGCGAAAAGTCATAAGGGCATTTAAACATAAGTTTGATTTAATTGTCTCCTCCCCTGCCTCAGCTCATCTGCTGCTGAAACCCTAATCCATGCCTCTGTTATCTCTAGACTCAACTATTCCAATGCACCTTCCACCCTCCTTAAACTTGAGCTCATCCATAACTCGGCTGCCCATGTCCTAACTCGCACCAAATCCCGTTCACCCATCACCCCCTGTGCTCGCTGACCTACATTGGCTCCCGGTCTGGCAGCGCCTCGATTTTTAAAATTCTATTCCTTGGTTTCAAATCTCTCCATCACCCCTCCCGATCTCTATGACCTCCTCCAGCCCCACATCCCCCCCTACCCCGAGATCTCTGCGCTCCTCCAATTCTGGCCTCTTGCACATCCTTTATTTTCATCGCTCCATCACTGGCGCCCATGCCTTCAGCTGCCTGGTCCCTAAGCTCTGGAATTCCCTCCCTAAACCTCTCCACTTCTCTACCTCTCCTCCTTTTTAGCGTGCTCCTTAAAACCTATCTCTTTGACCAAGCTTTTAGTCATCTGTCCTAATAACTCCTTGTGTGGCTTGGTGTCAAAATTTGTTTACACTTCTGTACAGCACCTTTGGACTTTTTACTACATTAAAGGTCTATATAAATGCAAGTTGTTGCTGTTGTCTTTGAACACTTTAGACAATACTGGAGATGAGGATAAAAGGCTGACTGGCAGGGAGGTTGGAGGTCATTTGGTAATACCTCAAGGAATACGTGCAACCCTAGTAGGGAAAGGAGGAGAACAAAATGAAAAAGAGCACACGAGGATGTGACACGGTCTAACTGCAGTCCGGCGGTGTCTATACGTACTAGCAACTGGAGAACCTACCTAGGGAAGAGGCTTCAGAAATGTGTCCACTTGGAGACGATGGAAGCTGACACACAGAATCAGACGAGACTGAGGTTATCGTATCTAAATAGAAGATTACACAAAATCCTTCTGAACTGCACAAACTACATTCCATCTGTTTATGAATCTACAGTTAGCCTAGATGCTAAAGTTTCTGAGTAACTAAGTGCGAATAATATTCTGAAGTGTTGGTATTTGCTAATAGACTGATCCTGAGCAGTGTTGGCTCAAACCTTCCTTATAACCGAGTGCCTGAGCTTTAACAGCACTCGAGTCTATGAGCGCAGATTGAATGGAGCCAACCTGTTTGCAAAAGAGCAGGATAGCAATGCAGCCATCACGCAACATGGAGCAACAATGCAAGCATCACATTACCTGAAGCAGCAATGCAAGCATCACATTTCATGGAGCAGCAATGCAGCCCCCGCATTACATGGAGCAACAATGCAGCATTCACGGTACATGGAGCAGCAATGCAGCCATCGTGTTACATGGAGCGGCAATGCAGCCATCACATTACATGGAGCGGCAATGCGGCCACAACAGTGCATGGCGCAGCAATGCATGCATCACATTGCATGGAGCAACACTGCAGGCATCACATTACATGGAGCAACAATGCAGGCATCACGTCACATGGAGCAGCAATGCAGGCATCACGTTACATGGATCAGCAATGCAGCCATCGCATCACATGGGCCAACAATGCAGGCATCACGTTACATGGACCAGCAATGCAGGCATTACGTAACATGGAGTTTGAATGACAGGAACATTCGTGTTGGGGAAGTAACCATTCAGTAACGAGGAATTTAGCTCCTAAAATGAAAACAAAACCATGTCCTTTGAAACCTTGCCTAATATATTTGTCTAATCCGTCTTTGGTTGTTATGGATTACAGGAGAGTTTGGTCATTATGTGCGTGTGTATGCTTCTCCCTTATTGCAGCTGCTTCTATTCCACTGTATTTTCCTAACTCTTCTGTCCCCAGTTTTGCCATAGCTGCTACTTAAAGCATGTAGCCCAATTATAATAATGGAATAATACAGCATAGCAAGGTGGAACTTCAGTGTGCAGTGGGTTAGCTACTGACTTCCACTTATAGAACCTGGGTATAAATCCAGCCCAGACCAATCAATGAAAGTCCCTGGTGTCTGGGAGTCCACATTCCTGGGAGGGCCCACAGGAGATCAGGCATTCAGTCCTGGAAGTGCCCCAGAGTTTCCAGTCTCATACCAGTTTATTGAGGTCATGAGACCATTTCACAGAACTAGTCTGCAAATTACACCAATAATGCTTATAAGAACCAGTTTCAGGAAGTAGTCAAATTGGAACTGAAAGGCAGGGAAGTAAATGAGAAGGTGCAGATTTGACTGGTACATATTGTTCACGACACACTGTGCTAGCTACACTAGGAACCTACCATCGCATTCCTGATTATCCTCCGCTTTTTCAGACTTGCTGGTCTCATCAACCACCGTAGAGCCTATCGTGGTTTAAAATGAGAGATTAAAAAAATTCTACTCAATCCTGCAACTTTTATTTCATCTAATCAGCCTCATCATTAAGAATCAAGGTTCTGAGGCAGGGTATTGAAATGCAAATCTGACACTTGCTTTTGTTTATAGCGCTCGTGTCTGCAAATTCTCTAATCAGATTCTGAGCTGTGCTCACACATCCCTTGCTTGTATTGAATTTCTGTTCCTTAACCAACACCCAAATCCTTGAATGCCGAAGTGGATCTGCATCCTTTACAGTTACAGTTTTTGGGAGATAGCTCTGTGGTCCACACGAGCCTTCTCTCATCTTGCTTCATCTAATCCTGTCAACATATCTTTCTATTCCTTTCTCCCTCATGTGCATACCTCGTGTTCACTTAAATGCATCAATGCTATTCTCCTCAACCACTCCCTGTGATAGTGAGTTCCACTCTCGTCACTCTGAGTAAAGAAGTTTCTCATGTAATTCTCATTGGATTTATTGGTGATAATCTTGTATTTATGGTCCCTTGCATTTGGTCTTCCCCACAAGTGCAAACATCTCTACTTCTCCCCTAACCATTACCTTAAAGACGTTTATCAGATCACACCTCAGCCTTCTTTTTTCTAGAGAAAAGGGCCCCATCCTATTTAGTCTTTCCTAATAGTTGTACCCTCTCAGTTCTGGTGCCATCCTTGTAAATGTTTTTTGAACCTTCTCCCATGCTTCTATATCCTTTTTGTAATATGGAGACCAGAAATGTGCATAGTACTCTGTGTAGTCTAACCAAGGTTCTATACAAGTTTAACATAATTTATCTCTCTGAATTCTATTCCTCTAGAAATGAACCCCAGTGCTTTGTTTACACTTGTTATGCCTTTATTAACCTGCATTGTTACTTTTCATCTTGTGTGAATCTGTACCCCTAGATCTCTTTATGCTTCTACCCCATTTAGACTCTTATTTTCCAAGGAGTAGATGGCCTCCTTATTCTTCCTACTAAAATGCCACGTGCTAGTCAGAGTAGGAATCGCAGGATAGCGCAGATGAATACATGGCTTGAGCAGTGGTGCAGCAGGGAGGGATTCAAATTCTTGGGGCATTGGAACCGGTTCTGGGGGAGGTGGGACCAGTACAAACCGGACGGTCTGCACCTGGGCAGGTCCGGAACCAATGTCCTAGGGGGAGTGTTTGCTAGTGCTGTTGGGGAGGAGTTAAACTAATATTGCAGGGGGATGGGAACCTATACAGGGAGACAGAGGGAGACAAAAATGAGGCAAAAGCAAAAGACAGAAAGGAGATGAGGAAAAGTGGAGGGCAGAGAAACCCAAGGCAAAGAACAAAAAGGGCCACTGTACAGCAAAATTCTAGAAGGACAAAGGGTGTTAAAAAAGCAAGCCTGAAGGCTTTGTGTCTTAATGCAAGGAGTATCCGCAATAAGGTGGATGAATTAACTGTGCAAATAGATGTTAACAAATATGATGTGATTGGGATTACGGAGACGTGGCTCCAGGATGATCAGGGCTGGGAACTCAACATCCAGGGGTATTCAACATTCAGGAAGGATAGAATAAAAGGAAAAGGAGGTGGGGTAGCATTGCTGGTTAAAGAGGAGATTAATGCAATAGTTAGGAAAGACATTAGCTTGGATGATGTGGAATCTATATGGGTAGAGCTGCAGAACACTAAAGGGCAAAAATCGTTAGTGGGAGTTGTGTACAGACCTCCAAACAGTAGTAGTGATGTTGGGGAGGGCATCAAACAGGAAATTAGGAGTGCATGCAATAAAGGTGCAGCAGTTATAATGGGTGACTTTAATATGCACATAGATTGGGCTAGCAAAACTGGAAGCAATACGGTGGAGGAGGATTTCCTGGAATGAATAAGGGATGGTTTTCTAGACCAATATGTCGAGGAACCAACTAGGGGGGAGGCCATCTTAGACTGGGTGTTGTGTAATGAGAGAGGATTAATTAGCAATCTCATTGTGCGAGGCCCCTTGGGGAAGAGTGACCATAATATGGTGGAATTCTGCATTAAGATGGAGAATGAAACAGTTGATTCAGAGACCATAGTCCAGAACTTAAAGAAGGGTAACTTTGAAGGTATGAGGCATGAATTGGCTAAGATAGATTGGCTAATGATACTTAAGGGGTTGACTGTGGATGGGCAATGGCAGACATTTAGAGACCGCATGGATGAATTACAACAATTGTACATTCCTGTCTGGCGTAAAAATAAAAAAGGGAAGGTGGCTCAACCGTGGCTATCTAGGGAAATCAGGGATAGTATTAAAGCCAAGGACATGGCATACAAATTGGCCAGAAATAGCAGCGAACCTGGGGACTGGGAGAAATTTAGAACTCAGCAGAGGAGGACAAAGGGTTTGATTAGGGCAGGGAAAATGGAGTACGAGAAGAAGCTTGCAGGGAACATTAAGGCGGATTGCAAAAGTTTCTATAGGTATGTAAAGAGAAAAAGGTTAGTAAAGACAAACGTAGGTCCCCTGCAGTCAGAATCAGGGGAAGTCATAACGGGGAACAAAGAAATGGCAGACCAATTGAACAAGTACTTTGGTTCAGTATTCACTAAGGAGGACACAAACAACCTTCCGGATATAAAAGTGGTCAGAGGGTCTATTAAGGAGGAGGAACTGAGGGAAATCTTTATTAGTCGGGAAATTGTGTTGGGGAAATTGATGGGATTGAAGGCCGATAAATCCCCAGGGCCTGATGAACTGCATCCCAGAGTACTTAAGGAGGTGGCCTTGGAAATAGCGGATGCATTGACAGTCATTTTCCAACATTCCATTGACTCTGGATCAGTTCCTATCGAGTGGAGGGTAGCCAATGTAACCCCACTTTTTAAAAAAGGAGGGAGAGAGAAAGCAGGGAATTATAGACCGGTCAGCCTGACCTCAGTAGTGGGTAAAATGATGGAATCAATTATTAAGGATGTCATAGCAGCGCATTTGGAAAATGGTGACATGATAGGTCCAAGTCAGCATGGATTTGTGAAAGGGAGATCATGCTTGACAAATCTTCTGGAATTTTTTGAGGATGTTTCCAATAAAGTGGACAAAGGAGTACCAGTTGATGTGGTATATTTGGACTTTCAGAAGGCTTTCGACAAGGTCCCACACAAGAGATTAATGTGCAAAGTTAAAGCACATGGGATTGGGGGTAGTGTGCTGACGTGGATTGAGAACTGGTTGTCAGACAGGAAGCAAAGAGTAGGAGTAAATGGGTACTTTTCGGAATGGCAGGCAGTGACTCGTGGGGTACCGCAGGGTTCTGTGCTGGGGCCCCAGCTGTTTACATTGTACATTAATGATTTAGACGAGGGGATTAAATGTAGTATCTCCAAATTTGCGGATGACACTAAGTTGGGTGGCAGTGTGAGCTGCGAGGAGGATGCTATGAGGCTACAGAGTGACTTGGATAGGTTAGGTGAGTGGGCAAATGCGTGGCAGATGAAGTATAATGTGGATAAATGTGAGGTTATCCACTTTGGTGGTAAAAACAGAGAGACAGACTATTATCTGAATGGTGACAGATTAGGAAAAGGGAAGGTGCAACGAGACCTGGGTGTCATGGTACATCAGTCATTGAAGGTTGGCATGCAGGTACAGCAGGCGGTTAAGAAAGCAAATGGCATGTTGGCCTTCATAGCGAGGGGATTTGAGTACAGGGGCAGGGAGGTGTTACTATAGTTGTACAGGGCCTTGGTGAGGCCACACCTGGAGTATTGTGTACAGTTTTGGTCTCCTAACTTGAGGAAGGACATTCTTGCTATTGAGGGAGTGCAGCGAAGGTTCACCAGACTGATTCCCGGGATGGCGAGACTGACATATCAAAAAAGACTGGATCAACTGGGCTTGTATTCACTGGAGTTCAGAAGAATGAGAGGTGATCTCATAGAAACGTTTAAAATTCTGATGGGTTCAGACAGGTTAGATGCAGGAAGAATGTTCCCAATGTTGGGGAAGTCCTGATCCAGGGGTCACAGTCTAAGGATAAGGGGTAAGCCATTTAGGACCGAGATGAAGAGAAACTTCTTCACCCAGAGAGTGGTGAACCTGTGGAATTCTCTACCACAGAAAGTTGTTGAGGCCAATTCACTAAATATATTCAAAAAGGAGTTAGATGAAGTCCTTACTACTAGGGGGATCAAGGGGTATGGCGAGAAAGCAGGAATGGGGTACTGAAGTTGCATGTTCAGCCATGAACTCATTGAATGGTGGTGCAGGCTAGAAGGGCCGAATGGCCTACTCCTGCACCTATTTTCTATGTTTCTATGTACCACCTCACACTTACCTATATTGAAATTAATTTGTCATTTACATGAATATTCTGCAAGTTTATTAATGTCATTTTTTTTTGTCACAGTCTTCCTCAGTATACCCCCCAATTTGGCGTGATCTGCAAATGTTGATATATTTCTGAGTCCAAATCATTTATATAAATAGTGAACAACCGTAGTTCCTGCACTAATCCCTGTGGAACACTACTTCTCACTTTCCGCAAGACCTTTAACCCAAACTCTGCTTTCTGTTTTGTAGTCAGTTTGCTATCCATTCTGCCACTTGTCTCCTGACTCCACATACTCTGACTTTAGTAGGTAGTGCAATGAATACTACTACCTCATCGAAGGCCCTTTGAAAGTCCATATATATTACATCCTTGTCTATTTCTTTTATTTCAATTAATTCAATAAGGTGGGTCAAGCAGGACCTTCCCATTTGAAATCCGTGCTGATAGTCTTTTATAATATTCTTGATTCTTGATGTTTCTCTATTACATCTTCGAGTAAAGATTCTTTGGTCCGACCTTTTCTCTTGTGTCTTATTTCCCTTCATTTCAGACGCGTGTTATTTCCACTAGATCCCTCCCCTGATCGTTTTGCTTGTTTAATGTCTTATCCACAGTGCTATTTATTTTTTCCGCAAGGACCTTGGTCCCATTCTGCTTCAGGTGGAGTCCGTCCAGTGGTGCAGCTCCATCCTGTCCCATTAGTGATGCCACTGTCCCATGAAATGGAACCCCTCCTTCCCACCCCTCTCCTTCAGCCACGCATTCATCTTGCTGATGTGTCTATCCTTATACTAATTTGCACGTGGCTCGGGTAGTAATCCTGTGATTACCACCCACTTTTCAATTTAATTCCTTGCGTCTGGTACTCCCTTAACAGTACCTCCTCTCTGTTCTTTCCTATAGTGTTAGTCCTGACATGGACCACGACAATGGAGATATCACTTGCCCTATCACCAGGTCGGCAACACACCCTTTGGCACGTTCAGTTGTGACTGCAGAGGATGCTATCTATCCCCCTAAATACCAAATCTAATATGACCAAACTTTTCTTTTTCTATTTTCCCCCACCCTCCTTGGACTGCCTCCTGCTCTGTGTTGCCATGGTTAGTACTCTGGCCATCCCTCCTGCAGTCTTCATCCTTATGCCCACAGGTAGCAAGTACATCATACCTATTGGATAGGTACGATCGAAAGCAATTAAAATTTTAAACACCTTGATCAGACCACCTCATAATCTTCTATATTCAAGGGAATACAAAACAGGTTTATGCAATCTGTCCTCGTAATTTAACCCTCTAAGCCCCGGTATCATTCTGGCGAATCTGCTCTGCATCCCCTCCAAATCTGCTCTGCATCCCCTCCAAGGCCAGTATATCGTTCCTGAGGTGCGATGCCCAAAAATGAATACAGTTACTCCAGATAGGGTGTGACCAGGCTCTAATCAACTGAAGCAAAATTTCCTCACCGTTATAATCCAACCCTCTTGAAATAAAGGCCAACATTTAATTAACCATTTTGTTTACTTACTTACCCTGGGAGTGATTGATGGGGCAGTGTAGAGGGAGCTTTACTCTGTATCTAACCCATGCTGCACCTGCCCTGGGAGTGTTTGATGGGACAATGCAGAGGGAACTTTACTCTATATCTAACCCATGCTTTACTCGCCCTGGGAGCATTTGTTCGTGTGATGGAAAGTCTGCTATTCCTTGACCTTTATGAATACAATCACAATTCTAACAGAGGAATCTATTTTCATATCCCTTTGAATATTTCCCAGAAGCTGTCGAGGGTTTGTGATGTAATGTGACAGATAATAGAGGAAATAGCCCAAGGGGAGCACAGGGCACTTTGCCCACATGGGTGGTAGGGCACCAGGCACACGGTGTGGAGTAAAAACGGCCACATTTTTGTAAAAACATGTTGGGACTCCATTCCAAAAGTAGCTGCAGCACCTGTCCAGATACTTTGCCCACCGTGTCGGGCAGCTCCCTCATTGAAACACACTCAGTCTAATGAGCCCAACACTAACTCTGTGCCCTGGCCCCCAATCCCATTTGCACCCAATGCCCTCTTTGGGGCGCAGTTGGTTTCCCGGGCGTATCACAGACCTCCAGGTTTCATTGCCTAAATGTCCAGCATTTAAATAAGAGGGAATGAAAACTTGTGGGTGAGCTCGATAATAAGGAATAACAGGAAGAGTTTTTCAAACCAGAACTTAGATAGACAAAACGAGAAACTGCAGACGATAATCTGACGCAGTAATTGTGTTTCGGCAGGCATTGCAGTGCGGCTGGCTGTACTCTGCACCTACCCTGCTCAGACCACTCTCCATCTGGTCGTCTGGTACTGGATGATTGAAGAGTTTGCTGATCAGTAGATACTTGAGATTCTATTGTATAAATACAGCAAGTTACACAAAATCTATTCAACTATATGAGCTATACTTCATCTTTTTTTCTAACTTTCACGCCTCCTCTTCTGAAGGAGGCTGACTCTGGCTGAGGCAGAGTACCGGGGTGCTGGCCACCTTAGGCCATCCTCCCTACAACCTTCATCCTTATGCCTACAAGTAGCAAGTACATTGTACCTGTTGGATAGGATCGATGTATCTAACCTATTTAACATTTTAAGAACCTTGATCAGATCACCCCTTAATCTATTCTCAAGGGAATACAATCCAGGTTTATGCATCCAATCCTCATAATTTAACCCCATATGCCCCGGTATCATTCTGGTGAATTTGCATTGCACCGTCTCCATGGCCAATATATTCTTCCTGGAGTGTGGTGCCCAAAACGGAAAGCAGTGCTCCAGATGGGATGTGACCACGGCTCTAATCAATTGAAAAATAATTTCCTGCCCTTTGTAATCCAGCAGCCTTGAAATAAAGGCCAACATTTCATTAGCCTTTTTGATTGCTTACCTGCCCTGGCAGTGTTTGATGGGCGTGTAGAGGGAGCTTTACTCTGTATCTAACCCCATGCTGTACCTGTCCTGGGAGTGTTTGATGGGACAGTGTCAAGGGAGCTTTACTCTGTATCTAAGCCGTGCTGTACCTGCCCTGGGAGTGTTTGTTCGCGTGATGGAAAGTCTGCCATTCCTTGACCTTTATGAACGCAATCACAATTCTAACAGAGGAATCTATTTTCATATCGCTTTGAATATTTCTCAGACGCTGTCGAGGATTTGTGATGTAATGTGACAGATAACAGAGGAAGTAGCCCAAGGGGAGCTCTTAGAAACATAGAAAAATAGGTGCAGGAGTCGGCCATTCGGCCCTTCAAGCCTGCACTGCCATTCAATAAGATCATGGCTGATCATTCCTTCAGTACCCCTTTCCTGCTTTCTCTCTATACCCCTTGATCCCCTTAACCGTAAGAGCCATATATAACTCCCTCTTGAATATATCCAGTGAACTGGCATCAACAACTCTCTGCGGCAGGGAATTCCACAGGTTAACAACTCTCTGAGTGAAGAAGTTTCTCCTCATCTCAGTCCTAAATGGCCCACCTCTTATCCTAAGACTATGTCCCCTGGTTCTGGAATTCCCCAACATTGGGAACATTCTTCCCGCATCTAACCTGTCCCGTCCCGTCAGAATCTTACATGTTTCTATCAGATTCCCTCTCATCCTTCTAAACTCCAGTGAATACAGGCCCAGTCGATCCAGTTTCTCCTCATATGTCAGTCCTGCCATCCCGGGAATCAGTCTGGTGAACCTTCGCTGCACTCCCTCAATAGCAAGAACAGCCTTCCTCAGATTAGAAGACCAAAACTGAACACAATATTCCAGGTGAGGCCTCACCAAGGCCCTGTACAACTGCAGTAAGACCTTCCTGCTCCTATACTCAAATCCCATAGCTATGAAGGCCAACATACCATTTGCCTTCTTCACCGCCTGCTGTACCTGTATGCCAACCTTCAATGACTGATGTACCATGACACCCAGGTCTCGTTGCACCTCCCTTTTTCCTAGTCTGCCGCCATTCAGATAATATCGTGCCTTTGTGTTTTTGCCCCCAAAATGGATAACCTCACATTTATCCACATTATACTGCATCTGCCATGCATTTGCTCACTCACCTAACCTGTCCAAGTCACCCTGCAGCCTCTTTGCGTCCTCCTAACAGCTCACTCCGCCACCCAGTTTAGTGTCATCTGCAAACTTGGAGATATTACACTTAATTCCTTCATCCAATTGTAAAGAGCTGGGGTCTCAGCACTGAGCCCTGCGGCACTCCACTAGTCACTGCCTGCCATTCTGAAAAGGACCCGTTTATCCCGACTCTCTGCTTCTTGTCTGCCAACCAGTTCCCTATCCACGTCAGTATATTACCCCCAATACCATGTGCTTTGATTTTGCACAACAATCTCTTCTGCGGGACCTTGTCAAAAACCTTCTGAAAGTCCAAATACACTACAACTGGTTCTCCCTTGTCCACTCTGCTAGTTACATCCTCAAAAAATTCCAGAAGATTCGTCAAGCATGATTTCCCTTTCATAAATCCATGCTGACTTGATTCGATCCTGTCACCGCTTTCCAAATGCGCTGCTATTTCGTCCTTCATGATCGATTCCAACATTTTCCCCACTACTGATGTCAAGCTAACCGGTCTATAATTACCCGTTTTCTCTCTCCCTTTTTTAAAAAGTGGTGTTACATTAGCTACCCTCCAGTCCATGGGAACTGATCCAGAGTCGATAAGACTGTTGGAAAATGATTACCAATGCATCCACTATTTCTAGGGCCACTTCCTTGAGCACTCTGGGATGCAGACTATCAGGCCCCGGGGATTTATCGGCCTTCAATCCCATCAATTTCCCACCTAATAAGGCTATCCTTCAGTTCCTCCTTCTCACTAGACCCACTGTCCCCTAGTACCTTCGGAAGGTTATTTGTATCTTCCTTCGTGAAGACAGAACCGAAGTATTGGTTCAATTGGTCTGCCATTTCTTTGTTCCCCATTATAATTTCACCTGAATCTGACTGCAAGGGACCTACATTTGTCTTTACTAATCTTTTTCTCTTCACATATTTATAGAAGCTTTTGCAGTCAGTTTTTATATTCCCTGCAAGCTTCCTCTCGTACTCTATTTTCCCCCTCTTAATTAAACCCTTAGTCCTCCTCTGTTGAATTCTAAATCCCAATCCTCAGGTTTGTTGCTTTTTCTAGTCAATTTATATGCCTCCTCCTTGGCTTTAACACTATCCTTAATTTCCTTTGTTAGCCATGGTTGAGCCACCTTCCCAGCTTTATTTTTACTCCAGACAGGGATGTACATTTGGTGAAGTTCATCCATGCGATCTTTAAATGTTTGCCATTGCTTATCCACCGTCAACCCGTTTAGTATCGTTTGCCAGTCTATTCTAGCCAATTCATGCCTCATACCGTCGAAGTTACCTTTCCTTAAGTTCAGGACCCTAGTTTCCGAATTAACCTTGTCACTCTCCATCTTAATAAGGAATTCTACCATATTATGATCACTTTTCCCCAAGGGGCCTCGCACAACAAGATTGCTAATTAGTCCCTTCTCATTACACAATACCCAGTCTAGGATGGCCAGCACCCTGGTTGGTTCCTCGACATATTGGTCTCGAAAACCATCCCTAATACACTCCAGGAAATCCTCCTCCACCGCGTTGCTACCAGTTAGGTTAGCCCAATCAATGTGTAGATTAAAGTTGCCCATGATTACTGCTGTACCCTTATTGCACACATCCCTTATTTCTTGTTTGATGCTGTCCCCAACCTCACTACTACTATTTGGTGGCCTATACACAACACCCACTAGCGTTTTCTGCCTTTTGGAATTCCGCAGCTCCACCCATACTGATTCCACATCATCCAGGCTAATGTCCTTCCTTACAATTGCATTGATTTCATCTTTAACCAGCAACGCCACCACGCCTCCTTTTCCTTTCTGTCTATCCTTCCTAAATGCTGAATACCCTTGGATGTTGAGTTCCCAGCCTTGGTCCCCCTGGAGCCATGTCTCCGTGATGCCAATCACATCGTATCCGTTAACTGCTATCTGCGCAGTTAATTCATCCACCTTATTCCGAATACTCCTCGCATTGAGGCACCGAGCCTTCAGGCTTGTTTTTTAAACACACTTTGCCCCTTTAGAATTTTGCTGTAATGTGGCCCTTTTTGTTTTTTGCCTTGGGTTTCTCTGCCCTCCACTTTTACTATTCTCCTTTCTATATTTTGCTTCTGCCTCCTTTTTATTTCCCTCTGTCATGAGATGCAAAATCGGGAAAGGATTTCAAATCAGAACTCATGTAGGGAACTAGAAAGGGCAGATGCTGATGTGATTCGGTATAACCGCGGCATGACGTTGGATAATGCCAGTTCTGTTCACTTGCATTATTTACTGGCGCTGCCGGTATGTCTCTTTAGTGCCGGAAGCACCAGCAGTCATTAAAAGGTCGCCGGCTAGCTGTTGTGCACAGGGCACTTTGCCCGCAACGTGTGGCAGGGGACCAGGCACACGGTGTGGAGTAAATATGGCCACATTTTTATAAAAACATGTTGGGATTCCCATTCCAAAGCAGCTACAGCACCTGCCCAGGTACTTCACCCACCGTGTGGGGCAGCTGCCTCATTGTAACACACTCAGTCTAATGAGCCCAGCACAACTCCGTGCCTTGGTCCCCAATCCTTTACGCACCCATTGCCCCATTTGAGACACACGTGGTGACTCGGGCGTATCGCAGGCCTCAAGGCACCCTGCCCAATTCTCCAGGGAGCAGAGGGCTTTACTGTATCATCACCCACCCTGGTATTATCACCTTGTGCTGTAAGCTGATAAAGACTGGCCATTAAACAGCCCCTCATTCTGAATCTGAGAAACATCTCCAGCATCTCGCATGGATTACTTCTAATGTGCAGTCACTGCTAATGCATAGGCAAACATGGCTTCCACCCCCCACGATATGCACAGAGCAAGATCCCACGACTGCATTGAGTAAATAAGGAATGAAAACTTGTGGGTGAGCTCGATAACCAGGAACAACAGCAATATTTCAAACCAGAACTTAGATAGAGAAAACAAAACGAGAAAGAGCAGACGATAATATAATCGGACGCAGTAATTATGTTTCGCAGGCATTGCAGTGCATGCTGGCTGTACTCTGGACCTACCCTGCTCAGACCCCTCTCCATCTGCACGGCCCATACTGGACGGTTGAGTAATTTGTTGGTCAGGAGATACTCGGGCGTCTATTGTATAAATATAGCAAGTTACAGAAAATCTAATCAACTGTATGAGCTATACTTAATTTTTTTTCTAATTTTCTCACCTCCTCTCGTGAAGGAGGCTGTCTCTGGCTGAGGTACAGTGCCAGTGCTGGCCACCTTCCTACACCCTTCCCTGACTCCTTTCACATGTGAGCACAGACAGTATGTATGTTGACGATGAGGCAGGGATTGGTGCCATTGTACAGAAAGTCGAGTCTGTGGCGAGAGGAAGGTGGGGATAATGTTTCAGGTCGATGTCCTTTCTACTTGAGATGTTAACTCGACCTTCCGCTCGTCACAGACACTGCCTGGCCTGCTGAGTGTGTCCAGCAATCTGTGTTATGTCACATTTTCAGCATCTGCAGTATTTTGTTTTTGGAAATACGTTTCCCCAATGCTGCGATAAGAGAAACAGACAGACCCAATAGACTCTCTCCTCGATGTAACCAGCTTACAGATTCTCCCTTGTTGTACCACCACATACAGCCCCTTCCTCATTGTACCACTACATTCTGTTCCATTGCAGCAATCTGCCATGAGAGACTTGTCCCATTTCCCCCATGTCTGTGGCCATCAATGGACACTGCCCCTAAGGCAGGTTGCTCTGTGACAACGCAGATGCGACTGGCAAAACTGGACACTAAGCACCAATTCACACTTTTTCTGTCAATATTTTTCAGACAGCAGAAAGAGCAGACTATGATGCAAAATGGTAATTTAATGGAGAGAAAAGCTGCGGGTGAGCTGTATAATCAAACTGTTCCAATCTGTCAGTCCCTCACTCAAGGGCTCATTCTTCACCCGTGAGCCTGGGTAGTGAGAGCAGGTATGAAGAATGCTACTGCTTCACCTGATCTCACATTCACCGGCTATCTACGTGTATGTGCAGCTACAGCTCGCTGTATAGCAATCAGGAAAAGGATCACTTTCCTCCAGCGGACCAGCTCAATGGCTGCCCTATTGGTAACTAGGCTCTGTTGGGAATAGGGTTGCCAACCTTTCAAGATTATCCTGGAGTCTACAGATATGAAAGATTAATCTCCTGGACACTGCTGCAAGCAATCCAGCAGAAAAGTACAAATTAAAGCAAAAACAAATTGTGTTTTCAAAATTTTCTTTGAACGCTTTTGGTTTTATTTAGTTATAAAAATATTGAAGATGAGGGATAAAAGGCTGGGTGGAGGTCCTTAGATCATACCTCCAGGAAATCAGGCAAACAGAGTTGGCAATCCTAGCAAGGAAAGGACAGTGTAGAGGGAGCTTTACTCTATCTAACCCGTACTGTACCTGCCCTGGGAGCGTTTGATGAGACAGTGTTGTGGTGTATGTAGCACACAAATCACTGACTCCACACGGTCTGGTGTAAGTCTAACTGCTGTGACCTTCATCCTTTATTGTTCAGCTCCAGAGTGCCTCCCAGGTGTGGTGGTCAGCCTTATATAGTCCTTGTTGCAGGTACTACCAGGATTTCCCACCACAGCGCCCTCTGTGGTGTGGCATAGTGCTTACATGACATTTAAGGTACTGGGACGATACACACATCATTACATAACAAGTGTAGAGGGAGCTTTACTCTGTATCTAACCCGTGCTATACCTGTTATATATTCAGACTATAGATATACTCTCTGTGTGGTCACTATAGTTGCATAAGATGGAGACTTGTTACCTGATGTACTATCGATAAGGTTTACACTGTGTATTTATTATGCTGGCACCACTAGAGGTTGCAACTGGTGGAGACTGGGGTTTCCTGCCCCTGTGGCAGAGGCTGTCCACAGAGGGCACTGCGATGGGCAAACAGAGGGTCACCTGCATATGTGTGCCGGGCCCAGTATAAAAGGCTGCCCACCATGCTTGTGGCTCACCCTGGAGTTACGAATAAAAGGACCAAGGTCACTACAGTTTGAGTACAGCACATTGCCTCGTGGAGTCATTCATAAGTGCACTGCAGACATAACAATACCTGCCCTGGGAGTGTTTGTTCGTGTGATACAAAGTCTGTCATTCCTTGACCTTTATAAACACAATCACAATTCTAACAGAGGAATCTATTTTCATATCACTTTGAATATGTATCAGAAGCTGTCGAGGGTTTGTGATGTAATGTGACAGATAACATAGGTAGTAGCCCAAGGGGAGCTCTTTGATGAGAAATTGGGAAAGGGTTTCAAATCAGATTTCAGGTAGGGAACTAGAAAGGGCAGATGCTGATGTGATTCGGTATAACTGCAGCATGACGTTGGATAATGCCAGTTCTGCTCACGAGCATCATTTACTGGCGCTGCTGGTATGTCTCTTTAGTGCCGGATGCACCAGCAGTCATTAAAGAATCACTGGCTAGCTATTGTGCACTGGGCACTTTGCCCACATGGGTGGTAGGGGACCAGGCACACGGTGTGAGGTAAATACGGCCACATTTTTATAAAAACATGTTGGGACTCCCATTCCAAAGCAGCTACAGCACCTGCCCAGGTACTTCACCCACCGTGTGGGGCAGCTGCCTCATTGTAACACACTCAGTCTAATGAGCCCAGCACTAACTCCGTGCCCTGGTCCCCAATCCCTTACGCACCCATTGCCCCATTTGAGGCACACGTGGTGACTCGGGCGTATCGCAGGCCTCAAGGCTCCCTGCCCAATTCTCCAGGGAGTAGGGGGCCAATGCGCTTTACTGTATCATCACCCACCCTGGTATTATCACTCGGTGCTGTAAGCTGATAAAGACTGGCCATTAAACAGCCTCTCATCCTGCCTCTGAGAGACATCTCCAATGCCTCACATGGATTACTTCTGATATGCAGTCATTGCTAATGCGTAGGCAAACATGGCTCCCACCCACAATATGCACAGAGCAAGATCCCACGACTGCATTGAGTAAATAAGGAATGAAAACTTGTGGGTGAGCTCGATAACCAGGAACAACAAGAAGAGTATTTCAAACCAGAACTTAGAGAAAACAAAAGGAGAAAGAGCAGACAATAATCTGACGCAGTAATTATGTTTCGGCAGGCATTGCAGTGCATGCTGGCTGTACTCTGGACCTACCCTGCTCAGACCCCTCTCCATCTGCACGGCCCGTACTGGACGGTTGAGTAATTTGTTGGTCAGGAGATACTCGGGAGTCTATTGTATAAATACAGCAAGTTACAGAAAATCTAATCAACTGTATGAGCTACACTTAATTTTTTTCTAATTTTCTCGCCTCCTCTCGTGAAGGAGGCTGTCTCTGGCTGAGGTACAGTGCCAGTGCTGGCCACCTTCCTACACCCTTCCCTGACTCCTTTAACATGTGAGCACAGACAGTATGTATGTTGACGGTGAGGCAGGGATTGGTGCCATTGTACAGAAAGTCGAGTCTGTGGCGAGAGGAAGGTGGGGATAATGTTTCAGGTCGATGTCCTTTCTATCTGAGATGTTAACTCGACCTTCCGCTCGTCACAGACACTGCCTGGCCTACTGAGTGTGTCCAGCAATCTGTGTTATGTCACATTTTCAGCATCTGCAGTGTTTTGTTTTTGGAAATACGTTTCCCCAATGCTACGATAAGAGGAACAGACAGACCCAATAGACTCTCTCCTCGATGTAACCGGCTTACAGATCCTCCCTTGTTGTATCACCACATTGTACCACTACATTCTGTTCCTTTGTAGCAATCTGCCATGAGAGACTTGTCCCATTTCCCCCATGTCTGTGGCCATCAATGGACACTGCCCCTAAGGCAGGTTGCTCTGTGACAACACAGCTGCGACTAGCAAAACTGGACAGTAAGCACCAATGCACACTTTTTCTGTCAATATTTTTCAGACAGCAGAAAGAGCAGACTGTGATGCAAAATGGTAATTTAATGGAGAGAAAAGCTGCGGGTGAGCTGTATAATTAAACTGTTCCAACCTGCCAGTCCCTCACTCAAGGGCTCATTCTTCACCTGTGAGCCTGGGTAGTGAGAGCAGGTATGGAGAATGCTACTGCTTCACCTGATCTCACATTCACCGGCTATCTACGAGTGTGTGTGCGCAGCTACAGCTCGCTGTATAGCAATCAGGAGAAGGATCACTTTCCTCCAGCGGACCAGCTCAATGGCTGTCCTATTGGTAACTAGGCTCCGTTGGGGATAGGGTTGCCAACCTTTCAAAATTATCCTGGAGTCTACAGATATGAAAGATTAATCTCCTGGACACTGCTGCAAGCAATCCAGCAGAAAAGTACAAATTAAAGCAAAAACAAATTAAACGTTTTTGTTTCTGTTTTAGTTATAAAAATATTGGAGATGAGGGAAAAAAGGCTGGTTGGAGGTCATGCATTTTGGCAGAAAAAAAATCAAACAGCAAGTTATTATTTAAATGGAGAAAGATTGCAAAGTGCTGCAGTACAGCAGAACCTGGGGGTACTTGTGCATGAAACACAAAAGGTTAGTATGCAGGTACAGCAAGTGATCAGGAAGGCCAATGGAATCTTGGCCTTTATTGCAAAGGGGATGGAGTATAAAAGCAGGGAAGTCTTGCTACAGTTATACAGGGTATTGGCCACACCTGGAATACTGCGTGCAGTTTTGGTTTCCATATTTACGAAAGGATATACTTGCTTTGGAGGCAGTTCAGAGAAGGTTCACTAGGTTGATTCCGGAGATGAGGGGGTTGACTTAAGAGGAAAGAT
The DNA here is from genome assembly GCF_044704955.1 of Pristiophorus japonicus. NCBI lineage: Eukaryota > Metazoa > Chordata > Chondrichthyes > Pristiophoridae > Pristiophorus > Pristiophorus japonicus. Next base: position 34,743,531 of record NC_091997.1, read on the forward strand.
TGAGGAGGTTGGGCCTCTACTTAGTGGAATTCAGAAGAATGAGACGTGATGTAATAGAAACGTATAAGATTATGAGGGGGCTTGAGAAGGTGGATGCAGAGAGTATGTTTCCATTGATAGGGGAGACTAGAACTAGGGGGCATAATCTTAGAATAAGGGGCCACCCATTTAAAACTGAGATGAGGAGGAATTTCTTCTCAGAGGATTGTAAATCTGTGGAACTCGCTGCCTCAGAGAGCTGTGGAAGCTGGGACATTGAATAAATTTAAGACACAGATAGACAGTTTCTTAACCGATAATGTGTTATATATGTAAACTTGTATTTACTCTGTACAGCCACCAGGGAGCTCATCCCCTGGTGTCCCAAGGGATCCCATAATCCCTTGGGAGCATAGGTATTTAAGGAGGCCTCACAGGTTGGAGAGGCACTCTGGAGACCTGCAATAAAAGACTCCGGTCACACTTTACTTTGACCTCACAGTATTCAGTCTGACTCTTTCTTCATACATAACAACTGGCGATGAGATACAGATAGCGAACCCAACGATGCAGAGAACGGTGGGCATCCTGGAGAAATTCTCAGAGGGAGATGATTGGGAAACCTTTGTGGAGCGAGTCGACCAGTACTTCGTAGCCAACGAGCTGGATGGCGAAGCAAACGCTGGCAAACGAAGGGCGATTCTCCTCACCATCTGCGGGGCACCAACGACTGGCCTCATGAAAAATCTGCTCGCTCCAGCGAAACCAACAGAGAAATCGTACGATGATTTGTGCACACTGGTCCGGGAGCATTTGAACCTGAAGGAAAGAGTTCTGATGGCGAGGTACCGGTTCTACACCTACAAAAGATCTGAAGGCCAGGAAGTGGCGAGTTATGTCACCGAGCTAAGACGCCTTGCAGGACATTGCGAATTTGAAGGACATTTGGAGCACATGCTCAGAGACTTTTTCGTACTTGGCATTGGCCACGAAACAATACTTCGGAAACTTTTGACTGTAGAGACCCCAACCTTGAGTAAAGGCCATAGCGATAGCCCAGGCACTGATTGCCACCAGTGACAATACTAAGCAAATCTCTCAGCATACAAGTGCTGCTACAAGTACTGTGAACAAAGTGATGTTGTTTTCAAAGCGCAACGTACAGGGCAGGTCACACATGCCTGCAGCTGCACGTCCGCAGATGCCTCAGTGTCCACTATCAAGGGTGATGAATGCAAGGCCATTAACACCTTGTTGGCGCTAGGGGGTAATCATCATTTCCATTCATGCTGCTTCAAAGGGTACGTTTGCAAGGGCTGTGGAACAATGGGACACCTCCAACGTATGTGCAGGCGAGCTGCTAATCCTGTTCATCCTGAAAACCACCATGTTGCAGAGGAGGTCAGATTCATGGCGAATCACGATGAACCAGAGCTTCAGACCGAGGAGGCAGAGCTATATGGGGTGCACACATTTACCACAAAGTGTCCCTGGATAATGCTGAATGTTGAACTAAATGGACTCCCAGTGTCAATGGAGCTGGACATGGGCGTGAGCCAGTCCATCATGAGCAAAAAGACTTTTGAAAAACTGTGGTGCAGCAAGGCCTCAAGTCTTAACTCCAATTCGCACGAAACTAAGAACTTATACAAAGGAACTGATTCCCGTAATTGGCAGTACTACTGCAAAGGTCTCCTACGATGCAGCTGTGCACAAGCTACCACTCTGGGTGGTACGGGGCAATGGTCCCACGCTGCTCGGCAGAAGTTGGCTGGGAAAGTTACACTGGAACTGGGACGACGTCCGAGAATTATCGCCCGCTGACGACACTTCGTGTGCCCAGGTCTTAAACAAGTTCTCTTCACTGTTCGAACCAGGCATCGGGAAATTCCAAGCAGCAAGTGCAGATTCACCTAATTCCGGGGGCGCGACCAATTCATCACAAGGTGAGAGCAGTACCGTACATGATGAGAGAGATCGATCTAGACCTGCTGCAACAAGAGGGCATCATTTCACCGATCGAATTCAACGAGTGGGCCAGCCCAATTGTCCCAGTCCTCAAGGGAGATGGCACCGTCAGAATCTGTGGCGATTACAAAGTAACTATCAATCATTTCTCCCTGCAGGAGCAATACCTACTACCAAAGGTCGACGACCTCTTTGCAACGCCGGCAGGAGGAAAGACGTTCATGAAGCTGGACTTGACTTCAGCCTACATGACGCGGGAGCTGGAGGAATCATCGAAGGGCCTCACCTGCATCAACACGCACAAAGGTCTCTTCATTTATAACAAATGCCCGTTTGGAATTCGATCAGCGGCGGCGATATTCCAGAGAAACATGGAAAGCTTACTGAAGTCAGTCCCGCGCACAATGGTCTTCCAGGACGACATCTTGGTTACAGGTCGGGACACAGTCGAGCATCTGCAGAACCTGGAAGAGGTTCTTAGTCAACTCAACCATGTGGGGCTCAGGTTAAAATGCTCGAAGTGAGTGTTCATGGCGCCTGAAGGGGAGTTCCTGGGAGGAGGATTGCGGCGGACGGCATCAGGCCCACCGATTCGAAGATTGAGGCAATCGAGAACGCACCGAGGCCACAGAATGTGACGGAGCTGCAGCCGTTTCTGGGACTCCTGAACTACTTTGGTAACTTCTTAATGGGTCTCAGCACACTGTTAGAACCACTGCATGTCTTACTGCGTAAATGGGTATGGGGCAAAAGCCAAGAAAATGCCTTTGTAAAAGCGAGAAAATTGTTATACTCAAACAAATTGCTTGTGTTGTATGATCCATGTAAGCATTTGGTACTAGCATGTGATTCGTCGTCATATGGCGTCGGGTGTGTATTGCAACAAGCTAATGATTTTGGGAAATTGTAACCAGTTGCTTATGCATCCAGGAGTCTTTCTAAGGCTGAGAGAGCCTACAGCATGATTGAAAAAGAAGTGTTAGCGTGTGTCTATGGGGTAAAGAAAATGCATCAATATCTGTTTGGGCTAAAATTTGAATTGGAAACTGACCATAAGCCACTCATATCCCTGTTTTCCGAGAGTAAGGGGATAAACACTAATGCATCGGGCCGCATACAACTACGCCATCCGCCACAGGCCAGGCACAGAAAACTGCCGATGCTCTCAGTAGGCTGCCATTGCTCACCACGGGGGTGGAAATGGCGCAGCCGCAGATTTAGTCATGGTTATGGAAGCATTCAAGAGTGAGCAATCACTGGTTACTGCCCGACAGATTAGAACCTGGACAAGCCAGGACCCCTTATTGTCCCGAGTTAAAAACTGTGTGCTTCACGGGAGCTATTCCAGTGTCCCAGTGGAAATGCAGGAAGAGATAACGCCGTTCCAGCGGCGCAAAGATGAAATGTCTATACAGGCAGACTGCCTTCTGTGGGATAATCGGATAGTGGTTCCCAAGAAGGGCAGAGACACCTTAATCAGTGACCTCCGCAGTACCCACCCAGGCATCGTAATGATGAAAGCGATAGCCAGATCCCATGTGTGGTGGCCCGGTTTCGATGCGGACTTAAGAGTCCTGTGTGCACAGATGTAACACATGCTCGCAACTAAGCAATGTACCCAGGAAGGCGCCACTAAGTTTATGGTCTTGGCCCTCCAAACCGTGGTCTAAGGTCCATGTCGACTATGCAGGCCTGTTCTTGGGCAAAATGTTTCTTGTGGTTGTAGATGCGTACTCCAAATGGATTGAATGTGAGATAATGTCGGCAAGCACATCCCCTGCCACCACTGAAAGCCTGCGGGCCATGTTTGCCATGCACAGCCTGCCCGATGTCCTCGTGAGTGACAACGGGCCATGTTTTACCAGTGCTGAGTTCAAAGAATTCATGACCCGCAACGGGATCAAACATGTTACATCTGCCCCATTTAAACCAGCATCCAATGGTCAGGCAGAGAGAGCAGTGCAAATCATCAAGCGGGGCTTGAAGAGGGTAACGGAAGGCTCACTGCAGACTTGCCTATCCCGAGTCCTGCTTAGAGACCCAACTCGCTCACTGGGATCCCACCTGCTGAACTGCTCATGAAAAGAGCACTTAAGACAAGGCTCTCGTTAGTTCACTCCGATCTACATGAACAGGTAGAGAGCAGGCGGCTTCAACAAAGTCAATACGATAGCGTAAATGTGTCACGCAAGATTGAAATTAATGATCCTGTATTTGTATTGAATTATGGACAAGGTCCTAAGTGGCTTCCCGGCACTGTTGTGGCCAAAGAGAGGAGCAGAGTGTTTAGGGTCAAAATGTCAAATGGACTCATTCACCGGAAACACTTGGACCAAATCAAACTCGGATTGATGGACTTTCCTGAGCAACCCACTTTGGACCCGTGGTTGGCCACGAAGCAGAACCCATCATCCACAGCAGCCCAGCAGAACTTACCACACCAGGCAGCCCAGCAAGGCCAGCTGCACAGCAGCGCAGCGAGGACCCAATAGACAATTCACCAATACCAGCATTTGCCCCGAGACGATCAACCAGGGCAAGAAGGGCCCCAGATTGACTCACCTTGTAAATAGTTACACTGTTAACTTTGGGGGCGGGGGGGCGGAGTGTGGTTATATATGTAAACTTGTATATACTCTGTACAGCCACCAGAGGGCTCATGTCCTGGAGTCCCAAGGGATCCCATAATTCCTTGGGAGCACAGGTATTTAAGGAGGCCTCATAGGTTGGAGAAGCACTCTGGAGAAGCACTCTGGTCACACTTTACTTTGAGCTCACAGTATTCAATCTGACTTTCTTCATACATAACATAAGGGATTAAGGGGTTATGGGGAGCAGGCAGGGAAGTGGACCTGAGCCCATGATTGGATCAGCCATGATCATATTAAATGGAGGAGCAGGCGCAAGGGGCTGTATGGCCTATTCCTGCTCTTATGTCTTGTGCACTTAAATACCTCCAGGAAATCAAGCAAACAGTTGGCAACCCTAGCAGGGAAAGGACTTCAAATCAGAACTCAGGCAGAGAGCAAAATGAGGAAGAGCAGATGAGGTTGTGACATGGTATAACTGCGGCTCGCCACTGACTGCACACACTGTACTGACTACCTGGAGAACCTACCCCGAGCAGAAGAATCGGAAACGTGACCACTTTCAGGCGAATAAATCCCACACACAGAATCTGACGAGCAGGAGCATACTGTATTAAAATAAGAGATTACACAATCAGCTACTCAACTGCGCCAGCTACAGTCCATCTGTTTATCAATCGCTAAACGGCCTCATAAACCGGGCTCTGAAATTCCGATCGGAGCGAAGGTATTATTCGGATTGGGTCGACGGAACATGGTTCCGCCGAGGCGCTGCTCCACGAGTGCCCTCAGGAGAATTTTTGGGGGTGGGGAGGAAACGAGGGGCTCAATCTTCCATCAGCCCCTACCTCAATGGGGACGTATGGCAGGCCACCTTATGGATTCCAGACATTAAACCCTAGGCAGGCTTTAGGGAAACTTGCCTGCTGAGTGCTGCAGCTAGTGGCACTGAGGTCAGTGATAGGCCCCACAATTCTTCCAGCTTCAGATGATTGATCCTGGGAGAGATCACAGGATTACACAGGATATACTACGGGACAGGAACAGGCCATTCGGCCCAACCAGTCCATGCCGCCGTTTATGCTCCACTCCAGCCTCCTCCCGTTTTTCCTCATCTGAATCTATCAGCATAACCCTCTCTTCCCTTCTCCCTCATATGCTTGTCTAGCCTCCCCTTAAATGCATCGATTGTATTCGATTCAACCACTCCCGGTGGTAAAGAGTTCCACATTCTCGCCACTCTCTGGGTAAAGAGGTTTCTTCTGAATTGCCTGGGGATCAATTAATTCTAAAACTGTTCCAGTGGGAGCTGCAGGTTTAAAATGCACTGTTGGTTGAGCCATTCTTGGCTTCCTCTCCATTGGGACAATGTGACTCTGCTTCAACTTTGCAGTTGGTGAGTTGGGGGAGATTCTGCAGCTGCCCCGAGTATGTAAATGACCCTGAACTCCGTAATTTGGGACAGTGTTTGGGCCTCCTCACTTGCAGCCCCCTTCACCCCACTTCTGCTGGTGGGGCACACTGTTCGGAATTTCAGGGCCAGAGGACAGTGGTTCGAGGTAACTAAATGCCAATAACGTTCTGAAGTTGGTATCTGCTGACACACAGAGTAAAGCCCGGGCAATGCTGGCTCAAACCTTCCTTATACCGAGTTATAACCAGCACTCGAGTCTGTGAGAGCAGATTGAATGGAGCCAACCTGTTTTCAAGATGACATGGGGCAGTAATGCAGCTGTTGATTAACCCTTGGGCACAGGTTTAATACCCACCCTGACAAATTGCTGATATCTGAGGTGCCACACGAGCCCAGGTGCTCGTAGTGGGTGGGACTCTTCCCCCTGATCGCTAGGAGGATGTCTTGGTGGCCAGTACACAGCAGGTTGTCCACTGGTCCTCTCGGGACACTCACCATGGGGAAAGGGGAGAAAGGCCTTCAGCAACAGGGAAATTCTGCTACTGTAACAGAACAAAAACTCTTCCCCTTGAAACTTTGCTCTATATAGTCCGAGACACTGCGTTTGGTTGTATGGGTTACGGGAGTGTTTGATGGTAAAGGGAGCGCATGTGTATGCTCCTCCCTTATACCAGCAACAAACATTCCACTGACTTTTCCTAACACAAAGGCCCCTCTCACTCACCCAAAAGATACAAACGAACTCTGTTCCTGTCATGTATTCAACCAGCATTGTAACCCATATATAATCTGATCTAAGTTGTACACCGTGAGAACACTGACCACTAGGTGGGAGACACTCCTAACCTGGACCTTCAGGTATAAAAGGGGAAGCTCCACCCACCTTCATCACTTGAGTGCTAAGAAATTAAAGGACAGGTCACAGACTGACCTTCTCTCAAGCATCGGCCTCGTGTGCATTTATACTGTGTAGTAAGGACGTATCAATGGCGACAAGAAACTGGGATTTAAACCACGCGAGCATGGCCACTAGCAGAACAGACGAGAGGTACTGTGTTAAGGAATGGTTGGGACAGAGATTCAACATTGTTAAAGCAGCACACAGTTCTCCAGGCAGACAAGGGCAGTCAGGCATGCCTCAACATGTAGTCGAACCCAGAGGGGGAGTTCGACAGAGACAATGGCAAGCTGAACAGCGATTCACGCTATTGCAAGGGACAATGCGGCCAGTAATGAGGCCATCAACACCTGTTAATGGTGCACTCAAGGACAATAACAGGGGCAGTCAGGGACGATCGGCTGGCAAGGGACCTTTTGTTTCAAACCGCAACTCATGCTGGAGGCGTGGAGGCATACATTCAGCCGGAGTTTGCAGAGATGAGCAAAATACCTGCATAAATTGCAGAAATGGACACTGGGGGAAATCGCTGGAAGCTGAAGTTCAGCGAGTTCATGTGGAGCACGTATACAGTTCATACACCAGGACGCCACCGATAATGATGAAAGTGCTCCTCAATGGCATCCCAGTATCAATGGAGTTAGACACGGGTGCCAGCCAGTCCCTGATGGGTATCAAACAGTTCGAAAAGTTGTGGGCATCCAAGGCCAGGAGGCCAAAATTATCGCCGATTGACGCACAGCTACGGACTTACACAAAGCAGATCATTCCGGTGCTAGGCAGCGCCACGGTAGTCGTGACCCACAAAGATTCGGAGAACAGGTTGCCACTCTGGATTGTCCCAGGGGACGGTCCCGCACTACTGGGGAGGAGTTGGCTTGCTGTCATGAACTGGAAATGGGGCGATGTCAATGCAATTTCCTCTGTGGAGCGAGTATCATGCTCACAGGTCCTGGACAAATTTGATTCATTATTTCAACCCGGCATTGGCACTTTCATGGGGGCCAAGGTAGTGATTCACATAAACCCGGACGCCAGACCAGTACACCACAGGGCCAGAGCAGTGCCGTACGTGAAGCGGGAAAAGATAGAAGGCGAATTGGACCGCCTGTTGAGGGAAGGCATCATCTCGCCAGTCGAATTCAGTGACTGGGCGAGCCCGATTGTGCCGGTGCTCAAGGCGGATGGGTCGGTCAGGATATGTGGCGATTACAAGGCCACCATCAATCGGGTGTCACTCCAAGACCAGTACCCGCTACCGAGAGCGGAGGACCTCTTTGCGACGCTATCCGGTGGCAAACTTTTTTCAAAATTGGACCTGACCTCAGCTTACATGACCCAGGAGCTGGCGAGTGAGTCGAAGAAGCTGACCACCATCACGACACACAAGGGGTTGTTTGAGTACAACAGATGTCCGTTCGGGATTCGCTCGGCTGCCGCGATCTTCCAATGAAATATGGAAAGCCTCCTCAAGTCGATTCCAGGGACGGTAGTTTTTCAGGACGACATCCTCATTACGGGTTACGATACTGAAGAACACCTCCACAACCTGGAGGAGGTGCTACGCAGACTGGACCGGGTAGTTCTGCGACTGAAAAAGGCGAAGTGCGTCTTCCTAGCTCCAGAGTAGAATTCCTGGGGATGAGGGTAGCAGCAGACGGGATCAGCCCTACAGCATCCAAGACGGAAGCGATCCAGAGAGCACCCAGACCCCGTAACACGACGGAGCTGCGTTCGTTCCTGGGGCTCCTGAACTATTTTGGTAACTTTCTTCCCAAATTGAGCACGCTGCTAGAGCTGCTACACGTGCTCCTATGCAAAGGTCGCGAATGGGTCTGGGGGGGACAGCCAGGAAAGGGCTTTTAATAGAGCACGCAATTTGTTATGTTCCAACAATCTGTTAACGCTATATGACCCATGTAAGAAACTTGTTTTAACGTGCGATGCGTCGTCCTATGGTGTCGGGTGTGTGTTGCAGCATGTCAATGCCAAGGGTCAGTTACAGCCGGTAGCTTATGTCTCCAGGAGTCTGTCCCAGGCAGAAAGGGGCTACGGGATGGTAGAAAAGGAGGCGCTCGCATGTGTATATGCGGTAAAGAAAATGCACCAGTACCTGTTTGGCAGGAAATTTGAGCTGGAGACAGATCACAAACCCCTAACGTCCCTTTTGGCCGACAACAAGGCCATAAATGCAAACGCATCGGCCCGCATACAGAGGTGGGCACTCACGTTAGCTGCCTATAACTACACAATTCGGCACAGACCGGGCACCGAAAACTGCGCCGATGCACTCAGCAGGCTCCCACTAGCCACCACTGAGGGGGCGACCGAGCATGCTGCTGAGATGGTCATGGCTGTTGAAGCTTTCGGAAGCGAAGGCTCACCCGTGACAGCCCGTCAGATTAAAGTCTGGACAAATAGAGACCCGCTATTGTCTCTAGTCAAGAAATGTGTCCTGAATGGGGACTGGGCAGCCACGTACAGGGCATGCCCTGAGAAATTTAAACCATTTCACAGGCGCAAGGATGAACTCTCGATTCAGGCCGATGGCCTACTGTGGGGAAACCGCGTAGTCATGCCCCAGATGGGCAGAGAGGTGTTCATAAGAAAACTCCACAATGGGCACCCGGGCATTGTCACGATGAAGGCAATTGCTAGGTCACACGTTTGGTGGCCAGGGATAGACGCAGATCTGGAACTTTGTATTCGCAGGTGCAACACGTGTGCCCAGCTGGGCCATGCGCCCAGGGAAGCCCCCCTTAGCCCCTGGCCCGCCAAGCCTTGGTCACGCATCCATGTGGACTGCGCAGGTCCTTTCATGGGGAAAATGTTTTTGGTTGTAGTAGATGCCTACTCCAAATGGATCGCGTGTGACATTTTAAATTCAAGCACATCCTCTACCACGGTAGAAAGTCTACGGGCAATGTTCGCCGCCCACGGTATACCGGACATCTTGGTCAGCGACAATGGCCCGTGCTTCACAAGCACTGAATTCCAGGACTTCATGGCAGGCAATGGAATTAACCATGTTAGAACGGCACCGTTCAAGCCGGCCTCAAACGGCCAGGCAGAACGAGCAGTGCAGATAATCAAACAGGGGATGCTCAGATTCCAAGGGGGTTCCCTACAAACCCGCTTATCACGCCTCCTGTTGGCCTATAGATCCCGACCACACTCGCTCACAGGGGTTCCACCCGCAGAGCTACTAATGAAAAGGACGCTCAAAACCCGATTATCCCTTATACACCCCACCATGAAAGAAATTGTCGAGAGCAGGCGCCAGTCACAATATCACTACCATGACAGAAATACGAGGGCGCGATGTATTGATGTAAATGATCCTGTTTTTGTCCTCAACTACGCTGCAGGGCCCAAATGGCTCGCAGGCACTGTGGTTGCCAAAGAGGGAAATAGGATTCTGGTAGTTAAACTTACCAATGGACAAATCTGCTGCAAACATGTGGATCAAACAAAAAGGAGGTTCAGCAACCCCATAGAAGAAGCAGAGGAAGAACACGATATAGAGTTCACTCCACCACAGGTGACCGAACACCGGAACCAAAGCGAGGAGAGCCCAGACACTGTGGGCAGTCCGGACAGGCCTGAGGCACTGCAAACAGCAGACACTCAGGCCAGCGCCCAACAACCGGAGCCCCAACTCAGGCGCTCTACAAGGGAGCGTAAACCACCAGAGAGACTCAACCTGTGATCCCAATAAGACTTTGGGGGGGGAGGTGATGTCATATATTCAACCAGCATTGTAACCCATGTATAATCTGATCTAAGTTGTACACCGTGAGAACACTGACCACTAGGTGGGAGACAATCCTAACCTGAACCTTCAGGTATAAAAGGGGAAGCTCCACCCACCTTCATCACTTGATTGCTAAGGAATAAAGGACAGGTCACAGACTGACCTTCTCTCAAGCATCAGCCTCGTGTGCATTTATACTGTGTAGTAGGGACGTATCAGTTCCAATACCAGTTTTGCCACAGATGCCAGTTAAGGCATGTAGTCCAGTTATAACACAATGTAACAAGGTTGGACTTCAGGGTGCAGTGGATTAAATACTGGTTCCCAATTATCAAACCTGGGTTTAATCCAACTCAATGAAAATTTGCTATCAGCTCTGTGTCCAAGGGCAGTCTCAGTCCTGTAAGTGCCCTGGGACTGTTTGATGGGACAGTGTAGAGGGAGCTTTACTCTATATCTAACCCCATGCTGTACCTGCCCTGGGAGCGTTTGATGGGTCAGTGTAGAGGGAGCTTTACTCTGCATCTAACCCGTGCTGTACCTGCTCTGAGAGTGTTTGATGGGACAGTGTAGAAGGAGCTTTATTCTGTATCTAACCTCATGCTGTACGTGCCCTGGGAGTGTTTGATGGTACAGTGTAGAGGGAGTTTTAGGCATTATCAAACCCATGCTGTATCTGCCCTGGGAGTGTTTGATGGGAGAGTGTAGAGGGAGCTTTACTCTGGATCCAACCCGTGCTGTATCTGTCTTTGGAGTGTTTGTTCGTATGATGGAAAATTTGCCATTCCCCCACTGATACCCTAACCTTGATGAACACCATCTGAATTCTAACAGCGTAATCTATTTTCATATGCTTTTGGATATGTTCCTGCAGCTATTGAGGGGTTGTAGTTTAAAGGGGTAATTTACAGGAATGGAAACTCATGAGGGGCGGATTTTCCAGTCCTTTGCGCTCCGTCTATCACCCCGGAGCGGCAGCGAAGGCAGCAGTGAGGTCTTCTGGGTGGGCAGTCAGCTGCCAGCGCCCCGGGGGGGTTTCGGGGACGGCTTTGTGGCGGTGCTGGGCAATACCGCCTGGATGAGCTGCGCTGGTTTGCCACGCGCCTGGTTACAACACAGCACGCTTTTTGGCTCTCAGCCGTCCCGTACGCCCCACAGTGAACGTCTGGGAAATCAGGCAGGGAACCTATACCGACTGCAGAGAGGTAAGTAATGCAGTCCTCACGTAAGTGTGTTTGTTTTTTCTTGTAATTTTTTTTTGCAATCTACGTTGTGGTGGCATAGTGGTATTGGGGATATTTTTGTGGGGTTTTTTTCAGGTTTTTTTCTCTCCAGGCGTCTGTCAGAGCGCTCCCGCTCGGTTCGGTAGCTGTGGATTTCCCCATGCTAGCGCCCAAGAGAGGTGTACAACACCTCCCTTAGCGCTGCACCCCAGACTCAGTCATCAAATTGTCCCCGCAAACTTTACCGCCCCGCCACCATTACCGCCCCGAAATCATCAAAGCCGAAAATCCAGTCCTTGGGGATTTCTATAATGAGGTACCGGGAAAAGCTTTCAATCAGAACTCCGAGGCAGTGATCTAGAAAGGGCAGATGTTGATGTGATTGGGTATAACCGCACCACGCAGCAGCGATGACGGCACGCAGTGCTGGCTACACTGAGAACCTACCCTCAGAACCGAATGCATCAGTCTCAAATGTCTCATCACGCTGTACGGCGCCTAGTGTGGGAAAACAGATTCTACAGGTTAAACAAATTCTACTCAGTCCCGTAAGTGTCACTTCAACTGTTTATGAAAATTCGAAATGCCAGTGGCTCTCCCTAGATGCAAATAACATTCTGACTGTTGCTTTTGTTTGACATGCTGGTAGCTTCTATCCATTGATGGGATTCTGTGAGTACCTGACCTAATAACACTTGTTTTAATCAGGTGTCTCTGGGGGTGAAATTCTCTTCACTGGTAACATGAAACGGGCTCACAATGAATCAACAGCCCGTTTTACACCGCGCCCCATTTTGTTTTCCACTGTTGCCGATTCACTATTTGCCCAGTTTATGCTATTGCACCAATTTCACCGCCCTGAGTGCCTTAACCAGAAGTCAATTGGAGTACAGGTAGAGTGTGGTCATCCCACTTACTTTGCTGGCTTTTGGGCAGTTCTTTGACCTGGTTCATAGGAACAGCAATAGGCCACTTAGCCCCTCGAGCCTGTTCCACCATTCAGTTAGATCATGGCGGATCTGCGATCTAAGTCCATATACCTGCTTTTGCCCAATATCCCTTAATACCTTTGTTAACAGAAATTCATCAATCTCAGATTTCAAATTAACAATTGACCTTGCATCAATTGCTGTTTGCGGAAGAGAGTTCCAAACTTCTACCACACTTTGTGTGTAGAAGTGTTTCCTAATTTCACTCCTGAAAGGTCTGGCTCTATTTCTGCAGATTTCTGAGGCATCTGCTCAAAAGTTAGCAGGAAGGCTGCATTAGGAAGATAGCAGGTTACACAAATTTTACTCAGTTGTGGGAGCTATACTTCACTCTCTCCAAGACTGATTTGTCCCGAGGCAGCCAGCGCCATTGCCGGCAGCACTCTGAGAAACCAGCCCTAGTGATCACTTGCAACAAAGAAGGTAAGTAATGTAACTGAATATGGAGCCGGGAGAAGGAAAAGAGCTTCTCCTGACTCCATGTTTAACCACCTTCCCGATTGCCAGCGCTCACGCTCCTGGTCCCGTCCCTCACGGCTACAAGGCCCCCAACCCCCCGGCCCTGCATTTTCTCGCTCCCCCCCACCCACCTACCATCCTGAATTGGACCCGATTTTTTCTGCAGTCTTCGCCATCGGGCTGTTCTGCCACGCTGGCTCTATTGCAATGAGACTCGAGGCCCAATAACTGGGGAACCTTGGATCTCACCATTCTGGCGCACCCAAATATAGGCACACCCGGATTTCTGGGCCATTGAAACATGGCGCCAGCGATAAGGGAATAAAGGGTTATGGGGAGCGGGCAGGGAAGTGGAGTTGAGGCCAAGATCAGATCAGCCATGATCTTATTAAATGGCAGAGCAGGCTCGAGGGGCCAAGTGGCCAACTTCTGCTCCTATTTCTTATGTTCTTATGTTCTCCCACTACAGCTCAGCCAGTTGGTCCAGTGGGTGGCTGAGCCACTCAGACCAGGATGATGCCAGGTGTGTTGCCTGCTCCTGTGCTGACTTAGTGGATCTCAGCTAGGTTGGTGGTAGGGATGCTTTGATTGTTTGTAGTGCCCTTGGAAGTAGGAGAGATAAATTCACCAAGGTTTTTCTTCCTACGCACTATCCAGTGAAGTGTGCTTGACTGTACGTTGGGTGACGACAGGATTAGGCTCAGCTTTGATATCCCGTACAATCAGGCACTCACCATCAACACTCACTGTTAAGGCTGACACATGTGTAATGGTCCACTGGCTACAGTAATGGAATAGCCATAACTCATGTGAACAATGCTTCAGCAAGAAGTCAATTTGGAACTCGAGGGCAGGATTGTAAATGAGACAGAGCAGATGCGATGTGACTCAGTATATGTTGTTGGCGGTACACATGCTGGCTACACTAGGAACCTACCTTCACGTGAAGTTTTTTCAATCCTGATGCGCTCAACAACCACCGGAGAAACTATTGTGGTAAAATTGAGAGGTTAAAAAAATCTACTCAATCCTTGCATAGGTACATAGCATAGAAACCGGCCATTCAGTCCAACGGGTCCGTGCAGGTGTTTATGCTCCACACAAGCCTCCTCCCACCTCTCTTCATCTCACCCTATAATCCTTCTATTCCTTTCTCCATAATGTGTTTATTTAGCTTCCCCTTATATGCATCTATGCTATTTGCCTCAACCACTCCCTGTAGTAGTGAATTCCACATTCTCACCACTCTGGGTAAAACAATTTCTTCTGAAGTCCTTATTAGATTTTTAGTAACTATTTTATATCCCTAGTCTTGAACTCCCCACAAGTGGAAATATCTTCTCTACGTCTACCCTATTAAGCCCTTGATAATTTTAAAGACCTCGATCAGGTCACCCCTCAGCCTTCTCTGTTCTGGAGAAAAGAGCCTCAGCCCGTTCAGTCTTTCTGTAAGTTGTAACGTCTCAGTTCTGGTATTATCCTTGTAAATCTTTTCTGCATCTTCTCCAGTGCCTCTATCCTCTTTCTGTATTCTGTAGTAAGTGTGGTCAAACTAAGATTCTACGTAAGTTTTACATAACTTCTCTGCTTTGAATTCTGTGTGCTTTGTTTGGATTTTCTATGGGCCTTGTTAATCAAACGACGTTTACTTCATCTAATCAGCCTCATCATTAAGCGACTTCATCTAATCAGCCTCATCATTAAAAACCAAGGTTCTGAGGAAGGATATTGAAATGAAAATCTGTCTCTTGCTTTGTTTATAGCGCTCGTGTCTGCGAATCCTCTAATCGGATGCTGAGCTGTGCTGTTTGTACTGAATTCTTGGTCCTTAATCAACACCCAAGTCCTTGACGACAGAGTGAGTGGATGTGCCTTGTTTACAGTTACAGGGTGGAAGCTCCATGGAAGAGGGAATAGAGGTGAATTGCATTACAAAGTCACACAAACCACGGGGGCTGTTGGATCTCGATGGAGAGTCGATGCACATTGTGTAAAAACACACGGTGCTATAGTTTGACCTCGGCTGCATCACTCGGCTGACCCTGAGTGAAGGCTGGTCATGTGATGGAGAGACTCATACCAAACGTACTGTCCCGAGTCTCCTAGTATCCGCTTACAAGGCAGAGTGTTGGAGATGTGTGGTGTCCACCTGCTCAAACCTGGCCGGTAAGGGGTCATTTTTGCCGTTGCTTCCTTGCCCACCAAGACCACATGGCGGAAATTTGGGCCATGATTTTAAATAGTGCACAATCCACACCCAAATTTCCGATTTTCCAGTGGGCGAGGCCACCTGTCAGCAGCGTTAATCAGAATATTTACCAAAAAGTAGTTCAGACAATGAAAATTGAAGAGAAGATACCTGAATGAGGAGCATTCATTGATCAGAAATACCATGCTTCGATGAGCATCACTGAACATGTATAAAGCCAAGTTTGATGATCATCTGAATCTGTCTCTGACCATCCTCACGTTATACCAACAGGTTTAGCTCCACTGTGCTTTATTTCATGTAAAAAGTTCTTCTCCCAACCAAGAAAAAAACACTCTTATCTCGTGTCTGTCACCATTATCCCCAGTACTGTAAATAAAAGCATCGTGTCATTAAAATGGCACACAATGGGGCTGCTGTACTGATGTTGGATTAAAAGACATTGATGGGGACAGTGTAGAGGGAGCTTTACTCTGTATCTAACCCCGTGCTGTACCTGCCCTGGAAGTGTTTGATGTTGATACTGATGCCTAGAATGGAAAGTCTTTTGCTCTCATTCCTCTGCTTGATGAGCCCAAAATGCAAATTCATGAAAATAAAAACGTGGTGAGCTGTGAATTGAAATATCTGCATTTCTCTCCTGTGAATAATTGCCAGATAGCAGATATCAAGGGTTTAGGGTTAACAAGGGAATGAATAGGGGAGGAAACCTGTAGGGAGCTACTTAATAGAGATGGAAGAAAAATAAAGGAACAGGAAAAAACACAATAGTCTTGTTGTATCTTTGAGACATCCCAAATTACTTCTTTATAATTAGTATTGTAGTCTAATCACTGTTATATGGGGTGTATTGTGCAAGTAAAATATTTCAATTCAGATCTCGGGGCAGAGGACAAAATGAGTATGAACAGTGGTGACACAGGCATTCCTTGCTAAATGGTGTTTAGAGGCCCCCGTAGATGCGTGATGTATGCCTCCCAGTGTGTGCGCCCAGGCATAGCCAGGTGTCCTACCATCCGGTCGTCTAGCTCTCTGTTTCTTATGCAGCTGCTCAAGCTCTTCTTGTTTTGTCTTTTCATCCGTCTCTATTTTTTCTTTGCCAGTTTTCAGCGCCTGTAGTAGGAGCAGTGTGGTATTAATGAGGCTTACAGTGCACAGACTGAATTGTGCCACAACTTCTAATAATTAGATTAGAGCACACTAAATCGAGATGAGGAGCACGGGTTCTATCCCTAGGTCTGTACTAGTTGCCTGATCATAATCACGGCAGCTTTTGCAGTGTTACAATGGGCCTCGATGTCGGCTGGTCGAGGACAGGGAACAATCAGCCAGGGTTCCCACACCTGATCCCTCCAGAGATTCTGACTGGAAGATGCAGTTCTCTTGTGCGTTGGGCAAAAAAGAATTAAACTCCGTTGCAATGTTCTGTTCTGACAGCCCAGATCCGCACATAAGCACATGGGCCATTGTAGTTCTGTACAGTTGGAGTAAATTGGGATTCATCCATTGGGATTCTATATAAGAAATACTTGCATTTATATAGCATCTTTCACGACCACCGGACGTCTCAAAGCGTTTTACAGCCAATGAAGTACTTTTTGAAGGATAGTCATTGTTGTAATGTGGGAAATGCGGTAGCCAACTTGCGCACAGCAAGCTCCCACAAACAGCAATGTGATAATAACCGGATAATCTGTTTCTGTTATGCTGATTGAGGGATAAATATTGGCCAGGACATCGGGGATAACTCCTCTGCTCTTCTTCGAAATAGTGCTGTGGGATCTTTTACTTCCACCTGAGAGAGCGGACAGGGCCTCAGATTAACGTCTCAACCGAAAAATGGCACCTCGCTTAGCACCGTCCTGGTAGATTTATGTGCTGAAGTCCCTGGAGTGGGACTTGAATCCACAACCTTCGGACTCAGAGGCGAGAGTCCTACCCACTGAGTCACAGCTGACAGCCAATATAGTTTGGTCCATTGCAATTCTGTACAGTGGGCATGAATGTGAAGAGATTGGCCAGTGCATTACTATGTCTGGATCATGTATCTGGGCATGGAAGCAGAATGGAGCTGTGATGTTGTTTAAAGTTAGCAACACTCAAAAAGCTTTTATGTAACATGAAGGCTGGTGAATTCTACTGCTTTTCAGAACCCAGGGTTATCTGGTATTTTTTTTAATTCATCCACGGGATGTGGGCGTCGCTGGCAAGGCTGGCATTTATTGCCCATCCCTAATTGCCCTCGAGAAGATGGTGGTGAGGTGCCTTCTTAAGTGGCTTGTCAGGCCATTTCATAAGAACATAATAAATAAGAGCAGGAGTAGGCCATTTGGCCCCTCGAGCCTGTCCCGCCATTCAATAAGATCATGACTGAAGGGGGCAGTTGCAAGTCAACTGCATTGCTGCGAGTCTGGAGTCACATATAGGCCAGACTGGCAGATTTCCTTCCCTAAAGGGGCATTAGTGAACCAGATGGGTTTTTACAATCCAGTAGTTTCATGGTCGCCATTATTGATACAAGCATTTTATTCCAGATTTATGTAATGAACTGAATTATAAATTCCCAGCTGCCATGATAGGATTTGAACTCATTAGTCCAGGCCTCTGGATTATTAGTCCAGTCACATAACCACTATGCTACCATACCCCCTATCTGCCAGTTTGTACAGGGATGGAGCCTGCCTCCTTCCTGTTTGGGGTGGTTTTGTGCTAAAATCAGCAGAGACCCATCAGGGAACCCAATCAGTTTTCTTAGCACTGACCTCACAGGACAGCAGCAACACTACGATACTACGTGGATTTAATAAGGGTACTCACATTCGAAATTGCGTGCTCCGCTGGCTCATCCTTCAGCTGTCTGGCTTTGCCCAAGGCCTTTTCAAAGAAAGTAACTGCAGTCTGAGGATTGCTTAGTTTAACTGGTAGAATAAAAAAATGAACACTTGAGGTTGTGAAAGATGATGTGAACTTTCCCTTTGTTCTGTTTTCCCCACCTTGCAGTACAGGGATGAAGCTTGGATTCTCCCTGTTCGATGTGACTCAGTGCTACAACACCCAGTGGAACGTTGCACCCAAGTTCCTCGGACATCTACACGGGTGAATCTTCCTCCAATATTCCCTCTGCCCCTGTAAGGAAGCTCCTGACTTCAGCTCTCCCTACATTGCACAGCTGAGAGTAGGAACCGAGGATGCTACATTCGATAAAGTCCGAACACGGATGTGGGGATCGCGATGTGCCCACGCCCATTAAAAGTAACGCAGGCAGCTCGCAAAAATCATGCTGCCTACTAATTAACATGATTATAGCACTGAGGTCCTTAAACTTCTCCCAGCTCTGGATCCAAGTGCTGGGGGAAAGACTGGTGGCACCGTCTGCTTCAGCAATCTGCTCCCACTGCCTTTGTACAATCTGTCTGGAGGTTTTCCTGGCTCCCTGTGGGTAGAGCACCTATCGACCCCCTGCACTAAGGCCTCCAACTGCTGCATCCGAGAAGCAAGTTGCCCTTTCTCTGTCCTGTTGTGACCTTGGTAACTTCCCCTTTCATTAGCTCCACTAAGAATGAGGTGCTTCTTTTGGAAAGCATCTCCCCTTTAAGAGGTGCAGACAGCATTTCACTCTGCAGGCAACCTTTAAATAGAGATCAGGCTTCCCCCGATATTGGGCTCTGAGCACTGAACCAACTAACAGCGTGATGATCATTGGGCTCTGCACTTCAATCATGTTAATTAGCAAGCAGCACACATTACTTTCACGGGTGCAACAACAACAACTTGTATTTATATAGTGCCTTTCACGTAGTAAAACGTCCCAAGGCATTATGAGATAAAAATTTGACACCGAACTGCATAAATAGAAATTAGCGCAGGTGACTAAAAGCTTGGTCAAAGAAGTAGGTTTTAAGCAGCGTCTTGTAGGAGGAAAGAGAGATTTAGGCAGGGAGTTCCAGAGCTTGGGGCCCAGGCAACAGAAGGCATGGCCACCGAAGATGGAGCGATTATAATCAGGGATGCTCAAGAGGGTATAATTTGAGGAGCGCAGACATTTTGGGAGGGGGGTGGGGGGAGGTATTGTGGGGCTGGAGAAGATTACAGAAATAGGGAGGGGCAAGGCCATGGAGGGATTTGAAAATAAGGATGAGAATTTTGAAATTGCAAATCACGATCCCCTCGCCCGTTAACGGGCCTTATTGAATTTAGCCCCCTCAGTGACAGCAGGGTATTCAAACTCTCCATGAGCATCCTGCAGGGTTCCAAATCTAAATTTGGGATTTGTAAATCTCATTGTTTTTTTTAGCTCGCTATGTTTGTTTAGTGATGGACTTTCTCTAACCATGTGACTTTTTAAAGAACAGCTTTGGAAAGTAGCAATAAATGAAATTGGCCCAAACTGGATGAATTTGGGAGGATTTGAACTTGTGAAGGACTTTGAAGTGTTGTTCCTGTTTTTGCTCCTTACTTTCAGCTTGTGCCACCAGCACATTGGCGTTCATTTTCCACTCTTCATCTCCTGCCTTTTCCGCCGATACCAAGGATTTTAATCCATATTTGCGAGCCTCGTTATTGTTGTTAAGTTCCAGGTGGCAGCGCCCAATCTCATGGTAGAGCCAAGTGCGCTCCAGGTTGGATTTTGTGAGAGGTTCCTTCTCCATCCAACTGCAGAAAATCCAAAATACAACGGAGTTTCCCAAAAGCAGGACTTCTTAAAAGAAACCGTAAGAAAATTATAATTTGATAAAATGGGCAACAAACACCTCTGTCGTGGCTCGGTTGGTAGTCATACTACCTGGTGTGGCACGGGGTTGAACAGACGCCACCAGCGTGGCACTGAGCCCCATGTGGTTACCAGACAGACACCGTGACAACCCAGCTATACAGACTAGGAAGGTCCCGACTTCAGCCTTTGGTCTATCCTGGGTCAGCAGATCTCGGTCAGAGGAGCTGGAATGATGCTGTGCTTGCTCCCAGCCCATTCTTCGTGTCTGAGTCTAGACGGTGCGTGTTTACAGGCTAATCAGCCATCACATCCGAGCCTGATCCTGTCCTCATCTGATGTCCACACAGACACATACAAGCTTTCTGACAAGAGATCATCAGATGGTGGAGAGGAGGAGGAAACCTGGCTGAATTTGCCTCTTCCTAGCCTAAGTTGCTGAAGCCAATGGTTGCGCCATTTCCAACAACCAGCTGAAATCAGCTGATGGAGCATGGACCCGAGAGATTCCAGTCACTGTTTAAGTACTGCACCGAACCGTGCACTGTTGTTCTGACACAATGGGCTGATATATTTAACCACATAAACATCACAATAGCAACAGTCCAGTTAACATAAAGCAAGGCCCTTTCGGGAAAACTAGAATCCCACAGTTATAGGAATATAGGCAGGAAAAGTGCCATTCAGCCCCTCGAGCCTGCCCGCCATTAAATTAAATCATGGCTGATCGATATCTACCCGCCTTGGTTCCATATCCCTTAATACCCTTACCTAACAAAAATGTATCAATCTCAGTTTTGACAATTTCAATCGACCCTCAGCCTCAACAGCTTTTTGGGGAGAGAGTTCCAGATTTCCACCACCCTTTGTGTGAAGAAATGCTTCCTGACATCACCCCTGAACGACCTGGCTCTAATTTTAAAATGAACCGCCTTGTTCTGTACTCCCCCCACAGCACCTCCTGCCCCCCCCCCTCCCCCCGAGAAAATAGTTTCTCTCTATCTATCTACCTATCAATTCCTTTAATCAACTTAAACACCTCAATCAGATCACCCGTTTATCTAAACTCAAGAGAATACCAGCCTAGTCTGTGCAACCTGTCCTCATAATTTAACCCTTTTACAATTCTGGTGAATGTGCGCTGTACCCCCTCCATGGTCAATATATCTTCCTGAGTTACGGTGCCCAGAACTGAGCGCAGTACGCTGTGGTCTAATCCGAGCTTTGTTTAACTGTAACATAACTTCCACCCCTTTATATTCCAGCCCCCTTGAAATATAGGCCAATATTCCATTAGGCTTTTTGATTATTTGTGTATCTGTTCACTAGCATTTAGTGATTTCTGCACTTTGACCCCTAAATCTGTTGGCTCCCCCACAGTTTCCAGCTTCTAACCATTTAGACAATACTCTGATCGATCTTTCTCGGGTCCAAAGTGGATGACCTCACGCTTGCCCACATTGAGCTGCTGCTGTTTGCCCACTCACTGAATCTATCTTTGTCCGTTTGTTGCTTTCTGCTCCCATCTCCACTTGGTGGATTTACCCAACGGTGTCGGCAGCAAAAATTTTGGAAGGATCCGTTCAGACCTTATTTGCCATTTAATGTTAGAGGGGTGAACAACTAGAGAGTGAAAAAACTTCCAAGAATATCGTGATCCATCACATCTCTTGGGAACATCCCTAGGAGCAGGAGTCGGCCATTCTGCTGCTTGAGCCTGTTCCGCCATTCATGGCTGATCTGTGACCTAACTCCATATACCCGCCTTTGGTCCATATCCCTTAATTTCTTCGGTTAACAAAAAGCTCTCAATCTCATATTTAGAATTAACAAATGACTCAGCATCGATTGCTGTTTGCGGAAGAGAGTCCCAAACCTCTACCACCCTTTGGGTGTAGAAGTGTTTCCCAATTTCAATCCTGAAAGGTCTGGCTCTAATTTTTAGATTACGCTCCCTGATGCTAGACTCCTCAACCAGTGGGAATAGTTTCTCTCTATCTCCCCTATCTGTTCCCCTTAATAGCCTGAAAACCTCGATCCTTAACCTTCTAAATTCTAGGGAATACAACCCGAATTTGTGTACTCTCTCCTCATAACTTAACCCTTAAAGTCTAGGTATCATTCTGGTAAACCCACACTGCACTCCCTCCAAGGCCAATATATCCTCCCGAAGGTCTTCACAGCCCTTCACAGCCAATAGCTGTCGATAATGTCAGCAGTTTTTGCACACAGCAAGATTCCACAAACAATGAGATGAATGAGTAGATAATCTGGTTTTTAATGGCATTAGTTATGGGGTGAATGTTGGCCAGGGCTCTCTGCTGTCCCTCCAATCATGCCATGGGATCGTTACACTGGCAGTTTAATGTCACTTCTGACAATGCAGCAATCCCGCAGTGCAGCCGAGATTATGACCTTAAGTCCAAGTGTGGGGTACACTCTGTGATGGACACTTTTCTCCACCTCCACCAGCACCAAACCTGTGATGAGGAGCTACAACAACCAGGGCATAGATTTAAAGTAATTGGGAGAAGGTTTAGAGGGGATTTGAGGGGACATTTTTTCACCCAGAGGGTGGTGGGGATCTGGAACACACTGCCTGAAAGGGTGGTAGAGGCAGAAATCCTCATTGCATTTAAAAAGTACTTGGATGTGCATTTGAAGTGCCGTAACCTGCAGGGCTACGGACCAAGAGCTGGAAAGTGGGATTAGGCTGAATAGCTCTTTGTCGGCCGGTCCGGACACAATGGGCTGAAATGGCCGCAAATTTCTATGATTCTATGATACTGTACCAGGACCAAAGAGCAGTCAGTACTTCACCTTAGCGTTGTGCCCTGTTACCTTGCAAATACCTTCAGAATTCAAAACACGATGCGCTGCCCCAGGGGTAAAGTGCTTTATCCGTGGATTTTCAGGGTAACCCCTGTAGAAACGTCAGTGCCACGCGTCAAACTTACGCATCCACGGCCTTTTGAAATTCTCCGATCCTTGCGTACACTCTGCCGATGTTGTCCAGGGCTCTTGACTTTCCGTCACTGCTGTCGCTGTTTACAATTTTACAAACAATTGTGAAAAATGGTTTAAATAAATTTATTGCATACAATTGTTCAGGTTGGTTGGCTGGACTGGGGGCCCATTCCCGGGGCAGGCGGGCTGTCAACTCACTTTCACGTCTCTGCTAGTCCTCTTTTGGATGTGATGGGGAGAGAACCTCTAGTTTTCGCTCCCTCATCGCGCTGCATTCAGAACCTCCTCCTGGCAGTGTGGCGACACAACACAACACCCATTGTGCAGCATCAACAACAACTTGCATTTATATAGCGCCTTTATCGTAGTGAAACATCCCAAGGCGCTTCACAGGAGCATTATCAAACAAAAGGTTGACACCAAGCCACTAATAAGGAGATATTAGGACAGGTAACCAAAAGCTTGGTCAAAGAGGTCGTTTTTAAGTAGGAATCCCAGAACTTAGGGTCTAGGCAGCTGAATGCATGACCGCCAATGGTGGAGTGATTTTTTTTTTAAGAAAATACTTTAGTCCATTCGGGTTTTCTCCCTCACTCATCTAATGAAGGCATTGGCTCCCTCTGCCCCTTCCATCAGGTGGCCATTCTTTATGTGTGAATCGAGACAGTGAGTCCCAACCAGTCCTCATCAAACATTCACACAACACTTTGCAGCAGGCATCACTGCCTGGCAATCAAGAATGGCTAGTTACTTTCTCTATTCGTTCCTGGGATGTGGGCGTCGCTGGCAAGGCCGGCATTTATTGCCCATCCCTAATTGTCTTCGAGATGGTGATGGTAAGCCGCCATCTTGAATACAACTGAGTGTCTCGCTGGGCCATTTCAGAGGGCAGTTAAGAGTCAACCACATTGCTTTGGGTCTGGAGTCACATATAGGCCCAGATCGGGTAAGGACGGCAGATTTCCTTCCCTAAAAGACATTAGTGAACCAGATGGGTTTTTACGACAATCCGGTAATTTCATGGTCACCATCATTGATACTAGCTTTTTATTTCAGATTTATTTCATTGAATTTAAATTCCCCAGCTGCTGTCTCCGGATATTCTCCCCACCGCTCAGTAAACCCCGAGGGGCGCTGCGCTGCGCTGCGGCCAACTGTGGCAGCCTTACTGCCACTCTGCCGAAGATCAGCTAGCCCGAGTGAGTAGCATGGCCTCTGTGGTGTGGGAGCCGCAGGGTTCATACTGTCACGGCAAAGCAGGGGACAGCTCCCACCGCCAGTGTGGGCATTTCAAAAGTTGCGGAGCAAATAAACATGCAGAAAATAAACAAGACGATCGACAGATCACACTCACTATTTCTTTGCGACCTGTAGATCTTTCTGGTTACTTCTCAGAGCACCTTCCATGTCCCCCAGCTCAATCTGAGCCATTCCGATGGTGTTGTACAGATTCCCGAGGAATTCCGCCTTGTTGGGAACCACTTTCTTCGGCCATCCCTCCACAGTGTGCACCAGTTCAGTGGCCTTATTCTTACACTCTTCGTAAAACCTATCGGCAAACACTGAGAAAAACAGGAACAAAAACTGAACCCCAAGTCACAGCACTCGCTCCGCATTATTCATTCTCCTCGCTTTTCCATTTTTCTCCCCCCCCCCCCCCCCACTATTTCCCTCGCTGACTCTAAGTGGGGTTCAGTTTCCATGAGCGCCGCCCATCTTTCGGCACCTCAGCTGATCTTCCTGTGGGAACCTAAATAGTGAGTGAGCGGCAGTTGGCTATTTGACTGTGGTGGGCAGTGTAACATATTTGCTTTGTGGGTTCTTTGCTTAAGCAGTCATAGCAATACGTTGCTATTAAGAACTAGTTGGTTTATTAACAAAGGTTTAACAATCACACTACACATTACCAGCTCATCCATTAGGCTCACAACTGCATGCCTCATCGTAGATCCCCTAAGCACAAGATAAAAGTTCACGAGGTTGGGGGTAATATATTAGCATGGATAGAGGATTGGCTAACCAACAGAAAACAGAGAGTCGAGAAAAATGAGCCATTTTCCGATTGACAAACAGTGACTAGTGGGGTGCCACAGGGATCGATGCTTGGGCCTCAACTATTTACAATCTATATTAATGATTTGGATGAAGGGACTGAGTGTAATGCAGCCAAGTTTGCTAATGATACAAAGATGGGTGGGAAAGCAAATTGTGAGGAGGACACAAAAAAAACTGCAAAGGGATATAGACAGGCTAAGTGAGTGGGCAAAAATTTGGCAGATGGAGTATAATGTGGGAAAGTGTGAGGTTATCCACTTCGGCAGAAAAAATAAAAAAATAAATTATTACTAAAATGGAGAAAAATTACAAAGTGCTGCAGTACAGAGGAACCTGGGGGTCCTTGTGTATGAAAAACAAAAAGTTAGTATGCAGGTACAGCAAATAATCAGGAAGGCCAATGGAATGTTGGCCTTTATTGCAAGGGGGATAGAGTGTAGAGGGAGCTTTACTCTGCATCTAACCCGTGCTGTACCCGCCCTGGGAGTGTTTGATGGGACAGTATAGAGGGAGCTTTACTCTGCATCTAACCCGTGCTGTACCCGCCCTGGGAGTGTTTGATGGGACAGTGTAGAGGGAGCTTTACTCTGTATCTAACCCCGTGCTGTCCCTGCCCTGGGAGTGTTTGATGGGGCAGTGAGACTATATATCTTATCGCACTATAACCGACACTAATGCCTATATTGGGAGATCTTCTTTTGACCAGTGCATAATTCACACTAAAAATGCTTCCTTGGTACATCAGTCGCCCGGATATGATACGATCTAAGCGGGTATTTGGTTCTGGATGTCAGTGTACCCCGTCCGACCCTTGATGTGATGCCCCTGTGTGTGTCACGTACATACGTCGATGTCCAGCAGAGCTTCGAGGATGTAAATGGTTTGTTCCGACTCTCTCGCTCTATTGCTCTGCCAGCTAATTTCCTTCATTCTCCGCTCGCGCTCCCGGGCAAAGATCGGCTTCTGTTGCCTCCAGAACTCGGTGCGTGTGTCGAGGAATGTGATTCCGCTCATTATCAGATCCTGGATGGTTCCTCCACTGTCCGTGTTCGTCTTCATCAATTCTGATTTCACCACGGGATAGAGAAATGGGAAATATCTGCTCTATGAATCTCGCAACAAAGAAAAATGCATCAACAATTCTTACAGTGAAATGCCCCAAAAGCCCACCCTGGACTTTCTCCCCTCCTCTCCTGAATGCTCTGTCTTTCACTGGTGTGAAGGATGTCATGCCTTGCTGTAACTTCAATAGACTGAATATCAGCAGGCTGCTCAACTGTGACAGGCATCGTCGTCAAGCCAAAGACAGTCCTTGCTCAACACGTGCAACTTCCAGCAGGAGTCACAGGGAGATCAGAAGCAGGATCTCCAGCTGATTCCCCACCCCTCCTCCACCCCAGCACTGGGTAACTAAGGTCATTTGTAGTGCCTCTACACAGAGCTGGAATGGAGATGGTGTATTTACCCACTGGGTCAGGCCGGAAGCATTTTTAAGATTATTTTTCGCTGCTTTTCTTGGTTGGCCGTCTCTCTGCAGCACTGGCTGACTGGGAAAACAGGAAAAGAATAGAAAGACTTGCATTTATATAGCGCCTATCACGACCACTAGACATCCCAAAGCGTTTTACAGCCAATGAAGTACTTATTTGAAGCGTAGTCACTGTCGTAATGTAGGAAAAGCAGCAGCCAATTTTGTGCACAGCAAGCTCCCACAAACAGCAATGTGATAACAACCAAAT
Source organism: Pristiophorus japonicus (assembly GCF_044704955.1). NCBI lineage: Eukaryota > Metazoa > Chordata > Chondrichthyes > Pristiophoridae > Pristiophorus > Pristiophorus japonicus. The sequence goes on from NC_091997.1 coordinate 34,770,484, forward strand.
AATCTGTTTTTAGTTATGTTGGTTGCAGGATAAATATTGGCCGGAACACCGGGGATAACTCTCCTGCTCTTCTTCGAAATAGTGCCGTGGGATCTTTTACATCCACCTGAGAGAGCAAACGGGGCCTTGGTTTAACGTCTCATCCAAAGGACTGCACTTCAGACAGTGTGGCGCTCCCTCAGTACTGCCCCTCCGACAGTGCAGCACTCCCTCAGTACTGCCCCTCTGACAGTGCGGCGCTCCCTCAGTACTGCCCCTCCGACAGTGCAGCACTCCCTCAGTACTGCCCCTCTGACAGTGCGGCGCTCCCTCAGTACTGCCGCTCCGACAGTGCTGCACTCCCTCAGTACTCTCCCTCTGACAGTGCGGTACTCCCTCAGAACTGCCCTGAAGTGTCAGCCTAGACTTTGAGCTCAAGTCTCTGGTATGGGACTTGAACTCACAATCTTCTGACTCAGATGAGAGGGTGCTGCCCACTGAGCCGCGGCTGACAGGAGGGAGACAGGCTACACACCCTCAGGCTTCCATCTATCGCACTCTAACAGCAGCTGCTAGGCTGGGTGAAGTGGGGGGGGCCCTTTCTCTAATTATTTTCCCACTCCGTGTGGGGAATTATTTTGCGGCCTCTCAGACCCACCCCACGGTGACACAGCCCCACAGAACTTTAGCAACGTACTTATTTCGTCTGCCTGTCCCTCATTTCAGGAGGATCAGTGAGTTATCAATCGAGCTTTCCGCAGAGTCTCGTAGTTCACAAAAACAAAAATTCAATCGATAGTTTTCTCAGAAATGAAAAAATGGGAACGGTTTGTGGATTTAAAAGGACCCTGAGTTCCCTCTGGTGGCCCAATGACTGAACAGCAACAACTTAGAATCAGAGAATGTTTACAGCATGGAAGAAGGCCATTCGGCCCATCGAGCCAATGCCAACTCTCAGCTAGTCCCACTCCCCCGCCCTTTCCCCGTTGCCCTGCAATTGTTTTTCCTTCAGATACTTATCCAACTCCCTATTGAAAGATAAAATTGAGTCTGCCTCCACCACCCTCTCAGGCAGTGCATTCCAGATCCTAACCACTCGCTGCGTAAAAACGTTTTTCCTCATGTCGCTTTTGGTTCTTCTGCCAATCACCTTAAATCTCTGGTTCGCGACCCTTCCACCAATGGGAATAGTTTCTCTCTATCGACTCTGTCCAGACCCCTCGGACAGAGTAAATAGGCCTGATATAAATACAATAGCTTGTATTTATATCAGGCCTTTAACATAGAAAATCTTCCCAAAAAGATTGAACTTGCATTTATATAGTGCCTTAGGATGTCCTAAAGCACTTTATTGTCAGTGACGTACATTTGAAGTGTAATTATTGTTGTCATGGCACAGCCAGTCAGAACTTTAGCTGTCTACCCAGTTCCCCACAGAACCAGCAAGCTCCCACAAATAGCAATGAGATTATGACCAGATCATCTGTTTTAGGTGTTGACTGAAGGGTAACTATCGGACAGGACACTGGGGACTCCTTTTCCCCTTTGGAGTACTGCACTGTCTCCTCTTCAAAATTGTGGCACGGGATCTTTTACATCCACCTGAGGGAGTCACGTTATGGGGAACAGGCAGGAAAATGGAGTTGAGGCCAATATCTGATCAGCCATGATCTTATTGAATGGCGGAGCAGGCTCGAGGGGCCATATGGCCGACTCCTGCTTCTATTTCTTATGTTTATATGATTCTAAATGATGCTGCTCCCTTCACTGCGTTAACACTGCTTGAGCAGTGCTGAGAACCACACCAGGAATATATTTCTACTGCCAACTGAGACTGGCTCTTTACCCTTGTCCAGCAGCAGTTTCTCCAGGTACTCCTTGTCCCCGTACAGCTCACCCAGCAGCACGCGCACCGTTTTGTTGGTTTTCGGCTCTCCCTGCTCCTGTTTCTTGCTCTGTTGCTTCAGGTTTAATTTCTGCCGTCGCAGCTGCGATTTGGTTTTCGGCACCACTTTCTGAGCAAGAGACAGAAAGCGCGATCAGTTTATTTTCCGTGTCCTGGAGCAACAAGGGAAACTAAGCAAGACCTCATGCAATAGGGCATTGATCTCAGCCTCACTCAGCCACGCCATATCCCTCAACCCCACCTTCTCTCCATATCCCTCAACCCCACCTTCTCCCCAATCCCTCAACCCCACTTTCTCCTCAATCCTCAACCCCACCTTCTCCTCAATCCTCAACCCCACCGTCTCCTCAATCCTCAACCCCACCTTCTCTCCATATCCCTCAACCCCATCTTCTCCTCAATCCCTCAACCCCACCTTCTCCTCAATCCCTCAACCCCACCTTCTCCCCATCCTCAACCCCACCTTCTCCCCAATCCCTCAACCCCACCTTCTCCTCAATCCTCAACCCCACCTTCTCTCCATATCCCTCAACCCCACCTTCTCTCCAATCCTCAACCCCACCTTCTCTCCAATCCTCAACCCCACCTTCTCCTCAATCCTCAACCCCACCTTCTCCTCAATCCTCAACCCCACCTTCTCCCCAATCCCTCAACCCCACCTTCTCCTCAATCCTCAACCCCACCTTCTCTCCATATCCTTCAACCCCACCTTCTCTCCAATCCTCAACCCCACCTTCTCCCAAATCCTCAACCCCACCTTCTCCTCAATCCTCAACCCCACCTTCTCCCCAATCCCTCAACCCCACCTTCTCCCCAATCCCTCAACCCCACCTTCTCCTCAATCCTCAACCCCATGTTCTCTCCATATCCCTCACCCCCACTGTCTGACCATCTTTCTATATCCCTGAACCCCACCTCAGATAGCCTGCCGACACTCTCTCTAGACTACACATGAAGGAATGGTGAGGTGCTGAAGGATGACTGCCACCCATGGGACTGTACCCGAGGGTGAGCCACCTACAGGAGACGGGGAGGAATAGCCCCTCCTGATCCAAGTACCACACTTAATCCGATCTGCGGAGGGAAACATTTTGAAATGAATATTTTTTTGAACACTCATGATTTCCAGAACTATTCCAGGTGTTCGGCTCCCAATAAAGCTTTAATGTAACAGCTCACCTCCTCCCGTCTGTAAAAGAACGACATGTCCCCTGTAGTCTCCAGCCTCACCGAGGAAGGGCCTGTGTGAATTGAATGAATCATTAAGTGAATGAGTGAGTGTTGTCGTTGGGAGGTAACAGCAGCTATTGAGGTCTGAACAGGGCTCTGGGCTGATCTCATTTGGTTTACATATTTCCTTTCACCCCCGCCCCCAATTGCATGGAGTATATGTCAAACGCAACTCAAGAGTTCTTGTAGGTAGACTGGTACAGAAGGAGGCCATTCGGCCCATCGAGTCTGCTCTGGCTCTGTCGAAGAGCAACCCAGTTAGTTCCTGCTCTTTCCCCATATCCCTGCAATTTTTTTCTCGAAGTGTTTATCCAATTCCCTTTTGAAGGTTACTATTGAATCTGTGTCCACCAGTCTATCAGGCAGCACATTTCAAATCCTAACCACTCGTTGCATGAAGAGTTTTTCTGTTACACAGCTGTGACTTGCACAGCAGGAGGGGCGAAGGAGCGGCTAGAGTTTGGAGAGGTATGATGATGCCGATGATGCACCCCGGTGCCCAGCATGGCCGTGTAACAGCTAAGGCCGGGGAATTGCGGAGAGTCCTGTTTGGAGGCGGTAACATCCACGAGGTGGGACTACATGCAGCAGGCGGGGACGTCCCGCCCTGCGCGCGAAATTGGGGTTACCGCCCCGCGAGGAAGTGGAGCGTAAAGAAACGGGCTCCGCTTCATCTGTGGGCCGTCAAGGGGCGGGAGCAAAGGGAGTGGGCCGCAGCGCGACGCACTGGGACGTGTGCAGCCGCGTAGAAAAGCCCCACCCCCGTCATTAAAGGGGAGGGCCAAGCTGCAGACTGTGCGGGACCCACCTGGACCACCGGGGCTGCCAGATCACGGCACAGACCCTGCCTTCAAGGAGGCAACACGTAAGTCGGCCTTTTTTTAAATTTACACGCACCCCAGCTCCCCTTTAACTAGTACCGCCCGCCAGCCATACACGCGCCCCCTGAAGCTGCCGCTGACATCGCTCGGCGCAGCTTCAGGAAGTGATACCGGATTTTTGCTCAGGGCCGAAAACGGGTCAATGCACACGGTGATGATGTTGTCACTGCCGGCGGAGCGGGGCGCTACCGGTTACTGCGGAGTTTCGCGGGAGTCGTTAGCGACGCCACGCCTGGGCAAAAAGCTGTTTGTGCCCCGTTAACACCCTCTGGGGGCGCTAATGAGAGGCACAAATTACCCCAATTTCTCCCCTTAAGTCTTTGGGCAGGGTCTAACTGCTCTGCAGCCGCCCAGAACCTCGGATCATTCGTCAAACTCTGAATATTAAATCCCTCCAATTTGTCTCCCCTCATTTACAGAGCAGAGGAGCCAACTGGATCTCCTTCTCTAACTCCCTCCATGCCACCACCTCCCCCCTTGCTTTCAAAAGCCGTTTATAATCCCGACTCTTCATCGAGGGGTTTTCCTGTCCTAAACCCCCAACCTCAACTTTCCCTTCACCCCCCGCCCCGCTCACGATCCAAACTATGGCTCTGAAGGCACGTGAGGAACCTTGGAGGATTTTAAGCGGTTGCGGTTGAGAAACAGAATGGAAGAGAATGAGAATGAAAGGATGCTGCCACCGTGCCTTTGTGCAGCAGCAGAGGTGTCCGGGAGGCGGTCGGCTCATTTACCTGAGCTCCTGGCTCCGGGTGAGACGCAATCCTGCCACTGGAACAGAGAGCGAGGGGCAGGGCAGAGGCTATTCCCTCCCAAAACACACACTTACTTCCAACCGAGTTGTCGATAGCCTCCCGAGCCTTCTGAATTCCCAGCCGGAAAGTGTGGTCGTCTGGACGGAGTTTATGTCCTCGATGATAGAACATTAAAGCGAGTTCAAACTCACCCTTAGCATACAGGGTCTCAGCCTTTCGATAAAGCCCCTAGTAAGGCAAAAATATTTATCAGAAATACTCCCTTTTTATACATTCGTTTTAATAAGCATTTGGCTCCTTTACAAGATGCTTATGATAATTACACGGGATATACGGCACAGAAACAGGCCATTCGGCCCAACCAGTCCATGCCAGCGTTTATGCTCCACTCGAGCCTCCTCCCGTCTTTCCTCATCTAAATCTGTCAGCATAACCCTCTATTCCCTTCTCCCTCATATGTTTATCCAGCCTTCCCTTAAATGCATCGATACTATTTGCCTCAACCACGCCCTGTGGCAACGAGTTCCACATTCTCACCACTCTCTGGGTAAAGAAGTTTCTCCTGAATTCCCCATTGGATTTCTTGGTGACTATCTTATAGTTATGCTCTTCCCCACAAGTGGAAACATTCTCCCTGTATCCACTCCATCAAAACCTTTCATCATTTTAAAGACCTCTATTAGGTCACCCCTCAGCCATCTTTTTTCAAGAGAAAAGAGACCCAGCCTGTTCATCCTTTCCTGATATGTATACCCTCGCATTTTTGGTATCATTCTTGTAAATCTTCTCTGCACCCTCTCCAGTGCCTCCATATCCTTTCTATAATATGGCGACCAGAACTGTACGCAGTGCTCTAAATGTGGTCTAACCAAGGTTCGATTCAGGTTTAGCATAACGTCCCTACTTTTCAATTCTATACCTCTAGAAATAAACACTAGTGCTTGGTTTGCTTCTGGGTAACCTTTCATTATTAAAAGATTACTGGCTTTAAAGTTATGTTGCTAGCATGCAGCACAATGCACAATGCCAATATGGTGCACCATGGGGGCAGTCACAGGCTTAATTACCCCCTCACCAAAGGGATGCCAACTTTAAGTGCGCCTCTAGTGAGGTCCTCCCCAAAGCTCCGAGCTTATCTCTGCGAGTACCTGGGCCATCCCAGGTTGGTCTGAACAGAGTTCGCTTATTTGAGCTGGGACAGCAGTGGTGATGGCTCAGTGGCCTCAGGTCCATGGACCAGGGCTGGGAAATCAGACAGGGTTCTTGCTTCGTATCCCTCTCTCTTGCTGAAAAGTGCAAGTATTTCAACATCAGGTAAGGACCGGATTGGATTTTGGTGATACATTTTGGGGGCAGAAGAATAAGGAGAGGCAATATAAACTAAAGGGTCCAATTCTAAAGGGGGTGCATGAACCCCATTTGATAAAGTGCCACATAATAGACTTGCCAACAAAGCTGAAGCTCATGGAATAAAAGGGCCAGTGGCAGCATGGATATGGAATTGGCTCAGTGACAGGAAACAGAGAGTAGTGGGGAACGGTTGTTTTTCGGACTGGAGGAAAGTACACAGTGGTGTTCCTCAGGGGTTGGTACTGGGACCACTGCTTTTCTTGATATATATTAATGACTTGGATGTGGGTGTATAGGGCACAATTTCAAATTTGCAGATGACACAAAACATGGAAGTGTAGTGAACAGTGAGGAGGATAGGGCTAGACTTCAAGAGGACATAGACAGGATGGTGGAATGGGCAGACACGTGGCAGCTGAAATTTAATGTAGAAAAGTGTGAAGTGATACATTTTGGTAGGAAGAATGAGGAGAGGCAATATAAACTGAAGAGTACAATTCTAAAGGGGGTGCATGAACAGAGAGACCTGGGGGTATATGTGCACAAATTGCTGAAGGTGGCAGGGCTGTTTGAGAAAGTGGTTAAAAAAGCATACGGGATCCTTGTATTTGAACCTAGACAATTACTTGCACTATTTGACTTGGAGGGGCATCACAAACATAGAATCATAGAAGGTTACATCACAAAATGAGGCCATTCGGCCCATCGAGTCCATGCCGGCTCTCTCCAAGAGCACTTCAGCCAGTCCCACTCCCCTGCCCTTTCCCTGTAGCCCTGATTTTTTTTTTCCTTCAGGAACTTATCCAATTCCCTTTTGAAAGCCACGATTGAGTCTATCTCCACCACCCTTTCAGGAAGTGCATTCCAGATCCTAACCACTTGCTGCTTTAAAAAGATTTTCCTCGTGTCAACTTTGGTTCTTCTGCCAATCACCTTAAATCTGTGTCCTCTGGTTCTCCACCCTTCCACCAATGGGAACAGTTTCTCTCCATCTACTCTGTCTAGACCCCTCATGATTTTGAACACCTCGATCAAATCTTCTCTGCTCCAAGGAGAACAACCCCAGCTTCTCCAGTCTATCCAGGTAACTGAAGTCCCTCATCCCTGGAACCATTCTCGTAAAGATGGATGCAAGGGGTCCCAGGACACTATCTAGTAAACCCAATCTGGGTGGTCCAGTGGTGTGGAGCTCCTGTCAGCAGAGGATTGGGCTCGATTGTGATACACTCTGTGTTTGATTAGCCTGATGATGCTAACTGTCCAGAATCACACACAAAAGACTGGCCATTTGGGCACAGTGCCAAAAGAAATTAAATGATTTTTTTTAATCAATGTTACCTTGTCGAATTCTTTACTGCCAAGCTGGGAGGCCTCAGCATCCTTTAGAGCAGCAGTGGTGTTTCCCATTGTCAGGTAGCATCGTGAGCGGGCAACCAGACAGTTCCTGTTCTTCGCTTCCAGTTGAAGAGCCTGCAATGGAAATTTCAACAAGCTTCAATATCTAGCAGATTTTAAACCCATTTTTTGCATTCATTAAGATGAATGATAACCGTGCTGGAGAATGGAAACAAAGTGAAGCTACCTCATCAAACACTCCCAGGGCAGGTAAGCACGGGGTAGATACAGAGTAAAGCTCCCTCTACACTGTCCCATCAAACACTCCCAGGGCAGGTAAGCACGGGGTAGATACAGAGTAAAGCTCCCTCTACACTGTCCCATCAAACACTCCCAGGGCAGGTAAGCACGGGGTAGATACAGAGTAAAGCTCCCTCTACACTGTCCCATCAAACACTCCCAGGGCAGGTACTGTATAGGGCCACCCTCATCTGCGAGAGGACACCACCGCAGGTCCTAGAAAGGGTATGGAGAAGGTTTACCAGGATGTTACCAGGGACGCGGGACTTCAATTATGAGGAGAGGTTGGAAAAGTTAGTACTGAACAAACCGCAGTAAGAATTCTGCTTCTGGGCAAAGGGCTGTGAGTTGGGAAACACTTGATAGGAAGTTGCACCCGACTAAACCTCACCCTTCTGTCCCCTCCCCCCATTCCCCAAGGAACAAAGGACAATCGGGACTGGAAATCGCCGCTGACACAGCCCTCTGCCCCGCATTACCGCCCAGACCCTGCAGGTCTGTGAAATAGTACACGGCTCTTAAAGTTACACAGCCCGCCTGCATTGGTTAAACTAGTCAACGTGTTTACTGCCGTGTGGCTGGACAACTTCGACTTTAACTTACGTGTGTGTAACTCTGGATGGCCTTTTCATACTCTCCCCGCATGTACAACCGGTCCCCCTCCGACTTGTAGGTGAGGTAGGAGCAGACTGGGCCCGACAAAACCTCTTCATCATCGTCAGCCATATCTCCCTCTCTCTCTCTCTCTCCCCCTCTCTGTCTCTCTCTCTCTCTCTCTCCCCCTCTCTCTGTCTCTCTCCCTCTGTCTCCCTCTCTGTCTCTCCCCCTCTCTGTCTCTCTCTCGCTGTTTCTCTCCCTCTCTCTCTCCCCCTCTCTGTCTCTCTCCCTCTGTCTCCCCCCTCTGCCTCCCTCTCTCTGTCTCTCTCTGCCTCTCCCTCTCTCCCTCTCCCGCTCTCCCTCTCCCTCCCTCTCTTTGTCTCCCCCTCTCTATCTCCCTCTCTGTCTCTCTCCCTCTCTCTGGCCCCCTCTCTCCCCGGTTGTTTCTGGAATTTAATGCCAGGGCTTCTCGCTGTTACAATTTGTTTGTAATGTAACCAATTTGTCTCCTAGCAACTCCCTAGCAACCGGATGCGGGGCCAGTTCCTTCAAGGGGACGCTCCGCCTTCTCGTCAATGTCATTTCTATTTGCTGTCAACCGGCTGATGCCAGTATTATATAATCAATCCCCCCGGTGTAAGGGGTCTCCTTTAGCCGAGGGGTTGCAGGGCATGAACTTATTTTCATTCAGTGCCGATTGATTCAATCGGTTTCATTAAGAACTAAAAGAAAGTTTCACCCAAAAGTTGAGAAATCGGTGACCGGAATAAACCTGAGCTGCCGGGGCCTGTTCAGGAAACACAATCACTGTTGGGAGTAAAACCTCCAACTTTGCAATTTAAATGTTCGTGTAAAATTTATAAAATGCCAAGATAATAGCCTAGGAATTTGCCTGGGAGGCTTTCAAAGCATTCAATGGTGAGATGACATTCGAAACACTATCGATTTCACACACTAATTTCTAGGGTTATATTTAATGCAAAAAATGTTTCATATTTTGTATGTGAGCATATATTCTGTAATAAATGTTATTTCTCCCCTGTGCAGAGAGTGAATCGGGATACCTGACCCCAGAACTCTGCAACTTCTGATCCGTGATGGAGTTAAATTCTCAATGAATGGGTTAATGATTTGGCACTCTGCAAATTCTTTCTTTCACACCCAGAGGCAAATCCATGCTCCCCAGGAACTGAACCTGGCCTTACCCGCAAAATAACTTGCTTGGTCACATGCACCGAGTAAATGGGTTTATTGCCGATATATGCACTGGAAACCATAACTCAAATCCTCTCCAGCTGATGGACAGGCCATATATTTTACTTTTATTTGTTGCTGAATGTGGGCGTCGCTGGCAAGGCCGGCATTTATTGCCCATCCCTAATTGCCCCTTGAGAAAGTCATGGTGAGCCGCCTTCTTGAATCGCTGCAGTACGTGTGGTGAAGGTGCTGTTAGGGAGGGAGTTCCAAGATTTTGACCCAGCGACGATGAAGGAACGGCCGATATATTTCTAAGTCAGGATGGTGTGTGACTTGGAGGGGAACTTGCAGGTGATGGTGTTCCCATGCGCCTGCTGCCCTTGTCCTTCGAGGTGATAGAGGTCGTGGGTTTGGGAGGTACTGCCGAAGAAGCCTTGGCGAGTTGCTGCAGTGCATCTTGTAGACGGTGCACACTGCAGCCACGGTGCGCCAGTGGTGGAGAGAGTGAATGTTGAAGATGGTGGATGGGGTGCCAATCAAGTGGGCTGCTTTGTCCTGGATGGTGTTGAGCTGCTTGAGTGTTATTGGACCTGCCCTCATACAGGCAAGTGGAGAGTGTTCCATCACACTCCTGACTTGTGCCTTGTAGATGGTGGAAAGGCTTTGGGGAGTCGGGAGGTAAGACACTCGCTGTAGAATACCCAGCCTCTGACCCGCTCTTATAGCCACGGTATTTATGTGGCTGGTCTAGTTACGTTTCTGGTCATTGGTGACCCCCAGGATGTTGATGGTGACTCCCAGGCTACAAACTACAAATTGGGTTTATTAAGAAATAAAATTAAGCAAAAGTGAAGTAACAGCAGATGGAAAAATCATAGTATTTTACTGAAGCTGCAAAATGTGTTACAAAGCTTGAAGCCTTTTTCAATGCTGTATGACACTTTAAGCTACATTTTTTCTTAGATAACATAAGAACATAAGAAATAGGAGCAGGAGTAGGCCATACGGCCCCTCAAGCCTGCTCCGCCATTTAAAACAATCATGACTGATCTGATCATGGACTCAGCTCCACTTCCCTGCCCGCTCCCCATAACCCTTTATCCCCTTATCGGTTAAGAAACTGATTTACCTCGGTCTTAAATTTATTCAATGTCCCAACTTCCACAGCTCTCTGAGGCAGCGAATTCCACAGATTTACAACCCTCAGAGAGAATAAATTTCTCCTCATCTAAGTTTTAAATGGGCGGCCCCTTATTTTACGATTATGCCCCCGAGTTCGAGTCTCCCCCATCAGTGGAAACATTCTCTCTGCATCCACCTTGTCAAGCCCCCTCATAATCTTATACGTTTCGATAAGATCACCTCTCAATCTTCTGAATTCCAATGAATAGAGGCCCAACCTACTCAACCTTTCCTCATAGGTCAACCCCCTCATCTCCGGAATCAACCTAGTGAACCTTCTCTGAACTGCCTCCAAAGCAAGTATATCCTTTTGTAAATATGGAAACCAAAACTGCCGCAGTATTCCTGGTGTGGCCTCACCAATGCCCTGTATAATTGTAGCAAGACTTCCCTGCTTTTATACTCCATCCCCTTTGCAATAAAGGCCAAGATTCCATTGGCCTTCCTGATCACTTGCTGTACCTGCATACTATCCTGATGTGTTTCATGCACAAGTACCCCCAGGTCCCGCTGTACTGCGGCACTTTGCAATCTTTCTCCATTTAAATAAATCACTTGCTCTTTGATTTTTTTCTTCCAAAGTGCATGACCTCACACTTTCCAACATTATACTCCATCTGCCAAATTTTTGCCCACTCACTTAGCCTGTCTATATCCTTTTGCAGATTTTTTGTGTCTTCCTCGCACATTGCTTTTCCTCCCATCTTTGTATCATCAGCAAACTTGGCTATGTTACACTCAGTCCCTTCTTCCAAGTTGTTAATATAGATTGTAAATAGTTGGGGTCCCAGCACTGATCCCTGCGGCACCCCACTAGTTACTGGTTGCCAACCCGAGAGTGAACCATTTATCCTAACTCTCTGTTTTCTGTTAGTTAGCCAATCCTCTATCCATGCTAATGTATTACCCCCAACCCCGTGAACTTTTATCTTGTGCAGTAACCTTTTATGTGGCATCTTGTCAAATGCCTTCTGGAAGTCCAAATACACCACATCCACTGTTTAGTGAAAAGGGTGTGAGTGAGCTGGGTAAAAGCTCCTGTATTTATTTCTCTATCAGCTGAGCTCTGAGCTTGAAGTTGTCAAGCAACACCAACATCCGATACCCAGGCTGAAATGCCTGGTGCAATGGTGTCAGTGAAACATTCGCCCTGTCTCCTTCTCAGCTTGATGATTCAATTCTTAAACAATGGCATCTTTCTGGACAGACATTGTATAAAAGGCTATCTGATAGTCCTCTGTAGTGAACTAATTAATTGCTAGAAAGAAGAAAGATTGCATTTATATAGCGCCTTTTACAACCACAAGATGTCCCAAAGCGCTTTACAGCCAATTAAGTACTTTTAAGAACATAAGAACATAAGAAATAGGAGCAGGAGTAGGCCACATGGTCCCTCGAGCCTGCTCCGCCATTGAATAAGATCATGGCTGATCTGATCATGGACTCAGGTTCACTTCCCCACCCACTCCCCATAACCCCTTATCACTTAAGAAACTGTCTATTTCTGTCTTAAATTTATTCAATGTCCCAGCTTCCACAGCTCTCTGAGGCAGCGAATTCCACAGATTTACAACCCTCAGAGAGAAGAAATTTCTCCTCATCTCTGTTTTAAATGGGCGGCCCCTTATTCTAAGATCATGCCCTCTAGTTCTAGCTTCCCCCATCAGTGGAAACATCCTCTCTGCATCCACCTTGTCAAGCCCCCTCATAATCTTATACGTTTCGATAAGATCACCTCTCATTCTTCTGAATTCCAATGAGTAGAGGCCCAACCTACTCAACCTTTCCTCATAAGTCAACGTCCTCATCCCCGGAATCAATCTAGTGAACCTTCTCTGAACTGCCTCCAAAGCAAGTATATCCTTTTGTAAATATGGAAACCAAAACTGCATGCAGTATTCCAGGTGTGGCCTCATCAATCCCTATATAGCTGTAGCAAAACTTCCCTGCTTTTATACTCCATCCCCTTTGCAATAAACGGCAAGATACCATTGGCCTTCCTGATCACTTGCTGTACCTGCATACAAAACCTTTAGTGTTTCATGCACAAGTACCCCGAGGTCCCGCTGTACTGCGGCACTTTGCAATCTTTCTCCAATTAAATAATAACTTGCTCTTTGATTTTTTTCTGCCAAAGTGCATGACCTCACACTTTCCAATATTATACTCCATCTGCCAAATTTTTGCCCACTCACTTAGCCTGTCTATGTCCTTTTGAAGATTTTTTGTGTCCTCCCCACCCAAGTGTAGTCACTGTTGTAACGTAGAAAACGCAGCAGCCAATTTGCACACAGCAGGCTCCCACAAACAGCAATATGATAATGGCCAAATAATCTGTTTTTAGTGATGTTGATTGAGGGATAAATATTGGCCAGGATCTAGGGATAACTCCCCTGCTCATCTTCGAAATAGTGCCATGGGATCTTTTATGGGTACTTGAGAGAGCAGACGGGGCCTCGGTTTTAACAATTCATCTGAAAGACGGTACGCCCCTCAGTACTACACTGAGGTGTCAGCCGAGACTTTTTGCTCAATTCTCTGGCGTGGGACTTGAACCCAGAACCTGTGACTCAGAGGCGAGAGTGCTACAAACCGAACCACGGCAGATCCAAATGTAGTTGCAACTTGAGCACAAGATGTGCAAGTTTCCTCAAATAGATTCAAAGACAAAAAGAGAAGACATTTCATCACACTATTTGCATAACTATGAACCATAGATGCTGGGAGTTCTAGTCCAGGTAATGAATTCAATCTGGACTGTCACCTTCCAACAATCCAATAACCAACTTGAAGTGACCACAACACAAAAGCGAAATACTACCAATGCTGGAAATCTGAAATAAAAACAGAGAATGCTGGAAATACTCATCAGGTCAGGCAGCATCTGTGGAGAGAAAAACAGAATGAACGTTTCAGGTCGATGATCTTTCATCAGAACTTTAACCTTATACAGTATCTATGTTTCCTTGTTCTGGAACTCCCGATCACTGGAAGTAGTCTAAACCTATTCACCCTGTCCAATCCCTCTATTAAGGTCAACCATTTCTATCGATCCCTCTGTAATCTCTGGGTACAGGATCAGGTTTGGTTGTTGTACCCTTCCATGGTCAATCTCTCGCTGAGATTCAATGCCAGGGCTCAAACAGGAAACATTAGCCACTGGGCACAGGACCAGAGGACACAGGATCCGGGGGCACAGGACCCGGGAGACACAGGACCAGGAGGACACAGGACCTGGGGGCCACAGGACCGGGGGAGGGGGGGGGCACAGGATCAGGGGGCTGTGGGAACCCATGGATCAAGAAGTGAAGGCCTAAATTGGTGAAGAAAACAAACTGTCCATCGCCACTCTGTGATGCCAAGAGCTCCACCCCTCAGTGCCACCTACTCATGCAACACATTATTTCACCACATACAGGTCCCCCAGCAACTCCCAGACTGGGGTTTTCAGTTCCAACTTTTGTTTTTCTGAATTATTAATGCCGAACAAAAAAAAAAATCACATTTATAAACACAATGTGGAATCATGAGGAATGAGTTAGGAATTTACCATGGCCTTTGTGTAAGCAATAATTGCTGGAATACATCTTTCACCAGTACGTACTAAAGATGTGACGCTGCTCAGAATACTGAACGTGTCCAACAGTCTGAGCTTCATAATGAAAATACAATTCAAATACACGAGAAAGCAACGCAAACCAGGCCAGTCAGGCTATTAAACTCACTCCTTCCACAGACTTTGAAAATCTACCCTATCATAGCCTCTACCCATCCCATTCAATCTGCTCCCAATAGCAATCCCCACAGCTTTATTGTAGAATATGGAACATTGCAGGCAGCTATTGTGCAAATACTAAATATTCTGAATGAGCAATCATTCCTTAAGCCCTAACATCCTTCTGTGACACAGCGTATAGAACATTTGCTCATTATTGTGGGGTTAAGCATTGTAGATGTTGCACCACGCAATGTACTGGGCCCGAGAGGGAGCGGAGACAACTTGGTCCCTGATCTTTTGCCAGTGGTGTTGTGTAACTGAGGAGATGCACACAACAGGAAGGAGTTCACTCATCCTCTGGTATTGTTTCCCACTCAGATCCCTGCCCTTTAGAAAGTTCCCAGCTTTCATTCAATTTGATAGCAAGGTGAAACTCCCCATCTGAAAGATCATGGACACAAACCTCCATGCCAATCAATTGACCTGACATAGAGCTCTGTATGGGAGCAGTTTACTGATTAATTTTTGTTCTCCGGCTTAGTTTGCTTTTCTCGAAATGCTGAAATTTCTGGCTGGACCCTGAATGTCTTGAAACTGCATTTCACAATATATCAGTTTGGCATTGCGGAGCACTCAGGCAGATTGCACAACTTAACAGAGGCATCCTGGCAGCCGAGTTGTACCACATCATGGTCTGACATTGGCTGCCTGGTGTGCTGACACATCTCACTGACTGTTGTTGACCTTGAGGATCAGTCCTAGGTTCGAATGATGTGGTGGCACTTTTTCCCCCTCCTTCAATTCTAAGGGCACTGACCCTTGCTGGTTCTCACCTGATGTCTACACACGCAGTTTCCAACAGGGACAAATGGATAATGATCAGGAGCAGCAGCTCCTGCTGTGCCTTTTTTCTAGAGATACTAAACTCCACTGTTGAGATTAATTAGCTCCGTACAGGCCAGGACTGGAACCCTGGGATCTTCGGATCTATTAGAGCTCGGTACCAGACTGGGCAGTGTATTTACTCCCCAATAAAGATCCAAAAAGAAAACCTCTCTCAAAGCGGCTCTGACCTACTTCCATATGGGATTGTCTTTGTAAATATTAAGGATTAAAAGGGGGCTGGATTTTCGGTTGACACCTCAGTTAGCGGCCAGAGGGGGCATTAATGGGAGCATAAAAGGTTACAGACCGGGCACACAGCTTTTAGCGCCCCGACTGAAAATTCATTCGAGGCTCAGCGAGGGCGCAAACCATTAGCGCCCGGCTGCTGACGATCAGTGCGATCCTGGAAAAACGTCTGGAAAAACAGTCGGTGCAGGCTTGCAGAGGCGTTAACTGGCAGCTACTTAAAGGGATGAGGAAACGCTTCCCTCGGAGGTCACAGTCAGTGCAACGTTTACGCACAGCATGGTGCGTGAGTCTCCCAGTTTGCAGCGGCAGACAGAAATAAGCTTGAGAAAAAGTGATTTTGAAAACTTTAATGGGTGTATTACTATTTCGCGCCTTTAAGACTCGGCTTTTCCCAGGATCTGAATCGGAGTTCAGCGTATGCGTAATGGGTCTGCCAAATTTACTGACCAAACTTTTGTTATGGTCAGTAAATTTCCGATTCATGTGTAACGGCTGATTTATCACCCCTGTCAGCTCTTCAATCGATTCTGACAAATTTCTGGACGGAGGGCACAGACTTTTTCAAGGTGCTAAAATTAGCACTCCACCTGGGTTACCGCCCCAACTGAGGCGTGACCAAATTTCTCCCCCCATGTCTTTCCTCAACCCAACTGAGAGAAGGTTTACAAGAAGGTATCCACAAGGTTCCAAACGTTGTATGGAAGCTTATTAGGAAGGACAGAAAGTTAAAAGAAGTTTTAAAGAACTTTTGAAGCAGTCCAGCAAAATGTAGAGATTGCTAAGAGTAAAATTGTGCACATTAAGAGATTTTAACTTTAATTGAGTAGAAGTATCATATAATCACAGAATGGTCACAGCACAGAAGGAGGCCATTCAGCCCATCGAGCCCATGCCGGCTCTCTGCAAGAGCACTTCAGCTAGTCCCACTCGCTCGCTCTTTCCCCATAACCCTGAAAATTTGTTTTCTTCAGGAACTTATCCAATTTCCTTCTGAAAGCCATGATTGAATCTGCCTCCACCATCCTCTCAGGCAGCGCATTCCAGATCCTAACCACTCGCTGCTTAAAAAAGTTTTCGCTCATGTCGCCTTTGGTTCTTCTGCCAATCTGTGTCCTCTGGTTCTCGACCCTTCCATCAATGGGAACAAGTTCTCCTCATCTCTGAATGTGGACAATAAACAGTAATAGTGCATGCAACAGTCAGCAAATTAGGATAAGACAGACAGCGACTTGCCAGAGACATCCCCAGAGGTGGGACTGGGCATCCCAGAAGAATCTAAAGCTGTAGCAGTTAGCCTATGAAAAGGATGAGTTAATATCCTTTGTGTTCATCTTTGAAAGAGGTAGCTTAAAAAGAAAGAACTTGCATTTATGTAGCACCTCAGGACATCCCAAGGCGCTTTACAGCCAATGAAGTACTTTTGGAGTGTAGTCACTGTTGTAATGTGGGAAACGCGGCAGCCAATTTGCGCACAGCAAGCTCCCACAAACAGCAATGTGATAATGACCAGATAATCTGTTTTAGTGATGTTAGTTGAGGGATAAATATTGGCCTAGGACACTGGGGATAACTCCCCTGCTCTTCAAAATAGTGTCATGGGATCTTTAGAGAATGCAGACGGGGCCTTGGTTTAATGTCTCATCCAAAAGCCGGCACTTCAGACAGTGCCAGCCTGGATCGTGTGCTCAAGTGCTGGAGTGGGGGCGAATGCTCAAGGGGTACTGCGATCGTGCACACGGAATATAGTTATATAATACTGTCATGAAGCAAAACCCAGCTAAGGCTGAGATATTGTGATACAATTAAGTTACAACTTGTGCCTGTGATAATCTAATCCATGTCAAGTATTTACTGTAGTTCTCAGTACTTAACCATGTGATGGTAATAGTTGAGTTATCATAGATGTTGGTGAATAAAGTAGTGTTAACTATTGAATCTTTGTATCCGACTTCATCTGTGATGACTGACAAGTCAGAGTAATGCACTTTACACAGTGATATACTGTTCTCTGGTTGTGATAGGGTTGGTTTTCGTAGAATTAATATAAATGTAACTGGATAGTGAACTGCTCCAAAGGCAAGTTAATTTCAACGTGAATAGAAGATTCCAATCAATGTCCATATTATCCTTTATCATAGTCCAAATATTGGAAATTCAATAGAATCTCTATATCTTCGACAGGAGTCATCATTCACCATTTTAAAACTCTCAGCCCATTGGACAGTCCCGCTCTGAGGCTTTTACCATTTTTTTCTGCATCAAGTTTCTCCCGACATGAGGAAAGGTCAGTGATCACAAACACAAAGACACAACTGTGCCGAGTGTTTCTGAATCTGCCTCACAGGGTTAGCGGGGTGAATTCAGGGCACCAACAGCCTTTTACACATCGTACAATCACTTTCTGGCAGCAGTGCCGGACTAGGTAATGTCATTGCAAAAGCAAAATACTGCGGATTCTGCAATAAAAACAGAAAATGCTGGAAATCTCAGCGGGTCAGGCAGCATCTGTGGAGAGGAAGCAGAGTTAACGTTTCGAGTCGATGACCCTTGGTCAGAACGTTCCCATCCAATTGTAAACTATTGCTGCAAAGTTCAATATGAGCACCATTCCCATACAGACTGCAGCAGTTCATGAAGAAGGCCCTACCACCACCTTGTCAGGTCAACTAGAGATGGGCCATTAATGTTACCTTGCCGAGATCCTCCCTATCTCTGTAACCTCCTCCAGCCCCACAACCCTCCGAGATCTCTGTGCTCCTCTAATTCTGGCCTCTTGAGCATTCCTGATTTCCATTGCTCCACCATTGGCGGCCGTGCCTTCAGCTGCCAAGGCCCTAAACTCTGGAATTCCCTCCCGAAACCTCTCTGGCTCTCCACTTCTCTTTCCTCCTTTAATATGCTCCTTAAGACCTACATTGTTGACCAAGCTATTGGTCATCTGCCCTCATTTCTGCTTATGTGGCTCAATTTTGTTTAATTATGCTCCTGTGACGCTCCATAGGATGTTTTACTACATTAAAGGCGCTATATAAATACAGGTTGCTGTTGTTAAAAAAACATTAAAACTGAAATTAGAATAAAATTCTTTCAAAGGGTGGGATGCAGTTGCAGGGAGAGTTATGGTACCAGAGGGACACTCTTCGATGGGCCGACTGGTCTCTCTTGTCCTTAACCCTTTCTATGTTCCACCAGTTATGTTATTTCATGACTGATCATTCCCAACATCCCCAGCATCGAAGCACTGACCACACTCGATCAGCTCCGCTGGGCAGGCCACACTGTCCACATGCCAGACACAAGACTCCCAAAGCAAGCACTCTACTCGGAACTCCTTCACGACAAACGAGCCAAAGATGGGCAGAGGAAACGTTACAAGGACACCCTCAAAGCCTCCCTGATAAAGTGCAATATCCCCACTGACACCTGGGAGTCCCTGGCCAAAGACCGCCCTAAAGTGGAGGAAGTGCATCCGGGAGGGCGCTGAGCACCCCGAGTCTCATTGCCAAGAGCATGCAGAAATCAAGTGCAGGCAGCGGAAAGAGCGTGCGGCAAACCAGTCCCACCTATCCTTTCCCTCAGCGACTATCTGCCCACCTGTGACAGGGACTGTGGGTCTCGTATTGGACTGTTCAGCCACCTAAGGACTCATTTTTAGAGTGGAAGCAAGTCTTCCTCGATTCTGAGGGACTGATGATCATGGTGATGATTCCTCCAGAATGCAATCCAGGGATGAAAAGGTGGCCCATGGGTTAATTTCCATCCACTGACACCCTTTCAACTCAGATGTTTGATTTTTCTATTCGATCCTCGATCTACTGCGTCAGTTAAACCTCGTATCACAGACGACACACAAACAGTGAGGAGGATAGCAAAAGACTTCAGGAGGACGTAGACAGACTGGTGAAAGGATGTGATTGCACTGGAAAGGGTGCAGAGGAGATTTACAAGGCCTGGACTGGAGAATTTTGGTTATGAGAACAGATTGGAGATGCTGAGGTTGTTTTCTTTGGAACAGAAGACGCTAAGGGGAGACCGGATTGAGGTGTATAAAATTATGAGGGGCCTAGATAGTGGATAGGAAGGACCTGTTTCCCTTAGCAGAGTGGTCAACAATCAGGGGGCATAGATTTAAAGTAATTGAGGGAAGGTTTAGAGGGGATTTGAGGGGAAATGTCTTTGATGGGGGTCTGGAACTCACTGCCTGAAAGGGTGGTAGAGGCAGGAACCCTCACCACATTTAAAAGTACTTGGATGTGCACTTGAAGTGCTGTAACCTGCAGGGCTGCGGACCGAGAGCTGGAAAGTGGGATTAGGCTGGGTAGCTCTTGGTCGACTGCCGCGGACACGATGAGCCGAAATGGCCTCCTTCCATGCTGTAAATTTCTATGATTCTATAATTCTATTTCCTCAGTACTGCACCTCCAACATTGCAGCACTCCCTCAGTACTGCCCCTCTGACAGTGCAGCGCCCCCTCAGTACTGCCCCTCCGACAGTGCGGCACTCCCTCAGTACAGCCGCTGTGATACTGCAGCACTCCCTCAAAACTGCTGCTCTGACACTGCAGCACTCCCTCAGTACTGCCACTCTGACACTGCAGCACTCCCTCAGTACTGCCCCTCTGACAGCGCAGGGCTCCCTCAGTACTGCCCCTCCGACAGTGCAGCACACCCTCAGTACTGCCCCTCCGACAGTGCGGCGCTCCCTCAGCACTACCCCTCCGACAGTGCTGCGCTTCCTCAGCACTGCCCCGCCGGTGGTGCGGCGCTCCCTCAGTACTGCCCCTCTGACAGTGCAGCGCTCCCTCAGTACTGGGGAATGCAATTCTTTTTCTTTCAAAAGGGGAATTGGATAAATACTTTAAGGGGCAAATGTTGCAGGGTTGTGGGGAAAGTGCAGGGGAGTGGGACTAATTGGATAGCTCTTTCACAGAGCCACCAGGGCCATGCTGGGCTGAATGGCCTCTCTCAGCATTCCAGGATTATCATTGTGCTCAGTCCTTTTTCCAGTCACCTGGAGGGGCGCGCTGTCCGCGGTGGGAGCTGTAGTTCAGGGAGAGAAAGACTACGAACCGCGAGCATGCGCAGAGGGAGCGGGGGGGGGGCGGGGGGCGGGAACGGGGAGGTGTTGACGTGATGGTGGTGCCAGCGAATGGCAGGGCCGCACGACCGGTGGGCGTTCACGTGATGATGCGACAGCCAATGGGCGCGTAGGGCGGGTGAGAACGGCCGATCGGCAGAGGTGGAGGCGGAGGCGACAGGCGTGGTCTGGATCGGAGCATCGGGAGTCCGGGAGAGCAGCGGCTGCGGGAGGTGAGGTGGCAGGGCGAGGAGGGATGGGAAGGGAAGGCCGGCCGGTGCCTGAGGTGAGGCAAGGTTTCGGGCGGTCCGTGGCCTAGCGTGAGGCGGATGCCTGGGACTGGCGTGGCTGCAGCCCCCGGGGAGCCTCACTGGGTGTCCGTAGCTGGCGGGGAAAGCAGCCTGAGTGCAGCCGGGCAATGAAATCCTTCAGTGTCTCTCAGCCCAGCCGCTCCTGTCGGTTTGCTGGGGAAATCCACTCGTACCTTCTATTGGGCGATGCTGAGGTGGCCGGGCGGGTTGAGCAAGGCACAGCGGACCCTGGGCTTCATAAATAGAGGCGCAGAGTACAGCAGCAAGGAAGTTATGATGCCCTGTATAAACCACTGGTGTGGCCTCAACTGTAGTATTGTGCGCTGTGCAGGCCTTGGAGAGGATGGATGTAGAAAAGATTTACCAGTGGTTCCAGAGATGGGGGATTTCAGTTATGTGGATAGACTGGAGACGCTGGGGTTGTTCTCCTTGGAGCAGAGAAGGCTGAGAGGAGATTTGACCGAGGTGTTCAAAATCATGAGTGGTCTGGACAGAGTAGATAGAGGAAAAACTGTTCCCATTGGTGGAAGGATCAAGAACCAGATAATACAGATTTAAGGCGATGGGCAGAAGAACCAAAGGCGACATGAGGGAAAACTTTTTTATGCAGCGAGTGGTTAGGATCTGGAATGCGCTGCTTGAGAGGGTGGTGGAGGCAGACTTAATTATGGCTTTTGGAAGGGAATTGGATAAGTACCTGAAGGAAGGGTGGTGAAGTGGGACTAGCTGAAGTGCGCCTGCAGAGAGCCGGCATGGGCTCGAGGGGCTGAATGGTCTCTTTCTGTGCTGTAAACATTGTATTTGAGGGGAATTGGATGTATTCTTGAAAATTTGCAGGACTATGGGGAAAGAGCATGGGAGTGGGACTAATGGGATAGCTCTTTCAAAGAGCTGGCACAGGCACGATGGGTCGAATGGTCACCTGTGCCATTTGAGTCTAAAAGTACTTCATTGGCTGTAAAGCAATTTGAGATGTCTGGTGGTCGTGAAAGGCACTATATAAATCCAAGGCTTTCTTTTTCTTTAACTGCCTTGACTGCCTCCTTTGTTGTCATTTCTGTTCTTTCTCACTTAATATCTGCAGCTGGTTGAATTAGAATCCATTAACATTGGAAGAAATATGCTAATTATGGGTTTAAAATTTGTGTTTTTCTTTAGGAGGATTTCATTTTTATTTACATAATTTATAAATGGGCTTCGAGTGAATTGAATCCAATTGAATCCAGTATTCCGTTTGATGTGAATTTTTCAAAGTTACTTTGTTTAACTTACCTTCTGGTAAGAAATAATGTCTAACCTTGTATGTGAGTGCTGCATATTGTTCGCTGTGGCAAAGGTTGTGGCTAAAAGCCCCACTCCAGAGCCCATAATCCAGGCTGATGCTCCCAGTAAAGTACTGAGGGAATGCTACACTGTCTTTTGGATGAAGCGTTAAAACCGAGGCTCTGTCTGCCCTTTCAGGTGAATTTGAAAGATCGCACGGTACTATTTCAAAGAACAACAGGGAGGATTAGAGGGGAGTTAAGAACCACCATTTTTCACCCAGAGGGTGGTGGGGGTCTGGAACTCACTGCCTGAAAATATGGTAGAGGCTGAAACCATCATTGCATTTAAAAAGTACTTGGATAGGCACTTGAAGTGCTGTAACATACAGGGCTACAGACCGAGAGCTGGAAAATGGGATTAGGCTGGATAGCTCTTTTTCGGCCGGCACAGACACGATGCGCCGAATGACTACCTTCTGTGCTGTAAATTTTTATGATTCTATCGTGTCCTGGCTAAACCAAACCACAAACCGATTATCTGGTCATTATCTCATTGTTGTTTCAAGCAACTGGCTGTGTGCAGATTTTCTGCTGCATTGCCTAAATTACAGCAGTGAACACACTTCAAAAGTAAGGGTGCTTTGGGATGCCCAGGGGTTGTGAAAGATGTGATATAAATGCCAAGTCTGTCTGTCTTGGTTAGTGGAAGGGTTAAAATGACAGTCAAGTGAAGCTTTGTAATCTGGGTTCTTTGTGTCATTACCAAACAACTGTCTGTGGAAAGAGACTGGATCAATATTTTCAGATGCTAGTTCATCCTGTTTATAAAAGGTGTGTATGTATGGTGAAATATCTGATCAGTGATGGGTCTGCAGTACCAGAAACTGAACAAAAGGGTGGCTGGCTCGTGTATGTCTTTGGCCCAGGATCTTGAGTAAGTAAACGTGTATTGCATGGGTATATCTTGGCAGGAGAGTATTTTTGTTTGGAATCTCGAACATGTTTTATGTTATACAGAATGCACTTAAATACACATTTTCCCCATTAGTTTATTGTGGGCTTTGTTTGAGTCTTATTAGCTGCTTAGCAGCAAGATTGATCTCAAATATCAAATATCAAAGTATGACAGTTTTGTTTCCTTCCTGGGATGTGGGTGTTGCTGGCAAGGCTGGCATTTATTGCCCATCTCTAATTGTTCTTGAGAAGGTGGTGGTGAGCTGCCTTTTTGAACTGCTGCAGACCAGCAGTTTGATACAACTGAGCCATTACAGAGGGCAGTTAAGAGTCAACCACATTGCTGAGAGTCTGGAGTCACATAGAGGCACAGACCAAGTAAGGATGGCAGATTTCCTTCCCTAAAGGCCATCAGTTGGGTTTATACAAGAATCTGGTAGTTTCATGCTCGCCATTACTGACACTAGCTTTTTATTCCAGATTTATTTAATTAACTGAATTTAAATTCCCCAGCTGCCGTGGTGGGATTTGAACTGGTGTCTCCAGATCATTAGTGCAGGCCTCTGGATTACTGGTCCAGTAACACAACTACTATGCTACTGTACCGTGCAGTGGGTATTCATCACCCTGTACTAATTGTAAATGATGCAATGTGTGTTTTATTTGAGAAATGCATTCGTTAAAATAACAATTACTTGTTATGAAACATTTTTTCATTGCCTGTGTACATTGTCTGTCACTGCTATTCCATCGCACAACTGATCAGATTGCAGCCAAGTGAAGTATGATCAACTTAGTGAGAAAATAAATCTTGCATCGAGGCAGGC
Source organism: Pristiophorus japonicus (assembly GCF_044704955.1). Classification (NCBI taxonomy): domain Eukaryota; kingdom Metazoa; phylum Chordata; class Chondrichthyes; family Pristiophoridae; genus Pristiophorus; species Pristiophorus japonicus. The sequence continues at coordinate 34,794,482 of NC_091997.1, forward strand.
TGTGACCTTTTGTTCTTTATATTGTATGCACAGCACACAGCCAGTGCTGTGCACCCAGTAAACTGTGGATTCAATGACCGAGCACTGTATGGAACTGTTACAAGTGGCTGTGCAATATAAAAGTGAACAGATATCCACAAAGAAATTTATAAAGCGTTTTTCACGAATATCGGACGTCCCAACACATTTTACAGCCAATGAAGTACTTTTTGAAGTGTAGTCACTGTTGTAATGTTGGAAACGTTATGGGGTCCTCTTGGTAGTGCCCCTCTGACAGCGCGGGGCCCCCTCGCTTCTGCCCCTCTGACAGCGCGGGGCCCCCTCGCTTCTGCCCCTCTGACAGCGCGGGGCCCCCTCGCTTCTGCCCCTCTGACAGCGCGGGGCCCCCTCGCTTCTGCCCCTCTGACAGCGCGGGGCCCCATCGCTTCTGCCCCTCTGACAGCGCGGGGCCCCCTCGCTTCTGCCCCTCTGACAGCGCGGGGCCCCCTCGCTTCTGCCCCTCTGACAGCGCGGGGCCCCCTCGCTTCTGCCCCTCTGACAGCGCGGGGCCCCCTCGCTTCTGCCCCTCTGACAGCGCGGGGCCCCCTCGCTTCTGCCCCTCTGACAGCGCGGGGCCCCCTCGCTTCTGCCCCTCTGACAGCGCGGGGCCCCCTCGCTTCTGCCCCTCTGACAGCGCGGGGCCCCCTCGCTTCTGCCCCTCTGACAGCGCGGGGCCCCCTCGCTTCTGCCCCTCTGACAGCGCGGGGCCCCCTCGCTTCTGCCCCTCTGACAGCGCGGGGCCCCCTCGCTTCTGCCCCTCTGACAGCGCGGGGCCCCCTCGCTTCTGCCCCTCTGACAGCGCGGGGCCCCCTCGCTTCTGCCCCTCTGACAGCGCGGGGCCCCCTCGCTTCTGCCCCTCTGACAGCGCGGGGCCCCCTCGCTTCTGCCCCTCTGACAGCGCGGGGCCCCCTCGCTTCTGCCCCTCTGACAGCGCGGGGCCCCCTCGCTTCTGCCCCTCTGACAGCGCGGGGCCCCCTCGCTTCTGCCCCTCTGACAGCGCGGGGCCCCCTCGGTACTGCACTGGGAGTGTCAGCCTAGATTTCTGTGTTCCCGATTGGGATTCGAACCCAGAACCTTGTAGCTCCGAGGCGAGAGAGCTACGGCTGACAGTGTCAGGTTGTATCCTTGTTGATCCAGGATCAGATCGTACCTGAAATGAGGTGCTGGCACGCCCTTAATAAAATATGCAGCTGTTGGGCTGAGAGGGTTGGCGGAGCCAGTACTCTGCTTATTTCAAACTGTTTGCTGCCCGAAGGCGGCTACTTTGCTTTCTTTGTTGCTTCTGCGAGTGTTCAGTATTTCTTATTCCTATGGTTGAAAGCTATGTGCAGTTGCTCGCTGCTCCCCAATTCTGTTTGAATGAAATGTGCCTTAGTCTGTTTCTATTTATAGATATTTGTAAGTCACCAAACCAATGTCACTTTATTCAATATGGGAGCTGGACATGAGCCAGAAGATATTGTTGACGTGGCTTTCTAAAAGTTTCCTTTTTTTTTTATTGTCACGGGTTGATTCATGTGTATGTTGTTATATAAAGGGGCTAGAAATAATGACGTGGCTGTGAATATCCTGCTAGTACACTACAATAGAACTGTCGGCTCTTTCTTCTCATTGACGTTTATCCCTCTGAGCAATATCGACAGCAAGAAGCACTTGTTCCAAATGGTTCGGATGATTTAATGAAATCACAACTTGTTGTCTTATCTCACAATCCCTTCCCTCGCATGTAACCTGGAAAGGCTGCATAAATGTTGTGGCTACAAGAGCAGGTCAGGGGCTGGGTATTCTTCCATCCTCAGATGTACTGTAACCCTTCACTTCTGCGCTGTGTGACAGCAGATCCAAGAACTCTCCAAGGAGGTAGAATTCTCAGTATTCAGGAGCCCTGGGACTCTGCCTTGATGCCCGAGTCCTTGGGTGCCTGGTCTGCAGCTGTCTGTTTTTCCCCGGTGGGTGATACTGGGAAGCCCGACCAATCCCTTTCTGTACAAGGTGATTCTGTCCAAGGATCGGTCAGCCACTCATTGCACTAAACATAGGATCACTCTGTTCCACAGCCTGGTGCCAGCAGTTTTATATTTACGGTTGTCCCACCATCGTCATCGGCAGTCCCTCAAAACAAAGATGACTCTTGAATCGTCAGAATTTGAAACCATTACAATTTGATTTACCTAGAGAATTTAAAGCACAGAAACAGGACATTCGGACTTGAAACTCTAAGCTTGGCAAGTGGTAACCATGTGTGTATTCCTGCTACGTTTTGTTTTAAATTCCCTTGCTGATCACTTAAAGTATTTTCCTCCGAGCTCTTGTGTTACTGCTGTATCACTGGGATTTCACTGAAATGCAGCAGCGGGTGTTTAATATGTTTACCATATGTCAATCTGAACTGAGAAATGGTACAATTATATAGATCCTAAATTAAACCTGAAACTGCTGTGAACACTCAGCAAGTCAGGCAGCATCTGTGGACTGAGGAAGGTAGGGTTAATCTTTCTGCTCGTTGACTTGTCATCAGACGAGCTATAGAAAATAGGAGCAGTAGTAGGCCATTCGGCCCTTCGAGTCTGCACTGCCATTCAATATGATCATGGCTGATCCTCTATCTCAACACCATATTCCCGCTTTTTCCCCATACCCCTTGATGCCTTTTGTTTCTGGAAATCTATCTAGCTCCCTCTTAAATATATTCAGTGACTTGACCTCCACAGTCTTCTGTGATAGAGAATTCCACAGGTTCACCACCCTCTGAGTGAAAACATTTCTCCTCATCTCGGTCCTAAATTTCCTACCCCGTATCCTGAGACTGTGACCTTGTTCTAGACTTCCCAGCCAGGGGAAACATCCTCCTCGCATCCAGTCTATCCAACCCAGTCAGAATTTTATACGTTTCAATGAGATCCCCTCTCATTCTTCTAAACTCTAGTGAATACAGGCCTAGTCGACCCAATCTTTCCTCATACGACAGTCTTGCTATCCCAGGAATCAGTCTGGTGAACCTTCGCTGCACTCCCTCTATGGCAAGTATATCCTTTCTTAGGTAAGGAGACCAAAACTGCAGACAATACTCCAGGTGCGGTCTTACCAAGGCCCTGTATAACTGTAGTAAGACATCCTTGCTCCTGTACTCCAATCCTCTTGCAATGAAGGCCAACATATCATTTGCCTTCCGAACTGCTTGCTGCACCTGCATGTTTACTTTCAATGACTGGTGTACAAGCCATCACCATTTAAATAATACTTTGTCCTTCTGTTTTTCCTACCAAAGTGGATACCTTCACATTTATCCACGTTATACTGCATCTGCCATGTGTTTGCCCGCTCACTCAACCTATCTAAATCACCTTGCAGCGTCTTTGCATCTTCCTCACAACTCTCAGTCCCACCTAGTTTTGTATTGTCAGCAAACTTGGAAATATTACATTTGGTTCCCTCATCCAAATCATATATAGTAAATAGCTGGGGCCCAAGCACTGATCCCTGTGGTACCCCACTCGTCACTGCCCGCCATCCTGAAAAAGACCCGTTTATTTCTACTCTCTGTTTCCTGTCAGTTAACCAATTTTCAATCCATGCCAATACATTAACCCCAATCCCATGTGCTTTAATTTTGCACATTAACCTCTTATGTGGGACTTTATCAAAGACCTGAAAATCCAAATACACTACATCCACTGGTTCTCCCTTCGCTTCTGAATGTGGGTTGTGTCTGGTGAGAGCATTTTGAGCTATGTAACGTTAGGCTTGAGGTGCTGCTCTGTCTCGGGGATGGGAGTAATTTAATGGGATGGATTAAAGCATGCCAACTGCAGCCTGTATTGTCTTCCCCCTCGGCCCCCCCTCCCCCCAGTTTAATTGGTCTAGGGATAGAGTTTGGGAGTCTAGTTAGTTTGGTGTCTCAGCATGCACTAAAGCTAATTTGTACTTGCACTAACAGAATCGTTGGAACTGGAGAGCATCAATTAAGCTGTTCTGATCAACTTGGAAGTGGAAATTGTATGAACAATTGGTGAAATGTTCAAGGAAATGAGAGAATGGATTTCTCCTTGGCTTTGGTCTGTGTCACTGCTGCTCGGATTCTGCAAAGGCAGATGTATAGAGTGTGACCACCTGGCTATGGCTGTCCATCTAGTTTAAAACGTTTGAGGTCTTCTGTCCTCCTAATAATTTCTTGCTTGAAAACAATAAATTGTCATTTAAAAAAAACCCCCAGCTGATTTGTTAAAGTTGAATTCTGCGTTTTAATATAATTTGCGGCCTGGATTTTGAAAGCCTTATTTCTCGTCTCTTGCACCCTCTCCATTGACTGTGATTGAGGGTCTGGTCTGTGAGGTTTCCCCACAGAAGAGACTGATTAATTTCTGTCGTCTTCTGTATTCTTCAGAACAAGCGTTTTTCACAGTTCATTAAAACCGTGAACTTAAAAGGAAACAAAATGACCATGTTTCCTGCATAAACGTCAATTTGTTTTGGCGCCTTTTACATCGAAAATTTGCCTGTTTTTTAAAAAAAAATAATTTTTCGGAGAAACTTTCTGGATGCTACCATTAATTTGCTGTCACGGTTATGTTGATTGGTGAAGTTAGTCAGCCTATTCTGCAGAAAATCAACTGCTAATTCCTGGATCTCCTTTACCTTTGTCTGTCTGACTTCAATGCATTACTAACGAAAACCTCACCATAGCTTTCCTTGAAATTAACATTCCCAGCGGCTTCCTAGGATCTACTCCTGACCGAGAGTTAGCTTTATAAAGGTCCATATCTCAATGTTTTTGTTGAAGGAATGAACTGGTCCTGATCTGGGGAAAGAAGCTTCATGGGCTGCGTGCGTATAAAGTTCATATTGTAATTTTGGGAGTGTTAGTACCTGGAAGACAACAGCTGGATTCATCTTTCAGATGAAATAATGAATAGCTCTTCACCTGAGGTATTAATCTGTCTTCTGTTTCGGGTATTGGCTGATCTGCTCTGCCGATTCAGCATCTGCAGGTTTGCAGCCTTTACCTGTTTTGCTTCCACCTTGCTGTGCAACAGCATGCCTGCTTCATTGGCCTGACCTGACCAGCATTGTTAGTATCTGTAGCTCTAGCTGTGATGGGCAACAGGGCAGCAGAGACCGCCTAGGTCCGGACTTGACACAGCACAACAGACCTCTCTCTGCGTTGGTTAAACACTCGTGTTCTCTGCTTTATCTATTGACAAATCTCCAAAGTGTGGCATTGCTTAACTATACAGTATGTTGTTCCCCTTTCCAAAGGCAGTAAATGGCTCATTTTGAAAATAAATGATCTAATTGCATTATTATCTAACTGCAGTTTGTAGTGTCTAGGTTACACTGCTGAGAATTGGGAGGCGCTCCCTCTCCCTCTAATGAAGACACTGCTTCGTGTAACGCTGAGCCATTTGGACCAGGAGGTCTCGGGTTTAATTCCAGGGCAGTGCGGAACTCACTTGGGGTAGCGTGGGGGCAAGGGAATCATTGGCCAGGGTTCTCGCTCCAGATTTTTATTACCAGCTGTTTAACACACAGGGTTTGTTTCCAGTCCAACATGTTTTTAGCTGCCAGTAATTATTTTCAAAATGTAATACAGGTACACAAATGTTCAATCTTGTGTTGAATTTCTGGGATTGTGCTGCTAATTCCCTCTCTTGGATCTGGGACTGGTACCATTTTTCCTTTGGTCCAGAAAAGCGCTAATTCTGTGTTTGCGAGGCTTGGTTTCAGAGGATAGTCTGGGGAAGGGTTTGCTACGTCTACTACATATGTTTTGAGCTGTCACAATGTGGAAGGGCACCAAAACTTGGGTTCTGGTCAAGGCCCATTTGCACTGACCATTAGCTTTCAACGCGCCATGTTAATGCCACCTCCTCCGCATCAAGTGGCAACAACACATTACAGTGTCATTCTCCGTTAATGACTAATACAGCTACTCCATTATTTGCACTGCTGGCCAACCAGCATTTGACACGCCACTCAGCACTGCGGGGCATGAGTTAACTGCAACCCACAACCACCAGAGTGGAATTATCTTGCAAAGTGACCACATGCAGCTCGAGATCCTGATGATATGAACAGAACTTATTTTGCAAGCTTCCTGATCAATATCGCACAGAACAGAACTGCTTGGTGTGTACTTTGTGACTTCGTTATTATAGTTGTCGTCATCATCATCATCGGCAGACCCTTGAAATGAGGATGTCTTGCTTCCACGCCAAAAAGGAATGAGTTGACAGCTGTTTCAGTGAAGGACCTAATATTCCCGATCCCGAACTACATCTTGGAGGGTGGAAGATGCCTGTGCGTGGATTTTTTTAACGTGTGGTGGCCGTTGCACACCAGCCATCACACGGGCTTGACAGAGCTAGGTCTTGGTCCAGTGGCAAGGATAACCCAAGATGAACTGGAGACCAGCTCTGCTGCACGGACCGAGTGCACACACATATAGCAGTGTGGGCTGGCTCGTGCTGCCCCTGGGCCTTTGCCCCTTCTGGGCCCCAGACTCATGCCTTTCCTGGGCCCCGGTCACTTCCTTCTATAATCTCGCTGCTCCTTTGACCCTCCTACTGTGCCTGCCCGCACGGCAATCAGCGATCTGACTTGGCAGCCGTCTCCCTCCTGCAGTGGTCCGCCGCTGCCGCACGCTGCTCCCTCTGATGGCCTTGCAGGCTGGGACCATGCCGATTTCCAGGCCCGGCCGATGCACGCTGCCCCCACTGGTGGCCCCGGCCTGCTATACGGCAGCACCAATATGGCAGCACTTGCGGCTGAGAGATTGGTAGGACCTAGTGACAAGCCCTAAATCAGTTTGTACCCTTGAACGTCTGACTTCAAAGCACGATTGCTTCTGTTGAGCCAATGTTGATGGGCTGTTATCAAAACCAAGTCCGTATAGAAGCTGAAGAGAGAGAACTGCTGTCCTGGGCAGTGGGACATGATATACAGAAATTGTGCTTTTAAGGTTGAGTTAGCCAACCCCTAGAGTGGCCGAACGCTTGTGTCCTTTATTCTTCTAGTACACCTACCAGCCTTGGTTCAGCGGTGGCATTTGTGCCTCTGAGTCAGGTGTTCACTGGTTCAAGTTCTACTCTAGTGACAAGCACATAATATAGGCCGACACTTCAGTGCTGCATTTTTCAGATGAGATGCTAAACCGAGGCTCCGTCTGCCTTCTGGGGTGTACTTTAAAGATCCCATAGCATTATTTCAAAGAAGAGCAGGGGAATTCTCCCGATGTCCTGGCCAATATTTATCCTTCAACCAAAACTGCTAAAAGAATTGTTGTTTGTGGGACCTTGCTGTGCAGATTGCTTGCCATATTTCTCTATGACGGGGACTACACTTAATTGTGTGTGAAGTGCTTTGGGATGTTCTGAGGTCTTGAAAGATGCTATAGAAATGTTCTGTTTTGATTTGTATCAAGCGATTCTCTTCAATCTTGGTGTTTTACCTAATGTGGAGTAAAGCAGCTTACAATTTGAACTGAACTTTGCTTCACCCTGTGTTAACTCGCAAGCCTTTGGAAAGGTTAAAGAAGTACCTCTGCATAGAACACGGAGATCGGTTCAGAATACGAGGGTGTTTCACTCCGGGGTCTTGCTACCCCACAAGTGGATATTGGGAACTGGGGGACAATTTCTATCAAAAGTCGGTGCTCCGACTGCTGAAGGGAGCAACTGTCTCACTGTACCCACAGTTATTGCTGGTAGTGCCAAATCTCCAACCGGCAGTAGGGCATGATGACATCGCAGTCTTTTGAAGCTCACTCGTGCAATTGCTTGAACATCAGCAATTGATGTCCTGTTTGTGTGTTTTCAGATGTGGGAAAAAGCGTGTATTAAAATGGTCTATTTGCCCTGTAACATGCTGTGACCTAAAACACAATTGTACTGTGTTGCGAAGTGTGGTAATTAATTCTCAAACCTTTTGTTGGTCGGCTTTTGTAAGCTTATTACTGCTGTAAATCAGTAGAATCATCAAATGAAACTGGGATCCAATGGGAAAACACCAGGCCATGGGAAAGGAGAGATTGTGTAACTAGGTGCAGAGTAAATACACAACATTATCACAGGGCAGTCAATGAGATTCTGGTTGTTTTATTTTCTGAATGTCTGCATTCAGTACAAGTTGATCATCACTGCAGTGTGTACAGATATCTGCTTTTACAGAACGTAACTTAATTTGCATTTGAATCTAGGTGAAATATTTAGTTTGATCTTGAATTGTGCCATGTATGTTCTGTTTTATTTGGGATGATATTGCCTCCATTTTGCCCTCTCCGCAAGCCATGTGTCATCTGCAGCTGAAGGGCTATGCCACCTTCTCTCGGTCTGCTCTTGACTCCACATCTTACCATTCAATGATATGAACTCAATTTGATTTCTGCGAGTCTTCACCCACCCTACGTGTTAAATTCATCTGAGCTTCCTGGTTTTGACCATGGACTTGCACAATGCACTTGGCAGAATGAGGATGAACTGGTTTTCGAAACACCTTTCTTTGCTCCACCTTCAGCCCAGTTGAATGCCATCTTGTGTAACGATGAATCCAGATCATCCTCACTGAGGTGTAGAAATTCTGCTAACGGGCATGATGGTGAGATAGAGATAACCCAAATCTAATGGAATTCCACATCTAAGTCGGCCCCCATTGTGGTTAAGAGCAGTTGCCTTCTATGGACTCCACTTCGAGGGGTCTTCAGTCCAACTTTGTTCCCGCATAATTAAAGGACCGATATGAGACTTGTGTTACTTATACTTGCTTCGCCAATGCAGAAACTGCGAGACTAACCTTGCTTTTTACTTTAATTTAGAAATTCAGTTCTTACTTGGACTCTCTATCAGCAAGTTGTACAGTGGTGTTGGGTGACTACCACCCGAGGTAGGGCATTGCAATGGTAAACCACTGCGGCAGCATTTGGGAGAGGTTGTTTAGTCTTGCTGATAAATGGAACCATTAATTCAATAATATATGGACTCCAGCAAAAACTGGAGAGGAAGCCAATGCAAATGATGTGTCGATCAAGTCAAAGATAAACCAGATATCTGATTTGTGTAACACTGAAAAATGTGGGTTTTTTTATAAATGGGGATGGATCAGAAACTAGTGATGTGGCTCCAGGTTCCACTCCACATTTGGCATTCTGTTTTGTTCTACAGGTACAATCAAAGATTTGTCTGTTTGATCATCCGCAAGAGGAGGCCTGTTGGAAGTTGTGGCTCTTGCTCGATGTTCTTTTTATGTGAATTTTGGGTCTTAAGGTTGAGGGATATCTGTACCAAGGAAGGAAGCCACACTGCTGAATTCCCATCAAACATTCTCCTTTTGTTCTCTTTCTCCCCCCTCGCCAACCCAGCAATTAGTATGACATTTCCATTTCACAGACTTTGTGCTATTTCATTTGAATTATGACTAGTTTGTGTCCACTTCCTGAGTATTCCAAAGTAATTTCACACGAGCAGCCAAATGGGAGAAGTGTGAAGTTATCCACTTTGGGAGGAAAACCAACAACAAAAAAAGCGCAATATTTTTTGAATGGTGAGATTGGGAACAGTCAGAGGGACCTGTATGTCCTTGTACATGAATCACAGAAAGTTAACATGCAGGCACTTACGAATGCAAATGGTATGCTAGCTTTTGTTACAAAGGGATTGGAGTACATAGAAACGTAGAAAATAGGTGCAGGAATAGGCCATTCGGCCCTTTGAGCCTGCACCACCATTCAATATGATCATGGCTGATCATTTTTGCAACTTCAGTACCCCGTTCCTGATTTCTCTCCATACCCTTTGATCCCTTTAGCTGTAAGGGCCACATCTAACGCCCTTTTGAATATATCTAACGAACTGGCCTCAACAACTTTCTGTGGTAGAGAATTCCACAGGTGACCCCTGGTTCTGGACTTCCCCAACATCGGGGACATTCTTGCATCTAACCTGTCAGAATTTTGTGTTTCTATGAGATCCCCTCTCATTCTTCTAAATTCCAGTGAATATAAGCCTAGTCGATCCAGTCTGTCTTCTTTGTCAGCCCTGCCATCCCAGGAATCAGTCTGGTGAACCTTCGCTGCACTCCCTCAATAGCAAGAATGTCCTTCCTCAGATTAGGAGACCAAAACTGTACACAATATTCAAGGTGTGACCTCACCAAGGCCCTGTACAACTGCAGTAAGACCTCCCTGCTCCCATACTCAATTCCTCTCTCTATGAAGGCCAACATGTAATTTTCCGCCTTCACCGCCTGCTGTATCTACATGCCAACTTTCAATGACTGATGTACCATGACACCCAGGTCTCGTTGCACCTCCCCTTTTCCTAATCTGTCACCATTCAATAATCTGCCTTCCTGTTTTTGCCACCAAAATAGATAACCTCACATTTATCTACATTGTACTACATCTGCCATGCATTTGCGCACTTACCCAACCTGTCCAAGTCACTCTGCAGCCTCTTAGCATCCTCCTCATAGCTCACACTGCCACCCAGCTTAGTGTCATCTGCAAACTTGGAGATATTACATTCAATTCCTTCGTCTAAATCATTAATGTATATTGTTAATAGCTGGAATCCCAGCACTGAACCTTGCGGTACCCCACTAGTCACTGCCTGCCATTCTGAAAAGGACCCGTTTATTCCTACTCTTGGCTTCCTGTCTGCCAACCAGTTTTCTATCCACGTCAATATATTACCCCCAATACCATGTGCTTTAATTTTGCACACTAATCTCTTGTGTGGGACCTTGTCAAAAGCCTTTTGATAGTCCAAATACACACATCCATTGGTTCTCCCTTGTCCACTCTACTAGTTACATCCTCAAAAATTTCTAGGAGATTTATCAAGCATGATTTCACTTTCATAAATCCATGCTGATTTGGACCGATCCTGTTACTGCTTTCCAAATGTGCTGTTATTACATCTTTAATAATTGATTCCAGCATTTTCCCCACTACCGATGTCAGGCTAACCAGTCTATAATTCCCAGTTTTTTCTCTCCTTTTTTAAAAAAAAAAGTGGTGTTACATTAGCTACCCTCCAATCCATAGGAACTGATCCAGAGTCTATAGAATGTTGGAAAATGACCACCAATGCATCCACTATTTCTAGGGCCACTTCCTTAAGTACTCTGGGATACAGACTATCAGGCCTTCAATTCCATCATTTTCCCTAACACAATTTCCTGACTAATGAGGATTTCCTTCAATTCCTCCTTCTCGCTAGACCCTCGGTCCCCTAGTATTTCCGGAAGGTTATTTGTGTCTTCCTTAGTGAAGACAGAACCAAAACATTTGTTCAATTGGTCTGCCATTTCTTTATTCCCCATTATAAATTCACTTGACTCTGACTGCAAGGGACCTTCACTAATCTTTTTCTCTTCACATATCTATAGAAGCTTTTGCAGTTAGTTCTTAATGTTCTCTGCAAGCTTCCTCTCACACTCTATTTTTCCCCTCCTAATTAAACCCCTTGTCCTCCTCTGCTGAATTCTAAATTTCTCCAAGTCCTCAGGTTTGCTGCTTTTTCTGGCCAATTTATATGCCTCTTCCTTAGATTTAACACTCCCTAATTTCCCTTGTTAGCTACGGTTGAGCCACCTTCCCCGTTTTATTTTTATGCTAGACAGGGATGTATATTTGTTGAAGTTCATCCATGTGATCTTTAAATGTCTGCGAATACCTATTCATCGTCCACCCTTTAAGTATCATTTACCAGTCTATCCCAGCCAATTCACATCTCATACCATCGAAGTTACCTGTCTTTAAGTTCAGGACTCTAGTCTCTGAATTAACTGTGTCACTCTCCAACTTAATGAAGAATTCTACCATATTATGGTCACTTTTTCCCAAGGGGCCTCGCACAACAAGATTGCTAATTAATTCTCTCTCGTTACACAACACCCAGTCTAGGATGGCCAGCTCTCTAGTTGGTTCCTCGACATATTGGTCTAGAAAACCATCCCTTATACACTCCAGGAAATCCTCCTCCACTGTATTGCTACCAGTTTGATTAAAGTCACCCATGATAATTTCCTGTTTGATGCCATCCCCAACCTCACTACTACTGTTTGGTGGTCTGTACACAACTCCCACTAGCGTTTTCTGCCCTTTGGTTTTCCGCAGCTCTACCCATACAGATTCCACATCATCCATACTAAACGTCCTTCCTTACTATTGTGCTAATCTCCCCTTTAACCAGCAACGCTACCCCATCTCCTTTTCCTTTCTGTCTATCCTTCCTGAATATTGAATACCCCCGGATGTTGAGTTCCCAGCCTTGGTCACCCTGGAGCCACGTCTCCATAATCCCAATTACATCATATCCGTTAACAGCTATCTGTGCAGTTAATTCATTCACATTACGAATAAAAAGGAATTAGATGTAGTCCTTACTACTAGGGGGATCAAGGGGTATGGCGAGAAAGCAGGAATGGGGTACTGAAGTTGCATGTTCAGCCATGAACTAATTGAATGACGGTGCAGGCTCGAAGGGCCGAATGGCCTACTCCTGCACCTATTTTCTATGTTTCTATGAATGCTCCTCGCATTGAGACACACAGCCTTCAGGCTTGTTTTTTTTAACACTGTCATTTTAGAGTAATGTTGTACAAGAGTAAAGAAGTCTTGCTACAATTATGCAAGGCGTTGGGTGAGGCCACACCTGGAGTAATGTGTACAGTTCTGGTCTTGCCTAAGGAAAGACCCACTTGTCTTGGAGGGGGTGCCACAAAGGTTCACTGGGCTGGTTCCTGGGTTGAGGGGATTGCCCTATAAGGAGAGATTGAGTAGAGTAGGCTTATATTCCCTAGAGTTTAGAAGAATGAGGTGAGATCTAATTGAAACATATAAATTCTTAAAGGGTTTGACAGGGTTAATGCTGAGAAAATTAGCTGACAGGGGTCGCAGTCTCAGAATAAGGGGTCGACCATTTAGGACTGGGATGAGGAGACTTTTTTTCACTCAAAAGGGTTGCGAATCTTTGGAGTTCTCTACCTCAGAGGGTTGTGGATGTTCGGTCGTTGAGTATATTCAAGACAGAGACCGATAGATTTTTGGGAACAAAGGGATATGGGGATAGTGTGGGAAGGTGGAGTTGAGGTAGAAGATCAACCATGATCTTATTGAATGGCCGAGTATGCTCGAGGGGCCAAATGGCCTAGACCAGTTCCTATTTCTTGTGCTATGTTCTTATGCGAGACAAGGTTTTCATCCCATCAGCCCAAGTGTAATTCAGGCAAACGGCACTCTGAAACAATAACTTTGTCTCTCTCCACAGATGCTACCTGACCTGCTGAGCATTGCCAGCACTCTCTGTTTCGAAGTATAATTCTGACCAGATTTCAGAGATGAAAGGGTTACTGTCCATGTTTGGATTCTCCCTGACCACTTTCAATTTATTTACTGCAGGAGTTAATCTTTAAACTATTCTGGAAGTTTGTGTGTGTGAGCTTCTAACTCAGACTACCTCAATCAATAGAGAGCGATAACACTCACTGCTGTTTACATAGTAAAGATATGGTAACTGCAGAGATGCGTGGATTGTGGGAGGAACAGGTGGTTCCCAAAGCGCTCCACCACAGCGGTTTTCCTCGCCTGGTATCTGGGTCTGTTGTAAACTCATTAATCGAGTTGTTGACTAGTCACAGCAATCAATCTATTATCGATGTGTCCTGTGACTACCAGGATGGTAAAAGACAAACTGGATGGACTTGGTCTTCTTTCATCTAGCAATTCCTATGATGCCTTGCAGGCACTGTGTGGGGCTGCAGTGCCATTCCACTACTTGGGTCTGATGGCCAGCGAGGGACTCTTTTTGCTGAATAGTGGAAAATATTTAAATGGAGAAACTCCTGTGACTCATATCCCAGCTGTCGAGTGGTGTTGAATCTTATAGTGAAGATGAATAGTGTGTTGGTATTCTCTTCCAGGCTTTAGGGGATCTATGTGAACATTGGCATTTGACTAAATGTAGGTTTCTCTTTGACTAGAGGAAAAG